>NW_026712250.1:3412746-3740246 GCF_030504385.1 Musca domestica | reverse complement strand
ATATATACACACATAAATTGTTACAGCTCTCATTCTTCAATATATTTTTTTTCTCAAACAAATTGCATTTTATTTCGGCTGGAGTGAAACAAAACAGGCGTGAAATCTACAATACCATCAATAAAAACCACCACTCACATGCTCATTAAGATTTCAAAATTTAAAGCGAAAAAAAAAAATAAGAATTTATTTTCAGAATTTGCTTTTAAAATTTCTTCGATGCATTTGGGCGAGACAAGAAATAATGAAATGGTTCTTTTTTTGAAACCAACAAAAAAAATAACTTGCAATCTTATATGCAAGTCCCGAAAACGTGCTTATTTTTTGGCAATTAACTGTAATGATTTGTGCAAACATCCAAAAAAACAGAAATTAAAAAAAAGAAAAAAAAACGTTCAACAAACACGTTTTTATTACCCACGACAAATACACAACAAAAAAAATTAAAAAAAAAAAACAACGAACAACAACACATCATTAATAACATAAAATTATATTATTTTGCTTGTATATTATACAAGTATTGAATATATTAATTTTTTTATTACTTTTGGTGTTTTATGTAATACTAAAAATCAAAATAATAATAATAATAATAACAGTGGCAAGAATAAATTTTAACATCATAAAAAAATTAAAAAAAAAAAAATAAAATACTAGATGCCTTTATTAATAATCTCTTGCTTTCAAGTTGAATTAAGATTTCCAAAAATTTTAACTAAATTGAATTTTCCAGTGAAAAAAAAATCATTGTTGAATTGGAATTAAAAAAAAAACTTTTCGGAATTGAATTATTCAAAAGAAAAATTTTCTAGATTTAGTTTTTCATTGGAAAAAACTAGCTTAATTGAGTTTTTAGTACAGCAACTTTGATACGCCCAAAACGTGCCTCAACGAAATAACTGTATTAGACCCTAGGTCTCTTTGGACTAAATCCGTTTTGGGACTTTTGGAGTCGATCTAGGGGTGCAAGGAAGTTTCCGATTCGATCGAAACTTGGTATAACGTAATATTATTACCAACGTAAGATTGAGCTGGGAGATGGACAATATTGGCCTACTCCATCAAGTACCTCCCCCACAAAAGGATCAAAATTGTAATTTCTTAAATTTAATTAAATTCATAAAATGCGAAATAATTATCCGATTCTTTTCAAACTCGGCACATCCCAATTTTTCTATCTACTCAACATCTGGTGTTAAGATGGTAAATATAAGTCCACTCCTTCTGGTACCTCCCCCACAAAGAGGTCAAAATTTTGAATAAGTAAAATGCTTATAAAATGCGAAATACACATCCGATTCTCTTCAAATTTTACACATCGCAATGTTTTTGTTAACAAACAGTTCGGTGAGAAGATGAGATTTATTGGTCCACTCCTTCTGGTACCTCCCGCACAAAGGGGTCAAAATTTTGAATAATTATATCCCTCATAAAATGCGAAATAAGCATTCGAATCTTCTAAAACTTGGCACATCCCAATATTACTATCAACACAAAATCTGGTGGGAAGGTGATAGATATAGGTCCATCCCTTCCGGTACCTCTCCCACAAAGGGGTCAAAATTTTGAATAATTAAATCTCTCATAAAATGCGAATTATATATTCAATTCTTTTCAAACTCGGCACATCGCAACATTTTTGTTAACACACAATCAGGTGTGAAGATGGTAGATATGAGTCCACTCCTTCTGGTACCTCCCCCACAAAGAGGTCAAAATTTTGAATAACTAAAATGATTATAAAATGCGAAATACACATCCGATTCTCTTCAAATTTCACACATTGTTAACACACGGAAGCGAGAGATAATTTTTTAATTTATATGTCTTTGTTTTTTTTTGTTCAAATTTCTTGCAATTTGTAAATTTTTAATTTTTTATTATTATTTTTTGTTTATTTATTTTTTTATTTATTATTATTGTTTTTATTACTTTTTTGTTTTTTTCTTTTTTTTTTGTTCAAATTTCTTGAAATTTCTAAATTTTTATTTTTTTATTATTATTATTTTTTGTTTATTTTTTTTTGTTTTTATTTATTTTTATTTATTTTTTTATTTATTATTTATTTTTTATTGATTTATTATTATTATTATTATTATTATTATTATTATTATTATTATTATATATTATTATTATTATTGTAATTATTATTATTATTTTTTATTATTATTATTATATTATTATTATTTATTATTATTATTATTATTATTATTATTATTATTATTATTATTATTATTATTATTATTATTATTATTATTATTATTATTGTTATTATTATTATTATTATTATTATTATTATATTATTATTATTATTATTATTATTATATTATTATTATTATTATTATTATTATTATTATTATTATTATTATTATTATTATTATTATTATTATTATTATTATTATTACTATTATTATTATTATTATTATTATTATTATTATTATTATTATTATTATTATTATTATTATTATTATTATTATTATTATATTATTATTATTATTATTATTATTATTATTATTATTATTATTATTATTATTATTATTATTATTATTATTTTTTTTTTTTTTTTTGTTCAAATTTCTTGCAATTTGTATTTTTTAGTTTTCATATTTTTTTTAATTTATTTATTTTTTTTATTTATTATTTATTTTTTATTTATTTATTTATTTATTTTTTTTTTTTTTTGATTACTTATCCAAGGTAATTTTCTCCCTCTCTCTCCATCTCTCTCTCTATTTTGTATATTTTGGAATAATTTAATTCCAAGAACACTGCATTTAACGATCTTGACCTTAAAAATATATTAATCAATCAATTTTGTTTATTTTCTCGTTGAGCATAGAACAAAAAAATTAAAAGAGTTTTTTTGTTCGTTTGCTTTTGCCTGAGAGTTCTAGGCAATTATAGATGCATTTCAAAGAAATCCCACAAAAAATAAAAACGCTGGCTGGCTGGCAAAGTATTTCCAAATACGTATCCGCAGAAATCGAGTTGATTTAAAGATACAATATTGACACAAGGCGATAAAATGAACTTCTCAAACATTTTTCTAATGTCTGCTACCTCGAAGCGTTTAAATTGTTGCGAGACCCCCATCCATTGAAGCGGAAAGAGAGCCCGAGTTTGTCTGGTCGCACAATAGCTAGACGAGACAATTCGCCTGCTCATTGTAATTTTTTTCAATTCCATTGACTTGGCGGCATTTAAACAGTTCAATACCTATCTGGGGGTATTGTAACGACAACAGGTTTACAAAACTATTGCCGTTTTCATATTTGCCCGGCTATGGCCCGCCAAGCCTTCAGCAGCGACTTCAGCATTTTTGCTGCGATTCTAAGTAGTTTATTTTTTTTTCTGGGCCCTGACCTCAAATAAAAAGCTGCGTTGTAAAACTTGGAATCTACGCACTTTTGTGCGTCTCAAAATTTTTGTTTCTCTATTTTTGTTGAGCTTTGCCACCACACACACACAACACCAAAGATAGACGCCACAAAACTATTTCAAATATTTTCTCAAATGAATTGAATCTATTCTGAAAAAATACAACAACAAAAAAATTGAAACAGTGTAGGCCAATCAAGTAACTTGAAAATGAAAATGAAAAAAATGACTTGGGTGTTAAATTTATTGGCTATCATTAAAACAAAACCTTTAACATTGGCTAATTGCCGCCTGGCTTAGATGGGAGATTAGAGGCCTGGAAGTCAAACCCGCGCCCCCTGGGATTTCCCAACACCACACGGTGCCCCTAATTAACCGGACTTACAATGAGTACTAGTTTTGTTAAATATTTATAGACATGATCGATCGATCTTCATTAAATCGGAAAAAAGTGTTGATTTTGTTTTGAGAATCAATTTCGAAGCAGCACTTCGTTCGTTTGAGCAAACTCTAAAAATGAAAAAAAAATTTAAAAAAAGTTTTTTTTTTTTAGTTAATTAATTATTAAATAACTTAATTGTTGCCTTTAATAGAACCTTTAATTAAATGTTTAATTTATGCCAGCCAGCCAGCCAGCTTTATATGTGTGTTGTTGTTTTTTTTTTTTTCATTTGTTTACTTTGCTCTCTCAAGCAACTTTGGCCATTCATAAAATTGTTGGCGTAATTGTCGTTAATTGCAAAATGTTATTTTTGAAAAATTTTCCCGAGCCAAACGTGTCAGGAATTCGGAGGCTGACAGGTCATGATTTTCGGAAATCTTTCAATTAGAGGTGAGATAATGAAGAGAATCGTTTTGGTTATTCAAAACTTTAACCCTTTGTGGGGGAGGTACCAGAAGGAATGGTCCGATCTCTACCATCCTTATAACTTATCATGTATTGATGAAAAAATTGAGAGGTGCCAAGTCTGAATGCAATCAAATGGTTATTTCGCGTTTTATGAGCTTCATGGCTATTCAAAAATTTGACCCTTTGTGGGGGAGGTACCAGAAGGAGTGCTCCGATATATTCCATATTCACAGCAGATCTTGTGTTAGTGGAAAGAATGGGATGTGTGAAATTTGATGACAACCGGATGCATATTTTCGATTTTATGATCGTTTTGGTTATTCAACATTTTGAACTTTTGTGGGGGAGGTACAAGAAGGAATGGTCCGATCTCAAGCATCTTTATAACACAACATGTGTTGATGGAAATATTGAGAAGTGTCAAGTCTGAATGGAATCGGATATCAATTTCTCGTTTTATGGGCTCCATGGTTATTCAAAATTGTAACCCTTTGTGGGAGAGGTACCATAAGTAGTGGACCGATATATTCCATTTTCACCCCAGACCTTACTTACTACAAATATTGTAATGTGTGTAATTTGAAGACCGTCGGACTCTTACATCACAATTTATACGAGTTATAATTATTCAAAATTTTGACGCTTTGCGGGGGAGGAACTTGATGGAGTGGCCCGATATTGTCCATTTTCGCACCTGACCTAGCACTGATGGAAATATTAGAATTTGCAAAGTTGGAGCAAAATCGTATTATCTTTTCTCTTTCTGTGCACTAAAATATTTTCTTTGAAAATTTCGACCTTTTGTGTGGGAGGTACCCGAAGCTGAGGACCGATATTGCCCATCTCCGAACTCGATCTAATTTTGATAGTAATATCACGATGTACAAAATTTGGACCAAATCGGATACTCCCTTCAAGAGTTACCGTGCGCACCAGCCAGCCTGGCAGACAGAGGGACGGACGGATATTGCTAAATCGACTCCAAATGTCCTGAAATGGATTTGGTCCAAAGAGACCTAGGGTTTAAAACTATTACTTCGATGAGGCACATTGTGGCTGTATCAAATTATATATGTATACCCTCTCTAACCATATGGCTAAGAATATGATAGCCCAAATAGCGAAACTTTCAAAATATCGAAAATATGGGCCTTATATGGAGGCTATAGCAATTTGTGGACCTGAATCGGATATATTTCACAAAGAGAGGACAAGAACCCCAAATGTTAGGTTTCATCTAATTTATCTACAATGTGGCAGAAAACTTTGTGGCAGAAAACTTCAAAATACCGAAAATCTGGAGGTACTGTTATATTTTGGGGCTATACCAATTAATAGACCTGTAGCGAATATTTTTTGGAGGGAGAGCAAAGTCCTACCAAGAGCCCCAAATGTTAAGTTTCACCTAATTTGTTTGGAAATTGTGGCAGAAAACTTCAAAATGCCGAAAATCTGGAGGTACTGTTATATGTTGGGGCTATACCAATTAATGGACCTGTAGCGAATATTTTCTGCAGGTAGAGCACAGCCCTACCAAAACCCCAAATGTGAAGTTTCAGCTGATTTGGTTGGAAATTGTGGCAGAAAACTTCAAAATACCGAAAATCTGGAGGTACTGTTATATTTGGGGCTATACCAATTAATGGACCTGTAGCGAATATTTTCTGCAGGGAAAGCACAGTCCTACCAGAAACCCCAAATTTGAAGTTTCAGCTGATTTGCTTGAAATTTATGGCAGAAAACTTCAAAATACCGAAAATCGGAAGGAACCGCTAAATACCAATTAGTGTACCTGCAGCGAATATTTTCTGCACGGAGAGCACAGTCCTACCACGAGCCTCAAATGTCAAGTTTCAGCTGATTTGGTCGGAAATTGTGGCAGTAATCTTCAAAATACCGAAAATCGGAAGGAACCGCTAAATACCAATTTGTGTACCTGCAGCGAATATTTTCTGCAGGGAGAGCACAGTCCTACCAGGAGCCCCAAATGTCAAGTTTCACCTAATTTGTTTGGAAATTGTGGCAGAAAACTTCAAAATACCGAAAATCGGAAGGAACCGCTAAATACCAATTAGTGTACCTGTAGCGAATATTTTCTGCGGGGAGAGCACAGTCCTACCGAGAGCCTCAAATGTCAAGTTATAGCTGATTTGGTTGGAAATAATGGCCGAAAACTTCAAAATACCGAAAATCGGAAGGAACCGCTAAATACCAATTAGTGTACCTGCAGCGAATATTTTCTGCACGGAGAGCACAGTCCTACCACGAGCCTCAAATGTCAAGTTTCAGCTGATTTGGTTGGAAATTGTGGCAGTAATCTTCAAAATACCGAAAATCGGGAGGTACTCTTATATGAGAGCTATACCAATTAATGGACCTGTAGCAAATATTTTCTGCAGGGAGAGCACAGTCCTACCAAAAGCCCCAAATGTCAAGTTTCAGCTGATTTGGTTGGAAATTGTGGCAGAAAACTTAAAAATACCGAAAATCTGGAGGTACTCTTATATGGGGGCTATACCAAATAAGGGACTATACCAATACAGGGAGAGCACAGTCCTACCAGAAACTCCAAATGTGAAGTTTCAGCTGATTTGCTTGAAATGTATGGCAGAAATCTTAAAAATACAGAAAATCGGGAGGTACTGTTAAATGAAGGCTATACCTAAACGTCGGCCAATATATTCCATTTTCAACACCAATCAGCCTACATATAATATGAAATTTCCTGACAAATTTTAGAGCTCTGGATTAAATAATGTGGCCTGTATCGTGATTTCAACAGACAGACGGACGAACATCTCCAAATTGTCTTCTAATTTTATTCTGATCAGGGATATACTTTTTGGGACGAATATTTCGAATATTTTTCATGGTGGAGGATATAATAATTAAATTTCACAAATATTTGTATCGACACTTCAGCACCTAAACTCATTGTTGTTGGTGTGATTTTCTGTTCGTCTCAAGGTCATTTGTAAATATATGATCGATAAAAATCGTCTACACCTTTAAGACCCGCATGATTTATTGTAAACCCAGGCAAGTACAACTCATGTAGCGATCATATCTCGCCGCTAAGCCAGTTGAACAGCAACATAATTAAAACTTTTGCTTATCAGAGAAAAAAAGACGCGGAGGTCTCACACACATTACAAGTGGTCGCCCCGTATCTATTGAAAGTTTGTGTTCCCTACGGAAAAATGTAAACAAATCGATGAGAGGCAACATGTATGCGTTCGATGTATTGCAGTATTGACTTAATAACAATTTTTTTTTGAGTTGGGGTTCTGCTTGAAATCTTCTTGGACAAAGAACGAAACTTTTGTAATTGATTTCAACATTAATTCGTTTGTGACACTTGCAATGGAGATTACGCAGCTCCGGTGTTTTTTTGTTGTCATTGTTTTTTTTTTTTTTTTTTTTTTTTTTTTTTTGGAATTGAATGCTTATGTCGGGCCAGACGCAAGGGCTTATGGGGGTAGATAATGGTTAATTGTTAAGCAATCTTTGGAAATTTTCATTTAATAAAAGGGGGACATTATGCAGAGCTATTGATTCTTTGGAACTTCCTCTGAGGGATGAGGTCTAAATGCCTGGCCCAGTTTGTGTTCCCATTCCTTGGGGACCCCAAACGGAAGACATTCTTATTATGGCACGCGTGCCATCCGACAGCTCGTTGTAAAGTCATAAAAATTTCAACCCCATTTCCCTTGGCCACGCATCTTGTTTTTTCTCCCCGTCGTCATGGCACACAATTTGTATGGCCTGTGAAAATTATTATAATCTGTATGAATGAGTGTCTATCTGTCTGGCTGTGTGGATCCGACGTTTGTTATCCATCCGATTAAAGTGATGAATGAAAAGCCCTTCTTCGTCTTCTTCTGCTGCTGCTTTAATGCATTTTGGTGGTACTCCATCTTCCCTCCCCCCCATGTTTTAGTGGCCAGCACTTTAGACATCCCTCGCATATTAAATTTATTACTGGCATTTATTTTTCTCTCTCTCTCTCTGTGTGAGTGTGCTGTGCGTACGTGTGTGTGTGCTCCTTGGCTATTGTAAAACATGCTGCAGCAGCAGACGTGCTGTCTGTGACCCATTTTTTCGCATTTCGATTTGTGTAAAATAACTGCATGACTTGAAACATGGAATAACTATCAACTATGCATAACAAAACGCAAAACAAGAAGTAGCAGAAGAACAAGAAGAAGAGGAGGAGTGAAAAAACAGAACAATTCTCGTTAAACATTTATTGCAAAACATTTGCTAATTCACAACTTATTTCCAACTTCTGCGACACTTGTTTGAAATTTTTAACTTTTAGAAAGGCGTTGAAGTTGTAAAAAAAAGAAAGAATACATTTCAGGAAAGTTGTATGTCTTAGAGTGGCTAAGAAATTGGAAAGAGAGGGAGAGAGAGAGAGAGAGAGGGCGAGAGAGGCAGAGATAAAATTATATAAAACAGGCCAAGACAATGATTTAAGAGCATTTTCAAACAGGTCCACATCTTCGTATAGCTTCCATGTTCGGGAGTACGGCCCAGTCGAACAACTGCTGCTTTTTACTTGACTCTTATCAAATGGGGGAAAATAGTAAGGAAAAAAATTACGTCCCGACAAACTTTAGAAAAATAGTTAAAGAAAAAAAACACGTCTCCGACAAACTTTGGAAAAATGTTTTAAAACCCCCTTTTCTGATAAAGTTTAAACTAAAAAAAATCCACGTCTCTGATAAATTGACATTTTTTTTAATTCACGACTCTGGTAAACTTTGGAAAACTATTTTTAAAAAATCTACTTCAGGGCTTGCTTTGGAAAAAAAAATTAAAAAATCTACGTCTATTGAGAACCTAAATATGAAAATATTTTGAAAACTGAACTTTGATTATTTTGAAACTGAAATACTTTGAACTTTGGAAAAATATTTAAACAACGATAAACTTTGGAATAATGTTTTTTAAAAAATCTAATTTTCTGGTAAAGTTTGAAAAAATATTTTTTTAAATAGTTAAAAAAAATCCACACCTCTTATAAGTCGACTAAAAATATTGAACCAAAAAAAAAATCCACGTCTCCGATAAACTTTGGTAAAATGTTTAAAAAAATCCAAGTCTCTAACAAACTTTATAAAATATTTTTAAAAAATGCACGTCTCGTTTAAATTGAGAACATTTTTGGAAAAATACTCTGAAAATTGTGGAAAAAAGTCAGGGCTTGCAGGGAAAAATATTTACAAAAATCTACGATTATTGAGGACTTTTAAAATGTTAAAAAAATCCAAGTCTTCTATAAAATTTGGAAAAATGTTGTCCAAGTTTCTGATAAGTTTTATAAAATATTTAAAAAAAATGCTTTAGACAAAATTTTTAAAAAAAAATCCACGTCTTTTTAAAAAAATTCGCGACTTTCACAAATTTTGAAAAAATATTTTTATAAAAATAACATCAGGATTTTCATTGAATAAAATATAGACTTTGAAAAAATATTTAAAACAAATCCCCGCCTCTTATAAACTTTGGAAAAATATTTAAACAAAAATCAATGTCTAATATTTTCAAAAAAAAAACATTCACACCTCTTTTGAAAAATCTATCTAAAAATACTTTTAAAAAATTAATTAAAAAATCAATTTGATAAATTTAAAAAAATAATATGTTTTAAAAATTCACTTCAAAGATTGCAATAAAAAAATAAAAAAATCTACGTCTCTGGAGAACTTTGAAAAAAAATTTAACAGAAAACCCACCTCTTATAAACTTTGGAAAAATATTTGAACAAAAAATATCCACGTCACTGAAAACTTTGGAAAATGATTTTATAAAAATATCCATGTCTCTGATGAGTTAAAACAATGCTTTTAATAAATCCGCGTCACTGACAAACTTTAGACAAATATTTTCAAAATAAATGCACGGCTCTTTTATCTAAACTAAAAATATTTTAAAAATCCACGACTCTCATATTCTTTAGAAAAATTTATTTTCAAACATGTCACTGAAATCTAATGTGCATTGAAAATAAATTTTCAAAATCTACTTTTGTTGAGGACTTTGAAAATATTTAAAATAAATTCAGGCCTCTAATTAATTTTGAAAAATTATTTTAACAAAAATCCATGTCTCCGATAAGCTTTGAAAAATAAAAATCCAAAAAAAAATTCAATCTGATAAAGTTTAAAAAATATTTTTAATAAATCCACGCCATTAATAAACTTTAGACAAATATTTTCAAAAAATCCAGGTCTCTTTTGAAACGTAAAAAATAAAAAAAATCCACGACTCTTATTCGGTATTTTCATGATTTTAGCGAAATTCATTAAAAAAAATGAAAAAAAAATCGACGTCTCTGGAGAACTTTGAAAATATTTCAATATTTCAGCTCCCAATATTCGGTGTATTCATGATCTTTGCGACATTTTTCAAAACAATTTTCTCAAGGTTTGGAGGCCCAAGGTTTGGGGACTCCAACTTCTTTGGCAGATATTTAAAGGTCCACGTTTTCGTATAGCCCCATATAACTGTAACACAAGATATTTGGCATTTTTAGAATTATAGCGGCAAATTCTTCTCACAGGGTTGTAAAAACTCGTCCCGGCCGAACTTTAAAATTTTTTTATTTTTTTTAAATTTTATTTTTTACTGCCCCACCCATTTATTTTATGGCAAGGATATAAATTTTCCCAGCTTTCTCAAGGATTTTAGTCATGTCTGACATGATTTTCACACACAGCACACCACCACATAATTTCGTTAAAAGCCATGTAATAAACAGCGACAGAACATGAGCATGAACTCGCAAATGCGTTTTGTTGATTGTTTACAACTTCCCGCGGACGTGAGCAAATTTTGTAAAAAACTCACGCATAAAACCAAAAACATTTTGCATAAAAACGGCCAAATTGAAAATAACGAGAGAGAGAGAGAGAGGCATACACGAAACAGACTAATTTTGGTCAGGCCATAGAATGAGCGGCCATTGTTTACTTATGCAGGACATTTTTGGCAAAGCCAACAAAATTTGCCAATTTGCAATAAAGAAAGTTTTGAGTTTTAGGCCGTGGCTGGGAGGGCTTTTATGTTAACAACATAAATAAAATGAAATAAAAATAATAAAAAAAAGAAAGAAAAAACTTTAAGGCTATTAACAGCAAAATTTATGGTCTGGCCTAATGCCACGAATACTAATGAACCGGCCCAAGTCGAGTCGAGTCGAGCGAGTGAATGAATCAAACTTTGTTCCCAGCAAATGGAATTGAAATTAGAAAAAAATTACACCAACACAGGGAAAAAAAAAACAACAAAACTTTTTTTTACGATCCCCAGTAATGGCTTGCAAAAAAAAGAGGGGGAGATGGAGTGGGGAGAAGTATTGGAAACAGAAAACCAATTATCTGTCTTTAAGAGACTCTAAATAACAGCTCGATAATTTTGCCATTTAGCAAAAGAGCGGGCAAGGGAAAGGAAGAGAGTAATGGAAAACGCTTAGAAATTCTTTATTGATGAATCGTAACAAACAAATAAACACAGCAGGAACAATGTACCGGCAGCCGGAGATACAGCTTGAAATGCTACCACCACCATCACCACCCAGCCAACCATCATCTTTTTTTCACTCTTTATCTTTGCCTGGTTATTTTTCTTGTCGTTCTTCTTCCTCTTCTTGTTTTGTTTTCCCATTTCAACTGAGAAAACTTTAATTAAAGTGTAAAAACTGTATCTAAACACACCGAGAGTGAATGAGTCAAACCCTTAACCCCCTGCCAAACCCTCCCTTCTAGACCCTGCTTCGAGGCAATCTAAACGCAAACGATAATGGCAACGACGTGGAAGAGTTTTAATAAAAGACCCCAACAAAGTTCGGTCATAAAGTCATCTGTTGTTATTGTTTTTCGATATTCTCATTGAGAAGATAAAGAGCAATATTAAGAGTGAGAGAGGAGGAGGAGAGATGGAGAGTAAATCCAAATAAACTTTTGTTATTTTTCTCCTGCAATAGATAGCTACATTAATTAGAAAATCGTAAGAAAATTAATGCCAACGAATTGAGGCAGATGCAAGGCAGAGCCATTAAAGTCCGGTTAAGTTATTGACATAAGCCAGGAAAAAAAAAACAAAGGCACAGAAAAGTAGTTCGATAAGAGATTTTTAATTAAATTGCAAATGACCAATAAAAATAAGCATTACAACAATGCAGTGCCATGGCAAATGATGGCTTTGTTGTAATGAGAGAATGGTAATTGAGGAGGCATTAGATAATTCAATGAAATTAATTCAAAGGAAATTTTTATTCAGCTAAATTTTTTCATTCTAAAATAAAAATAAATAAATAGAAATAAGTAAAATAAAAAAAAATTAAAATAAAAAAATGAATAAAAATAAACAAATAAATAAATAAAAAATTTAAAATAAAAAAAATTAATAAAAATAAATAAATAAAAATTATAATAAATAAATAAAAATAAGAAACACAAATGAATTAAAAAATATTATAAAAAATAAAACAAATAAATATATAATATAGTATAAAATAAAAATAAGAAATAAATACAAGTAAAAAATCAGCTAAGTAAAATAAAAAATTTAAAATAAAAAAAAATTAATAAAAATAAATAAATAAATAAAAATAAGAAACTCAAATGAATTAAAAAATATAATAAAATAAAACATCTAAATATAAAATAGAATAAAATAAAAATACAAAAAAATTAATGCAAGTAAAAAATCAGCTAAGTTTGACCGGCCCGAACTTTCAATAGCCTACACCGTTTGAGCAAAAAAAATTGCAAAATGAAATAAAATCGGTAGAAAAATGTTGCTAAAATTTTAAAAATTCCGAACATCTGGTCTTACTGCTATGGGGCTATACGAAAAAGAGGTCCTCTGCAGCCAAAAAAATTAATTTAAACAAAATTCAACTCAATAGAGATTTTTGTGAAGTAAATTAAATTTGACATTGATTTTCATTAAAAATAAAAATTTAGAACTATTAAGCTTTACGATTTCGTCACTTGGGTAAAAAAAATTTTTTGTCATAGGAGTTATTTGTAAAATTACTTCTGGGGAGAATATCCCAGACAAGAAACAAGGGAACTGATGAGGGTTGGTGGCTCTTTCCGAAACCTAGGTATTCCCTGCCTTACCCCCACAAAAAGTCGAAATTTTCAAATAAAATATCTTGCTTTTAAGAAAGAGAAAGGATCATCCGATTTTGCTCCAACTTTGCAAATTCTAATATTTACATCACTGCTTGGCCAGGTGAGAAAATGGACAATAGCAGTCCATTCTTTGTGGTACCTCCCCCACGAAGTGCTAAAATTTTGAAAAATTGTAACTCTTATAAAATGTGATGTTAAAGTCCGATTGGCTTCACATTACACACATCACAATATTTTTACTAACACAAGGTCTGGTGTAAAGATGGGATATATCGATCCTTTCTTTCTGGTACCTATCCCACAAGTTGTCAAAATTTTGAATATCCATGAAGCTCATAAAACGCAAAATTAACATCCCCTTCCATTCAGACTTGGAACATCTCAATATTTCCATCAGCACAAGGTCTGCTATAAAGATGGTAGAGATCGAAACATGCCTTCTGGTACCTACCCCACAAAGGGTTAAAATTTTGGAATAACCAAAACGATTATAAAATCCGAAATAAGCCTCTGCTTCTCTTCATATTTCACACATCCCCTTATTTCTACTAACACAAGATCTGCTGTGAAGATGGAATATATTGGTACACTCCTTCTGGTAGCTCCCTCATAAGGGGTCAAAATTTTAAATGTCCATGAAGCTCATAAAACGCGAAATTAAAGAAAAAAATTCTTTTAAAGGTGAATTTTGAAAAGTGAATTTTTACAACGGCAAAATATTTTGCAAAATTATGAAACCATTTTATTTATATATTGAATTTATGAATGGATCACTTTCCGACAATATTCGCTTTTATGTTACTGTTGCTTATATACGATTTTTTCGTAAAAATTGTGATTTTTATTCATAACAAGGAATTTGATAATATAAAAAGTTGATTC
Source organism: Musca domestica (assembly GCF_030504385.1). Classification (NCBI taxonomy): domain Eukaryota; kingdom Metazoa; phylum Arthropoda; class Insecta; order Diptera; family Muscidae; genus Musca; species Musca domestica. The sequence continues at coordinate 3,725,984 of NW_026712250.1, read as the reverse complement.
AAACGAATTTGGTAATCATTTTTCCTATATTCCTCAAGAAAATGCTGAAAATTGTTGGCTTTTTTAAAGAATTTTGAAATTTTTACAAGAACCAAGTATCCGAATTTTCCCAAAAAAAAATTTTTTTTAAGGCAAGAAACTTGTTGACCTTGTAAAAATATTTTAAATGGATTTGGAAATTATTATTTCCCAAGGAAATGTTAGGATTTTTTATTTATTAATTATTATTATTATTTTTATTTATTTATTTATTTATTTTTTTTTTTTTTTTTGAAAAAAAACAAACAAATTTTTGTTATATATTTTTTTGTTTCTTCCTCTTTCAAATATTATTTCCCAACAATTCTGCTAAATTGTTTTCCCCATTGTCTGTCTGTCTGTATGTCTGTCTGTCTGTCGGCCTGTTCCATTTAAAGTTGTATAACTTTAATGGCCTCTACTTTGGAACTAACACTCCTCCAAACAAAATACAGTAAAACGACGAAAGAACAAAACACAAAGCAGCAACAAAAAAAAAAAGAATAGAAAAAAAGACACAGAAAAGCCAAAAAAAGAATTATGATTTATGAGTTTTTATTGTTCCCGTATGGAACTACTTGAACATGTACAAGTTTATTTCTTAAAGTTCTCAATATGCTTTTTGTTTCTTTTTTTTTTCTTGAATCGCTTTTTTGATTCTTAAGAAATATGGAAGAATGCCAAACATGTTATTCTAAACGTAGCATGGTTTTCTTTTAGGTTGGGATAGGAAATGTTATTCTTTTTTTTTTAATTTTTATTTTTTTGTGTTTAAATAAAAAAGTCATTATGGGGGTTAAATATGGACAAAAGTAGGAAGGCAGAAGAAGAAGAAGAGCGGCCGCAAATACCACACCTTGTGGTATACAACATTGTATTTGTATCTGCTTTTTTGGGAAAAAAATACCACTCACTCGCTCTCTCCCTCTCTCTCTCTCTCTCGCCTCAATGCCGTGTGGCTCAAAGTCTGTTTGGGGCATTAATTGTTTAATTGATTTGATTAAATATTCTTGCTGTAATTAAGGCAACTGAAAATATTTTTCACATAAATTTCAATTAATTTTCGTTTCTTTTTTTATTAAATTAAGCACAAAATTTTATAATGTACTAATTTTCGCTCTCTTGTTCTCTCTCTCCCGTCTCTTTGCAGTTAACCATTGTTGTATTGGGTAATGGATGTTCAACGTTTAAACAATTTCCAGCAAGCATACCCAGCTCACCATAATCCCAAATTTAAAAATTTTGAATTCTAAAAAAAATACAAAAACAAGAGAAAAAAATTCTAAGAACAAAAATAAAAACAAAAAACTTTGTAACGAAGGCCTTAAACTGTGATTTTAATTTATAAGTGTTACAAACAAAGCAACAACAAAAATATTTTTAGCTTAGCAAAAAAAGCTAAAAAAAGCAACAGCCTTATTTTTTGCAAAAAATTAAAAAACAACAACAAAATAGTTTATAAACAACCGGAAAAATGTTTAATTTAAATATACCTCCCTCTTCGTTGCTGGGTGTGGAAGGCTCCGGTGGCCTGTGCTCCAAGCCCAATACACCCGAAATTCTCAATTCTCTAATTGCCATGACAAATCCCCTGGATAATTATAATTTTAATGCCAACAACAACAACAACTCCAGTGCCTCAACACCGAGTTCGGTGACAGTGCGCAATTTTAACAACCAGGTGAGTCCCGGACCACAACATATACTCCCATGCCACATAAAACATTTATCTAATTATATAATTAAACATTTGTAGAATATCTCCCAGGACAGCTGTCATTCGAGCAGCTCCTCAACACCATTGGATTCACCTGCAAATACAAATTTTACTCCCAGTGTACAACAGGTAAGACTCAAAGAATATGATATTCAAAAAAAAAAAAAAAAAAATAAATAAATAAAAAATAACAACACTCCCACACACACACATAAAAAAAACACATAAACACAGACATATATACACATTATTTTATATAGTATAGTGTGTATATCGTATATATATGCAAATCGTAGTATTACTCATAATTTCTGTTCATTGATGTCCATCACAAACAGACAACACAAACAACCACAACGCATTTTCTTTCAATTCATTCACAAAAAATGAAAAAAAAAACTGAAAAAAGAGCTCAACTGAAATGGTGCCATTTAATTGGAGACGCTTGCCAAATGCGCCCACGCCTCAGCGAGTGGCTGACCAGTGTTGTTGTTGTTGTTGTCTTGCTTTCATGACAGCTAACTGAAGGCGTAAAGCAACAACACGAAAACAATTCAGGGCAGTGGATAGCAAATAAATAAGACAGGAAAAGAGGTCTTTAGAAAGACAAAAATTTAAATTTTAGACATTTGGCGCCCAACGTAGGACCAGAAAAAAAATAATTCAAAATTACATTTTCCATAAATTCCGAGAAAATCCAGCAGATTATGAAAGTATAGCTCAAAAAAGAAGACACATTTTTCGGAGTTTGGAATTTTACATTACAAAATAACATAATTAGAGGGACCAGTCCCTCCCCCCCCCCTCTTCCACATTTTTTGAAATTTCCTTATTAATGTTCCTCGGAATCCGAGCACTTTAGGTATATGGTATCCTTGGCAATATTGCAGATAACAATATGAAGATTAATTTGATAGAAAAAATTTAACCCTGCAGAGAGTCAATGAAGGAGTCTTTTTGGTCTTGTTTTTAAGAAATGGTAAAATACTACCCTTAAACGAGATCGTAGCAAGTCAAAATATTCTACAAAATTATTTGTCATAAAATTCTACTATAGGTCCTAGAAGAAGTCGAGGGAAGAACTTGTTTTTAATATATTCCTGGAGTTCAGTTGGATAAGCGCCAGGAATATATTAAAAATAAGTTTCCGCCTCTTCGACATTTTTAGATTAAGATTTCTCTGAATTCGAGCATTTTTAGTATATAGTGTCCTTGGCATGCATGTCATTAAACAGGTCTTTTTGGTCCCTTTTTGAAGAAATGGTTAAAAACTGCCTTTAAATGGCATCGTAGCAAGTCAAAATATTCCACAACATCATTTGTCATAAAAATCTAGGTCCCAGAAGAAGTCAAGGGAAGAACTTGTTTTTAATATATTCCTGGTGTTCAGGTAGGACAAACACCAGGAATATATTAAAAACAAGTTCCCGCCTCTTCCACATTTTTGGAAATTTTCGTATTAATATTCCTCGGAATTCGATCATTATATTTATATAGTGTCTTTGGCAATATTGCAGATAAAAATACGAGGATTATTTCAGTCAACAATATACAACAAATTACAAGTCTAAATCCTTGCAACACGCCAGGAATATATTAAAAACAAGTTCTCCCCTCTTCGAAAATTTTGGAAATTTTCAGATAAAGATTTCTCTGAAACCAAGCATTTTAGGTATATAGTGTCTTTGGTAATATTGCAGATACAGCAACAAGGATTATTTCATTAAACAATTTTAACCCCCAAACAAGTCATTAAACAGGCCTTATTGGTCCTTTTTTGAAAAAATGGTTAAAAACGTCCCTTAAACGGGATCGTAGCAAGTGAAAATATTCCACAAAATTATTTGTCATAGAAATCTACTATAGGTTCTAGAAGAACTCAAGAGTCTAAATCTTACCTAAACGCCAGGAATTCACATAAATTAAAACACACATTTTAGGGTTAAAGCCGTACTCTATACGAGTTTATGCCAAAAACTTCTACAAGGCATCATTTTAGAAGGATAACTTCAAAGGCAAAAATATTCTTCATAAAATTCTATTATAAGTCACCATAGAAAGAAAATTTATATTTCCATTGTAAATCAAAAAAAAAAAATCTTTGCCAAAAAAAATCTCTGAAAAATGTACTATTTTTTCGGTTGAAGTCATACATCGTGTGAGTTTATGCAAAATTCTCCAACAAAACATCATTTTAGAAGGATGACATTAAAGACAAAAATATTCTTCATCAAATTTCATTATATGTTTCAAAAGAGAATAAATATCTATATCAAATATATAGCACGAAAATAATTGTTCCAATTTTGCCAAAGAAATGCGAAAATATTAAAATTTCTGGCATAGATTTTTTTTTGCTCTTTTTCGAGTTTCGAGCCTGAAATTAGTATAAAACTTCATTTTTGATAGAAAGAATCAAAAGGGGAAATATTTATCACCAAATTCCACTACAAGTCTCAGAATAAACTATGGACCTAGGTATGCAAGTTTTTATGAAAATTACCTTCGAAAGCTATACATTAAAAGTAGATATTACATGCTGAGGTTTTAGAGTTGAAGCCGTACCATATGGGAGTTTAAGCAAAAATCTCCTATAAAATATTGTTAAGGGAGTATGATGTCAAAGACAAAAATATTTCGCATCAAATTTCACTATAAGTTACAAAAGAAGAAAAATCTCTATTTCTATTGTCCATCAAAAAAAATAATTCCGTCCATGTTCCAAATAAAAAACCGAAAATAATTCCTATTTGTTTTCGAAAAATCTCTCCTCGGACTTTTTTTGATTTGACACCTGAAAGTAAAATAAAATTTCATTTTATGTGAAAAATGTCAAAAGAAGAAATATTCTACACAAAATTTCACTACAAATCTCAGAAACAACCTTATGCCTAGGTGCAATAGTTTTTTATGAAAATTTTGTTCAAAAATTAGGCACTAAAAGTGAAAATCACGTCTTTCCTTATTTTGCTGTTAATTTAACATGTATCCAATCCAAGTCAAAAATCTCCTTTTATACTTCACTTTTTGGACAAAGTGTCAGAAGAAAAATTATTCTAAATCAAATTTCATTGTGAGTCTCTAAACAAAAGAAATCTCTTTTTTCATTATATATTAAGAAAATATTTGCATAAATATTGCTAAAAGAAAATCGAAAATATTACCTAATATTTGTTATCAATTTTTCATCTGACTTGTTACAAGTTTACTGCTGGAAGTAACATAAAATGTCATTTTATGCGAAAGATGTCAAAACAAGAAATATTCTACACAAAATTTCACTACAAATCTCAGAATAAACCTTATATCTAGGTGCAATAGTTTTTATGAAAATTTTGTTCAAAAATTAGGTACTAAAAGTGAAAATTATGTCTATGTCTTTTTTTACATTTAATTTAACACGTATCCAATCCAAGTCAAAATCTCCCTTTATACTTAATTTTTTGGACAAAGTGTCAGAGGAAAAATTATTCTATATCAAATTTCATTGTAAGTTTCTAACCAAGAGAAATCTCTATTTGTATTGAATATAACGAAAATATTAGCATCAATGTTCCAAAAATAACCATGAAAATATTCCTAATTTTTTGATCCATTTGTCCATGGACGGTTTTCAAGTTGACGCCTGAAAGTAACATAAAATTTAATTTTAGGCAAAAAGTATCAGAAGAAGAAATATTTTACACAAAATTCTACAACAAATCTCAGAATAAACCATATGTCTAGGTGCAATAGTTTTTGAGAAAAATATATTCAAAATATTTGTAATTAAAATGAAATTTATGTCTTTGCTTTTTTACTTTTAATTTAACATGTTTCCAAACCAAGTCAAAATCTCCCTTTATTCTTCATTTTTTGGGAAAAGAATCAGAAGAAGAATTATTCCAGATCAAATTTCATTGTGAGTCTTTGAACAAAAGAAATTTGTATAGTCAATATATAATACGAAAAAATAGCGTAAATATTTGGTAATCAAAAGCCCTGTTTATTTCTGAAAAATTAAGCACTTTTTTCCAATTCCCTGCAAATTTTCTTATAATTTCGACCATATTTTCTTATTTTTCATAAAAATGTCCCACTGTATTTTCTCAGTAATATTTGTTTTTTTTTTTTCGAAAATTTCATGCACTTATTTTATTTGATTTCACGCCTTCTCCTTTTCTTCAGCAACAATATAAGAACAAATTGAAATTGTAAAATGTCATAAAAACTGACAGTTAAATGCGTGTGTGCATGATGCACACACACATACATATAGATTAGTAAGCCTCCTCATAACCGCAACAACATCAAATGGTATAGAAAACAATTTTGAGTTTTTTTTGCAACAGCTAGAAAATAAAACAACATTTAAATACATCGACATTGGCCTTAATGATGCTGTTGCCTGCCTGCCAGCCAGCCAGTCAGCCGGCTCGGCAGGCAGGCACATCACACTTTTTTTTGTTAATAATTTTAATAATTCCCACAAGTTTAAATAGAGTATAGAAAATGGAAATTCTAATGGCAAGCAGGGACGGGGGTGTAGAATTTGTGCGTCATATTGGATAAAAAGCTGGCATCTGTTGCCAGTTTTGTTTGGTGTCTCATGTCCACTTCTCATCATCATCATCCGCCGTTGCAGCAGCAGCCGTAACAACAATTAGATAGATAAATTGTTAAATGTCATAAATAAATGATTTTAATTATTATTGATTTTCATAGTAAAATGCAAATTTCATAAATAATTGATGTTGTTGTTTTATTACGTGGAGGTTGTTGTGGTTGCATCTATTGGACTTGATGATTGACTTTGGGGGGTGAAAAATTTTATAAAAAATATATTTTTCAATAGTTTCAGGAAAAATCCAGTAGTTAAAGAAAGTGGATATAAAAATGGAAGGCTCGGAGTCTTAGGATAAAATTTTAAAAGGATTTTTTATAGCCAATACCATTTCCAACGACAAACAAACTCATATTTTTCAGTTGTAGTACAGTTCGAATGTAATTTTCTGAAAAACTATTAATCCTAGCTATATGATTTATTCTGAGATTTCTAATGAAATTTTGTGCAGAATATTTCTTCTTCAGGAATCTTTTGTCTAAAATGAAATTTTATGTTACTTTTAGGCGTGCAATCGAAAAAAGTCCAGGAAAAATTGATCTAAAAATTTAAGAAATATTTTCGATTTTTTTTTTCAACTTTGATGCAAATATTTCCTGGATATATAATGGATATAGAGATTAGTTTTCTTTGGTGACTTTTAGTGAAATTTGTTGTAGAATAATTTTGTCTTTAACGACATATGACTGAAGTGATGCTTTGTGGGAGATTTTTGCCTTAACTCCCACAAAGTACAGCTTTAACACTGAGACCTCAGCATATAATTTTTACTTTTATTTTACAGATTTCGAATGTAATTTTCTCAGAAACGTGCATACTTAGATATATGGCTTCTTCTGAGACTTACTGTGAAATTTTGTGTAGAATATTTCCTCTTTTGATACAATTCGTCTAAAGGGACGGATTATCCAACTTTCAGGCACCAACTCGTAAAAGAATGGAAAAAATCTTTAAAAATATTTGTAAATATTTTCGAATTTATTTAGCAAAATTGGAACAAATATTTTCGAGATAGAGGATGGATATAGTGATTCGATTTCTTTTAGAACTTGTAGTGAAATTTGATGTAGAATAATTTTGTCTTTGATGTTATTTTTCTAAAATAATGCTATGTGGGAGATTTTTGTCTAAACTCCCACAAAGTACGGCTTTAACACTGACACCTCAACATATAATTTTTACTTAAAATGTATAGATTTCAAATGTAATTTTCTCAGAAGCTTGCATACCCAGATATATGGTTTGTTCTGAGACTTCCAATGAAATTTTGTGTAGAATATTTCCTCTTTTAATACTTTCTGTCTAAAGTGGCGGTTTACCCCACTTTCAGGCACCAATCCTTAAAGGAATAAAAAAATCTATGAAAATATTTGGAAATATTTTCGAATTTCTTTAGCAAAATTGGAAGAAATATTTTCGAAACAGAGGATGGATATAGAGATTTGATTTCTTTTGGAACTTCTAGTGAAATTTGATGCAGAATAATTTTGTCTTTGATGTCATCTTTCTAAAATAATGTTTTGTGGGAGATTTTTGCCTAAACTCCCACTAAGCACAACTTCAAAACTGCGACCAGCATATAATGTTTACTTTTAATGTACAGATTTCGAATGTAATTTTCTCAGAAACTTGCATACCTAGATATATGGTTTATTCTGAGACTTGAAATAAAATTTTGTGTAAAATATTTCCTCTTTTGATACCTTGTGTCTAAAGTGGCGGTTTACCCTACTTTCAGGCACCAATTCGTAAAAGGAGGGAAAAAATCTATGAAAATATTTGTAAATATTTTCGAAATTCTTTAGGAAAAATTCAAACAAATATTTTCGTGAAATAGAATAGATATAGAGATTTAATTTTTTTGGAACTTACAGTGAAATTTGATGTAGAATAATTTCGTCTTTGAGGTCATTTTTCTAAAATAATGCTTTGTGGGAGATTTTTGCCTAAACTTACACTAAGTACGGCTTTAACACTAAGACCTCAGCATATAATTTTTACTTTTAATTTACAGAATGTAAGTTTCTCAGAAACTTGCATAACTAGATCTATGATTTGTTCCGAGACCTACAGTGAAATTTTGTGGAGAATATTTCCTCTCTTAATACTTTCTGCCTAAAGTGACCGCTTTTCCTACCTTCAGGCACCAACTCGTAAAAGGAGAGAAGAAAATCAATGAAAAAAATTAATTGTTTTGAATTTCTTTAGCAGAATTGGAACAAAAAATTTCCGGATATAGAATGGATATAGAGATTTGATGTCTTTTGGAACTTCTAGTGAAATTTGATGCAGAATAATTTTGTCTTTGATGTTATATTTCTAAAATGATGATTTGTGGGAGATTTTTGCATAAACTCACTTAAAGTATGGTTTTAACCCTTAAATGTGTGTTTAATATATGTAAATTACTGGCGTTTAGGTAATATTTAGACTTTTCATGTCTTCTGGGACCCATAGTAGAATTTAATGACAAGTAATTTTATGGAATATTTTGAATTGCTACGATCCCATTTAAAGGGAGATTTTGACCATATTTTGGAAAAAGTACCAAAAAGACCCCTTTGGTGACTAGTTTGAGGGTTAATTATTCCTAATAAAATTATCCTCGTATCGTTATCTGCAATATTGCGAAAGACACTATATACTTCAAATGAACGGATTCCAAGAAATCTTAAGTCGAAAATTTCCAAATGTGTCGAAGAGGGAGAACTTGGACACTTTGCGCTGTAAATTTTCAAAAAAACAGATACACAAGTTCCTTATGAGCAACTGTTACTTATGACCGAAAGTTTCTTAAAAAATATCTGAAATTGTGTAAATTAACAATAAACACTTATTTACATTCCAAAAAATTGCTTCCCAGCCGGGTTTCTCAATATTTTGCCAAGTAATATTTCTTTTTCGGCCACATCTCTTCAATGGCCAAAAAAATGTATCATCTCTTCTTTTTTCGAAATGAAAAAATTTTTGACCAGTATAAATAAGCATTTCAGTCAACATTAATAATAATTTTTTCGTTTGCCAGTTTCCGCATAACGCAAAGTTAATATTTATACAAGTAATTAACACTATGCTGTTGATAAAGAAGCACAATAAAAGATGGCTGTGACTCTGGGCTGGCTGGCTGGATAGCATACAGCTGCCGCTGCTGCTGGTATTGTTTATTATATGCAAATTTTCGAACATTCAATATTTTACTTCTGTGGCCAAACCAAAAAACGAGAGACGAAAAACACAACAGCTCTGAAATATTCCAAAATCCCCCAGACCAACCACTAATAACCAAATATTATTGCTGTCAAGTAATTTTTAGCACTTAAATGCATGCATCCAGCTGAAATGCAAAAACAAAAAAAAAACTTTGCGACCAAACCAAACATTGTAGGCAAATATTGATTTTTTTTTTGAAAAGAAATGAAATTAATACACAAATTAAGGGAACGGCGAAAAAAGTTTCAAATTTTTATATTTCGAAACAATTTACATTTTTCGGCAACCGCTGGCCAGTTATTCATTCACTGCAACGGATGAATAATTTTGAGGATTTTTTTTTGTGGATTGCTAATTGTTGGGGGTTTTGTAATAAATATTGTAATGAAACACAATAAGGTGACTCATTGTGCAAGACGAAATTTGAATCAGGTTTCCAAGAAGTTTTTCAGAGAAATTTTAATGTTTCAATCATTAAAAAATAATCATTTAAAAAATACTTTTAAATATTCAAATAAATAAAAATGTCCACCTACAACTTAAAACAATTTTTACAGTTAAATATTGAAAATATGATTAAAAAATATTTTTTTCTTGCAACTAAAAATTTAAGCCATATTCGAATAAATTTTACACCAACAGCAACACAAAAAATAATTACAAAATCCAGAAGATTATGAAAGTAGAGCTAAAAATAGAAGACCCTTTTATCAGAGTCTTGAAAAAAATGCATCGAAAAGTAAACAAAACAGAGGGGACAAGTTCCCTCCTCTTTCATATTTTTTCGAATTAGGTTTAAAACCGTACCCCATATGAGTTTATGCCAAAATCTCTTACAGGATATTGATATAGAAGAATGACGTCAAAGACAAAAATATTCCTCATAAAATTTCACTACAAGTCGGCAAAAAGCATAAAATCTCTATTTTTTAGAATATCCAAAAAATATTTGCATCAATGCTTTCAAAAAAAAAAAAAAACAACGAAAATATTTCCTAATTTTTTTGATCAAATTTCCTACTACTTTTTTTCGAGTTGAGGCCTGAAAGTAATATAAAAAAAAATACATCATATCTCTATGTACAATAGTTTTTAAGAAAATTATGTTCGAAATGTATGTACTACAAGTGAGAATTATGTGTTTGCTTTTCTTTATCATTTTTTACGACTTTTTTCGAGTTGAAGCCTGAAAGTAACATAAAATTTCATTTTAGGGAAAAAGAGTTAAAGGAAGAAATATTTTGCACAAAATTTCACTACAATTCTCAGAATAAATTATATTTCTAGGTATAATAGTTTTAGAGAAAAATACATTCGAAATGTATGTATTACAAGTGAGAAATATGAGTTTGCCTTCTTTCACATGTCAATTTAACACGTTTCCAATCCAAGTCAAAATCTCCCTTTATACGTCATTTTTTGGGGAAAGTGTCAAAGGAAGAATTATTCTAGATCAAATTTCATTAGGAGTCACCAAAGGAAAGAAATCTCAATTTTGATTATATATCAAGAAAATAATTCAATCAATGTTTCCAAAAAAACGAAAATATTTCCTATTTGTTTGATCACATTTCTTACGACTTTTTTCGGGTTGAGACCTGAAAGTAACATTAAATTTCGTATAAGGGGAAAAATGTTAAAGAAAGAAATATTCTACACAAAATTTCACTATAAATCTCAGAACAGACCTAATATCTAGCTATAATAGTTTTAGAGAAAATTACATTCGAACTATTTGTAGTACAAGTAAAAATTATGTGTTTGCGTTTTTTACATTTTAATTAAACATGTTTCCAATCCATGTCAAAATCTCCCTTTATACCTCATTTTTTGGGAAAAGTGTCAAAGGATGAATTATTCTAGATCAAATTTCATTAGGAGTCACCGAAGAAAAGAAATCTCAATTTCCATTATATATAAGGAAAATAATTGCATCATTGTTCCCAAAAAAAACCGAAAATATTTCCTATTTTTTTTATCAAATTTCTTACGACTTTTTTCGAGCTGAGGCCTGAAAGTAACATTAGATTTCGTTTTAAGGGAAAAATGTTAAAGGATGAAATATTCTACACAAAATTTTACTATAAATCTCAAAATAAATCATATATCTAGATATTATAATTTTAGAGAAAATTACATTCGAACTGTTTGTAGTACAAGTAAAAATTATGTGTTTGCGTTTTTTACATTTTAATTTAACATGTTTCCAATCCAAATCTCCCTTTATACCTCATTTTTTGGGAAAAGTGTCAGAGGATGAATTATTCTAGACCAAATTTCATTGGGAGTCTCTGAACAAAAGAAATTTGTATATTCAATAAGAACCATAAAAAATAGCAACAATTTTTGTTAAAAAAATTTTTTTTTTTTTGAAAAAGGTAACAATTTGTCTCAGTTTCCAAAAAAATCTTTTAATTTCCCTGCACAATAGTACTTGTTTTTAGTTAAAAACCCCAAAGGAGTTTCGGGTTCTTAGACCAAATGTTTCTAAAGCCCTTATATACTTTTGACATTATGCAATAGGGACCCCACATAGTTTTGAGATATATTTCGCAATATTTAGGATAGAGCTTTGAAATTCGATGGACATTTCTGGATTACATCCAGGATCATTGGTACTGAAAATAGGTCATGTCGTTTCTCACTCATTTGTAGATCAAGACTTCCAAAGGAGGTTTGGCTTCTTGGGCCTGTATATAGTTTTGTCCTTATACAAAGGGACCCTATAGTTAGATATATATTTTGCATTTGGGATAGAGCTTTGAAATTTGATAGAGATCTTTGGATTACATCCACAATCATTGCTAAAGAAAATGGCTTATATTGGCCTACTTTTTTTCATATAGCACCCATGTAAGGATAACTCCGATTTCATATATTTATTTTTCGTTTTGGTCATGTTTTCCATTTAATTTCGCCAAATTTTGGCATGTTGAGTTCTTATTATGCGAAGAAAAAAATATTTAAAAAATTCCATGGTGCTAACTAGATTTTGAAAAATATTTTTAAAAATGTATAATAATAACTAGTCTTTAAAAAATATTAAAAAAAACCCAAACTGTTACATTGCCTCCGATTTTTTTTTTAAATCCACGTTTTTACCGGTCTTGGGAAAATATGCAAAGATTAATGTCCCAAACGCTTTAAAAAAAATTTTTTTCAACCGAGTTTTTTACATTAACTGCTATAAAAAAATATTTTAAAAAAATTAAATTTAGTACTTGATTTCTAATATATTTTTTAAAACTCCACGGTTTGAATTTGCCTTTTGAAAATTATATTGAAAAACCCTATATCGCTTAGGTAATCCCTTGAAGTTATGTTCTGGTCCTTATGAAGTCCTTTTCTCCGCAGATCTATGGAAAATTCCACAATTTGCATTATTGTAATCCATTTGCCCACCACTGTTGAGATAACTACTCAATTTCCAACATGGCATTGTTTCAACACCCTACCCTGACCAACAAGATTTCATATCCACCATCAAGAGAGGCACTCCCTAAATATGACATTAATACATAAAAGGCAATGCGAGGAGAGAAAGAAGCAAACCCTTTGCGGCATGTCACCTGACAAAGTCCCCCGCACTCCAAATGAAATGGAAGGACAGACCGACAGATGAATGCCCATCCCGTGCAAAAAGCGCGTGTACATTAACAATTCAACAAAAATCCCAAAAAAATAACATGGCAACAACAATAACAACAACTCCGGCGATGTTTGGCAATTGTTATGGCCTACAAAACTCCTAAAAAGCCTTTAACAATTTCTGAAGCTATCATAAAAAAGCAACAACAAAAAACGAAAAATGCTGTTAAATCATTTCGAACGATCTTGATCACGCATTCGATTCACTGGAAATGTAAACAATTCCAAAAGCGATGAGCGACAACATGTCGCAGCCAGGGCAGTGTGGTGCACTACAACAACAGAGGCAGCAACGGCAGCAGCAGCAGCCGCATATTGTCAAGTGTGACCTACATTTAAGGCAGTCAAGTCAGTCCGTCACTCAGTCACTTGCAATTCCATTGATTTACTCACTGGCTAGGAGATGGCTGGCTGGATGGCTGGCTAGATGGTGGGTGGAAATCTTGGTTTGCAGTGGCTAAACAAAGTGAGAGTGCAGTGCAGCAGACACCTTATACGGAAATGTCTTGTTGTATCTGCTGCAACTGTGGCTCTGCTTAGGGTGATGATCGATGGCATCGACACAACAATAAAATAGCCCCAATTCCATGGAGGTAGCCATGGATGGCTGGCAAGCAGGCGTTTTAAAGATTTATGCATTTTATTGGAAAAATTGAAAGTTGTTGTTGTGGCAGCGGGAGGGTGGGGGAGTAGACAATGGTTTTTTTGAAATATCATTATTGCCTCTTTGTTTTGTCACAAACTCCTACAACAAAATGTGGTTTCCCTTTTTTTATCATAAATGTCTGCATTTGTAAAATGCGTAACAAGTGAAATTGTAAGGGTCTTGCATTGAACCCTCCTTCCCCTACTCCTCTTCCACCCCTCCTGCATTACAAAGCTGCTGCATAAATAAAAAATTAATTGTCTCAACGACAAGACATAACAACAAATCATGCAACCATTGAATCTGATTCCAAGGCATTTCAGCCTCAATTTTTTGGCTACCTGAATTGGAACACGTTCTCGTAGCAGCAGTGCTGGTGGTGGTTTATTGATATGACCATTTTTGGTTTATGGAAATGGAAATCAAAAAATCATTTGTTTTGTCGTTCGGATTGCGTTAAATCATTTTCACCGACTAGCCATGGAAAAATGATCAATTGGCCAGCACCACGCATGCCACCAGCCAATGCCGATGGCCAGTTCCAGTTCCAGTAGTTGGGGACATTGTGTAATATCGTCATTCTTCCTCCATTGCCCATAAATGGCTGCAATAATTTACCAAAGTGGCAATGTGTTTTCCCCATTGGGGCTTTGTCACATTTTCACAATCGCCAGGCGAATTCATTTCGGTGGCCAAAGGAATTTATGGCAGGCGTAGATATTTTCACTTTTTTGAAATTTTTATTTTTTTTTTTTTTTGTCTAAAATGAAAAATTAAGTAATTAAAAATACAAAAAGAAAAGGAAAATGTATAAAAATTTTTAAGACCAGCAGGAATTTAAGTTAAAAATTTATTTATTTTTTAAAATTTAAAAAAAAATTAAAAATTATATTTCTTTATTTATATTAATATTAACATTCTTTAAAATTTTATTTTATTTTTAATCCATGTTCATGGATAGACTTTCAATTTTTTTTCTCAAAAATCGATGTCTTTCAAATTTTTGAGAAAAAAAATTTTTAAAGTCTATCCATGAACATGAATTAAAAAAAATCAATTTTAAAGAATGTTAAAATAAATAAATAAATATAATTTTAAATTTTTTTTCTCAAGACATCGATTTTTGAGAAAAAAATTTTAGAGTCTTCTTAGATAGACTTTAAAAATTTAAATATATTAAATTTAAATATAAATTAAAAAAAATAAAATTTTTGAAGAATGTTAATATTAGAAATATTAATATCATATTTCTAAAGACATCGATTTTTGAGAAAAAAAAAAATTAAAGTCTATCCGTGAACATAAATTTAAAAAAATAATATTTTAAAAAATGTTAATATTAAAATAAATAAAGAAATATAATATTTAATTTTTAATTTTTTTGTTTCTAAAGACGTTGATTTTTTAAAAAAAACATTTTTAAAGTCTATCCATGAACATAAATTAAAAAAATACAATTTTAAAGAATGTTAATATTAATATAAATAAATAAATAAAATTTTTAATTTTTTAATTTTTTTTAATTTTTTTTTTTTTTTTTTTTTTTTTTGTTTCTAAAGACATCGATTTTTGAGAAAAAAAATTTAAGTCTATCCATGAACATAAATTAAAAAAAAAATAAAATGTTAAAGAATTTTAATATTAATATAAATAAAGAAATATAATTTTTAATTTAATTTAAGAAATATTCCCACATTTCAATACAAAGCGCGTATTCGACACATTCCTTATGTGGAATCCTGGGCCAATTTTATTATTTTTTTAAATGTTTTTTTTTTTTTTTTTTTGCTTGTTTTTTGTTCAAAAATATTTTTTTTCAAATCGCAGCTATTGATGTGGATTTTTTAAAAATTATTTTTCAAAGCCCTTGAATATAAAAAATATTTCCGATTTACTTCTTAAAATACAAAAGTTCATAAAAAATATTTTACTCCTCTCTGTCTCTTTCCCACACGATAATTCAAAACGCATGTTTGGCATACTCCTTATGTGGAATCCTGGGCCACTTTTATTTTTTTTACTTTATTTTTTTTTAATTTTTTTCTTTCCAAAAAATGGTCATAAATCACAACAGCTTATGACTTATACGACTACTGAGGTGTCATTTGGAGTTATGGTTTTTGGAGTTGTAATACAAAACTCCATAATTTTTTTTCATTTTTTTTTTCCAATACTATCGTGAGAATTACTCAGATTATCAGCAGCATGGCTTTCAAATCGCCTGCAATTTAGAAATGACATTTAAAGAAACGTTTCTTTTACGGCCACTTTAAAGAGGTTTTTTTTCGTTTGACTGGCCGGCCAGTCTGCCACTCTGTCGGTCGCATGTTCGCTCACTTGTAATTGCATGATTTCGAACAAATCATGCAAACCCAATAATGTGTGATCCCAAAAACATCTCGACCAAGTTACCAATTTTGGTTAAACAAATAAAATAAGAAAATCGAGAAAAAAATATTAAACATAAAACTCGATGTGTGCACAGGTACCAAATGTGAGATATATGGGACTGGTGGTATAGGGTTGCCAGGGCATAGATAAATTGGTAGACAGCAAATACTTCAAAAAACTTTATTTTTCTACCAAAAAGAGGTCCAAATATATGTTCAAATTTTAGAGGGGAAAATGTTGCCACTACACTACAAAAATAAATTTCGCCCAAAAAATAAAAATTTCGCCCAAAGAATAAAAAAATTAAAATTCGCCCAAAAAAATAAATTTCGCCCAAAAAATTAAATTTTACCAAAAAAAAAACATATAAAATTTGCCCAAAAAATAAGAAATTAATTAAATTGCCCTAAAAAATTAAATTTCGTTTAAAAAAAAAACAATTTTGCCCAAAAATAAAATTTTACTCAAAAAAAAAATAAAAGAAGTATAATTTTCGCCCAAAAAAAGAAAAAAATGCGCCCAAAAAATAAAAAAATAATTATTTTGCCCAAAAAAAGTTAAATTTCCCTCAAAAAAATAAATTTCGCCCAAAGAATAAAAAAATTAATTTCACCAAAAAAAATTAAATTCTATCCAAAAAATAAAAAAGTATAAATTTCGCCCAAAAAGAAACAATTGCGCCCAAAAAATAAATTATTTTGCCAAAAAAAATTATTAAATTTCGCTCAAAAAAATAAATTTGCCCAAAAAGCAAAAAATCTCCCAAAAAAATAAATTTCGCCCAAAAAATAATGAATGGAGAGATGCATAATATTTTTCTAGATTTAACAATTTATCTCAATTTAAAAAGGAAAACACCAAATCCGACCAAATTTTAAAAAAAAAAAAAACATCCAATCGGCCAAAAACTCTTTCCCCTAAAACATTCAAATTATTCCATCTTTCTGCTGGAAGTTTCAATTAGAACACATAAGAAGGCATTTAGCGAAAAATTACCAACAATATTAAATTTTAGCCACAGAGAAGGACCAAAAAATTAAATTTTAGAAAAAAAAACCATTCAATTTGGCGAAATGTTACCAAAATCCTAAAAAGAGGCCACACCGAAGGACCAACAAAAAATAATTTCCCCCCAAAAAATAATAAATTAGTAGTTGTATATCATTTTTATCTCCATTTATAGTCTTGTGTCTAAAGTGTTTTACATATCTGAACTTAAAAAGGACAAAAATTCGACCAAATTTGAAAATATTTGTTACCCCAAAACAATTCTTAAGTCCCAAGTTTCTTAAAAAAAACGGTCAAAATATGTTAATGTTTAAGGGAGATTTTCAATTGGTTCCATTTTAGATTAAATTTGGCGAAAAAATACCAAAGGGTAAAATTTTGGTCACATCGAAGGACCAAAAATGTTAGTTTTCCCCCAAAAAATAATAAATTTGTAGATGTGTAGTATTTTACTACGTTTATACGTTTATGTCTAAAGTTTACTTACTCTATATCTCAATTTAAAAAGGACGAAACCAAATCCGACCAATTTTCAAAATACCCCCAAAAGACCAAAATCAGAGGTCCCAAGTTTCTTTAAAACAAATCGGCCAAAATATGTTTATGTTTTAGGGAGGATTTCAATTGGTTCCATTTTAAATTGAATTCGGCAAAAAATTGCCAAAGGTTAAATTTTTGGTCACATCGAAGGATCGAAAAAAAATAAATTTTTTCCTAAAAAAAATTGATTGGTAGTTGTATAGCAATTTTTCTCCGTTTATAGCACCGTGTCAAAATTTTACTACATTTCTAAGCTTAAAAAGGACAAGAAAAAATACGACCAAATTTGAAAATATCCCCGATCGACCAAAATTTGTTACCCAAAACAATTCAGAATTTTTTAAAAAAAAAATCGTTCAAAATATGTTCAGATTTCAGGAAGGGTTTTAATTGGTTTAATTTTAGCAAAAAATAATACCAAAAAATGGCGGAAAATGACCAAAAACGTAAAATTTTGAAAAAATCGAAGGACCAAAAAATCAATTTACGTCCAAAAAATAATAAATTGGTGGCTGTATATTTTTTAATTTATTTTTAGTTTATAGCTTTTCTTCATTTATAGCTTAGTATCCAAATTTTACTACATATCTCAATTAAAAAATGAAAAAAAAAAAAAAACAAATCCGACCAAATTTCATAATACCCAAAATCGACAAATTTTTCCCACTAAAACCTTTATAGATTGTTCTGTTTATCTTCTGTTGTATTCCCAAGTATCCTAATGGTTAAAATCTAAAATACGACCAATTTTCAAAACCGACAAATTTTTTCTCCCAAAAAATCTTCAACCTGGTTATGTTTACTTATTAATGTCGCCCCAAAGTTCTAGTCAGTTTTAAAAATTAAATGCCATTTCCTACCAAAATTTTGATCAATTTAACAAAACCCTGTCCCCGCCAAAAAAAAAAAATATTTTCCTCAACTCAGCTCCGATGGCCTGCTGTTATATTGCTTTCGTCCCAACTGTTTAATTCATTTCAATTCTTTTATAGCAATATCCAACAACAAAAACAACAACAGCCACGAGAGAGGTAGAAACAAAAAAGCTAAAACAAAAATCTTGCGTTTTTTAACGGATTTGGTTATTGGTGACAGACGAGTTTTACGTTTTTTAGACATGTCAGATTTTGAGACGTAGTTAAGCTTATAACAACAAATTTTGCTTTTGTCAAGCTTTGCGTAGAAACGAAACGAAAAAAACGAAAAAAAGAGAAACAACAAACGTTTTGTGGTTCAGACAGGCGGCTGGCTAACAGGCGTCAGACGAACTGACGTTTTGTAGCCGTTTTTGTTTCAGGGTCGCAAAAATTTATAAAAAAATGGGATTTCTCTCTGCAGGGAGACTTTGATTTCGGTTGGAGATTCTGAGGAGAAAATTGAAATCATAAGGACCAGAAGTCTATATGTATTCAACTTTGACCTCATCGAAGGACCACTTTCAAAAATATATTTTTCTTCGCTCTTTTTTTCCTCCTTCTTCTAGATGTTTTATCTCCTTATTTCACAAAAAGGACCCAGAAATGTCCTCATTTTTTTTAATTCCAAATCAAATTTTTTTCTAATTCCTATCTTATTTCTCCTCCCCCTCCTCGATATTTTATGTTCCTTTTTCATTCAAATTATGATCAAAGGACCAAAAAAAGTCCTTTTTCTATCCATCTTCGTTCAAATGGAACTAAAATTTTACTCAACTTTTTTTTTCAAATTCCAATTCAATTTCTTTTCTAATCCCTCTCTCATCTCTCCCTCTCTTTCCAGACCTGTTCGCAGCTAATCAAAGCCGGTCTCAAGCTATCCATCCAAAGCAAACGCAAACTATCCACCTGTGATTCCAGCTCCGGCTCGGAACAGCCCATGTCGAAGTGTTCGCGACCCAACGACGAATACGACGAGACCACCGACGATGACAGCGAACAGAAGAGCTGTCCCAACAGTGTCAAGGGCCTGACACCCGAGGACGAGGATCGGCGTCGTCGTCGCCGTGAGCGCAACAAAATTGCCGCCACCAAGTGTCGCATGAAGAAACGCGAACGCACCCAAAATCTCATCAAGGAGGCCGAACAGCTGGACAATCAAAATGTTGATTTAAAGAATCAGGTGCGTCAGCTGGAAACGGAACGACGCAAACTCTTAGACATGCTAAAGGCCCACGAACCGAACTGCATACATCCGGGTGGTTTGAATTTGCCCTCGAAACTGTTGCAATCACCTGCTTTTAAATATTTGGCGGATTTGAATTTGGAAGATGTAGCGAGCGGTTTGAATTCGGCCAACACTTCTGCATCTGCCTCGAATGTTACAAACAACAACAACAGCAATCCGAACTCTGCCCTACAACAGGCCACTCCGCAACGCACCGCTATCCCACCGATGTCGACTATCAAATTTTCACGCAGTAACGGTTTCAAGGCCGCCGCAGCCGTGGTCTCCGCCGCTCTTACCAATCCCGTTTCAATTGTATCTCAACTTCCCAGTCTGGCGCAGAACTCGCCCTCGGTCATGCACCACCAGAACGCTGCTGTACAATTGCCCAATGGCTATTGTAAACCCTCGCCCACCACCCACCAGGAACTGGCCTATCTGAATTCGCCCTCACAGGACAGCAATTCGCTGTGCCTGGCCGCCGCCTTGCAGGTCCAGACACATCTCAGCAACAACACAAGCACACCCACCGCCCATCAGAATGCCCTTAACAGCTCAGCTTCCAGCCTAGTTGGCGGCCATTCCATGGCCGATTACATTCCAAACTGTGACTCCGGTCTGGGCCTGTCCCTGGCCCACACACCCACCACCTGCCGGACGCCCATCAGCAGCAATGGCGGCGACAGCAGTGCCCTGCTGGCCAGTGTGGCCAGTCCCATGTCCTGTGTCTCCACTCCCACCACAGCCACCGAATTCGTGAAGAACGAACTGGTCGACTCCCAGAGTCCCTATACGACAGCTCAATCGGCCGAGAGATTTCTGTTCGAGAGCAATTGTGATAGCTTCGTGGACATCAAGCATGCCGTGAATGTCCATCAGCCGATCAGCCACAATCATGGCGGGCCGACTTTGCTGCAGAACACCAATGGCGGTGGCAACCTGCTGGACTTTGCCACCACCCTGATGGGAGGCGGCAATAGCAGTGGCAGCATTGTACCCTTCCATGAGCAGATATCCATTAAAAATGATTATCTTCATGAGGCCGATCTGTTGGCCCAGCTGACAGGAGATGGTGCCGAATTTGTGGATCTGGATACTGGGGTGGCAGCTGCGTTTATGGCCAATGGTGGTTGCTTGGCTTAGATCCATCCCGTTTTTTTTTTCCAAACATTTCTGTCATGCACTCAGAGGTTTGCTAAATGTCGTAATTGAACATATTTTTGTATTATTATCAATGTTTTTTTTTTTTAACTTTTATACAACAACAACAACAATATTTTTTTCTTTTTGTAATTTTGCTGGTCAAAACCAAATACGAAAAAAATTTGAAAAAAAAAAAAACAAAAATTGTCTGTTAAGTGAAAAGCATAAAAAACAGAAAAAAATGAATGTGGAAAACGAAAACAATGGCTGCTATGTGTAACGTCAGTGGAGAGAGATACGAAAAAGATCGGTTGGCAACCGCTGCTACAAGGCCTACAAAAGTGATTACTCCGAAACATATCTGCTGGGTTGAGTTTTCCAATTAATGACTTCCTTCCTCTCTGGGAAATATGGCTGCTAGCTACCTAACCTCCCAAAAAAAAACCTATGTAAACCATTTTTTCAGAAAGAAAAAACCCGAAACACCTTGGTTCCATTTCCACATTGTGTTTTGCTGTTGTCCCCATCCGCATAAATCTCTTAGATATCCATCCAGTTTTTTCGTTTCTATTTTGTTAATTGACCATCAACATGCAATTTAAGTCTTCCATTTTGATAGTTGTCTTGTGTTTATTTTAAGAATTTTTTTTCGTTTGTTTTTGTAAGTTTTGTCTTCTTCCTCTCCGTTTGCCTATTAAGCAATCAATTTTAATGACGACCCACCTTAATAATTATCGAGAGCTTAGTTGTGGTATTTTCGTGTGCGTGTGTGTGTATTTCCATTAAGAAAATCTACTTCCGTTAACTCTTTGTTAGACCACTTCCGTTATTGCAATACTCGCTCTCACTATCTCTTTCTTTGGTAAATCAATTAATTGAGTTGTCAGATTGAGAAAAGTGAGAAATGTGTTATTTAATGAGAGATAAAAAAACGCCAAATTGGTAACATTAAAGAGGGAAGAGAAATGAGAGATAAAAAAACTGCCAAATTGCTAACATTGCAGCAGGGGTAGAAATGTTCAATTTAAAATAAAAATTCACAAAAAGGAACTTTGTGGACCTCCTACATTTTCGATAGATTCACAATAATAAAGAAATATGTAATTGGTGCTATTAAATCAGAGATGGGAAATTTCAATTAAAAACGAATGAGAGATGATGTATAAAAAACGTATTTTTTGTGATGAAAGAAAAACATGTTTCTTGAAAACGTCAGTTTGAATCAGGCATGGAAAATATAATTTAAAAATACACAAAAATGATAAAATGAGTACCAATTGGCATCATTGATTCAAAGAATCTTGACCTTGACCAAGACCTCCCTCAGACAGGGATTGGAATCCTAAATTTTCTTTAATTTCTACTAGGAAATAGAGGGTCTTTCTCTGATATTTTATTCCAAAAAGCTCTTTGAGCCCATTGAATCACTTCAATTGTTCAGGCATGGAAAATATAATTTAAAAAATACACAAAAATTATAAAATGAATACAAATTGGCATCGTTGATTCAAAGAAGAGAATCTTGAATTTCTGGAAAAAAATAAACAAAAGGATGATTACCAACTATATTTCCAGAAGATCTACTAACGATTATTTTTGCAAACAAAAACGACGACAAGACCTCCCTCAGACAGGGATGGGAATCCTAAATTTCCCAAAATTCTACTTGGAAATAGAGGGTCTTTCTCTGATATTTTATTCAAAAAAGTTCTTTTAGGCCATTGAATCACTTCAATTTTTGCGATAAGAATATTCATGACATTTTTGGTCCTTCGAGGAGGCTTAAAGGCAATATTGAGACCTTTATTTGGTCAGAAGATCTACTAACTATTGTTTTCACAGACAAAAAGGACTTGAACGCCTCGCTTAAGCAGAAATGGAAGTCCAAAATTTCCCAAAAGTTTCAGACAAGGTTTTTGAACCTTTCACGATATTTAGAACTTGAGAAAAGATATTTTCAACTACTTTGTTGATTTTATATGCCTTCCCAAATTAACTAGATCCATTTAAGTACTTTTTGGTCCTTCGAGGAGGCTTAAGAGGCCTTTTAAGGATTTTGGATTTTATTAAAAAAAGGTGAAGGTTCTAAATCATTTTCCCAGGTCTTAATAGAAGACCTTAAAGAGGTCCTCAATGTCAAAAAGGCCTCCAGAATATCTTCTATGTATCGAAGAAACCCTCCCAAAGATTTCATGTGTGAAGAAGACTTTGATGAATTGAAACCTCCTGTAAGTTTTTGATGGAAATGCGAAATTAGAGTGGTTCATTTTATCGAGAATATCTTCAGGTGCTACTTCATACCTTACCTTCCCCGAATTTTTCATATTAAGACGGCTTTTACTGAAAACCCATTAAATATTCAAAGAAATATGGTCCGTTCCAGAACTGCAAGAATATACAAAATTTTCCCTTTATAGTATCGGAAAAAATTGCAAAAATAGTAGATTCTTGCAGGATCTGATCAATAAGAATTCTACAAAAAGGTATTCTATTAAAGAAACCAACTTCCATCTCTGTCGTTCTCCATTTTGTTTTTCCTTAAGAATCCTGTAAAATAAGTTTTTTTTTTCCATTGAAAACAATTTCCATCTCTGAAGTCCAGCATTTTGTTTTCATTCCTCCTCTCTGGCAATAATTGATGCAATTTCTCTATCTCTCTCTCTTTCGTACTTTATCACATTACATTTTTTCCATGTGTTCATGCTGAAAAATTTGCATTGTAAAAACGCTGCATTGATATCACTGGCATTGATTTCCGGTT
This sequence comes from Musca domestica, assembly GCF_030504385.1. Classification (NCBI taxonomy): domain Eukaryota; kingdom Metazoa; phylum Arthropoda; class Insecta; order Diptera; family Muscidae; genus Musca; species Musca domestica. Next base: position 3,702,157 of record NW_026712250.1, on the reverse strand, counting down.
CCCCTTTGCAAATGGCTTCTCTCTCTCTATCTTTTTATCTTATCCCCCATTTCTCCCTGAAATTACTCTTTCTTCGTTTCCATGAGAAATTGAAAAAACCGTGTGTGAGTGTGTTTTTCTCTGTTGTGGTTGCCATCAGTTTTGGGTCTCGAATATTGTTGACAGTCAATTCTCCTCTCTGTAGGGATGCCATTAATTGAATTATGCCATTTTCAGAAAATCCCACAGATTTGTTTTCTGGTAAAACTTTTTTAGAGCCCAACTACCTCAATTTGTTTACAACAAAGAAAAAAAATGCAAAACAAAACTAAAAATAGAAACAATCAATTAAATAAACAAAAAATTAATTGTCTTTCAATGCATTCCATTAAAAAAAGTTTTAATTTATTTGTGAATTTTTTCTATTTAAGAGAAAAATAATTTAACAAAAAACAAACAAATTGGAATATCAAATACATAGAAGAAAAAATAAAAACAAAATTCAAGTAAAGCAAAAAAAAACCTACAACAGTAATTATTATTTTTAGTTTATGTGTGTGTGCAAAATTAAAAACAAAACTAAAATTTAAGTTTAACAACAACAAAAAAATCGAGATTAATTGTAAAAAGAAATTGTTTAAGGAAAATTATACTACTCCCCTCTAAAAATAAAACTTTGGCTTTATCTTTATGTTTTTTTTTAAATCTTAATTATTTAAATGATATTTCATTACCTAGTGATAAAAAACAAAAACAAAAAAACACAAATTATTATTAACTACAAGGAAACTAACAAATGCCTATAACAACAACAACAACAACGGAAAACAAAGAAAAAAAAGTAATGCCTTAAATGTTGAAAAAAATTATATTTAAATATATATTTTACGAAAAAACAAAAACAAACACTCATTAAACAACTACTAAATGTGCTCTTATTTTATAACTTAAAAATATTTAAAAATAATTAAGTTTAGGTATCAAACAACCAAACATGTAACGGCGATATTATCTTCAAAAAGAAACATATTTTTTTCATTAGGTGTGTTTATATTTAAGAAAAAATCGAAAAAAACATAATATTTTTCATTACATTCTTAAAAAATTAATTTTGTTAAATTATTTTTTTTAGTTTCCGTTTACAAAACAAAGTGTCTTCAAACTCAAATTTAAAGAGAAATAATAAATATTGGGAACTCTAAAACAAGCCTTAAATTAAATTTTCACACAAAAGTGCTTTAAATTATTTTTTTTTGTATTTTTTTTTGTTTACAATAGTTTGTATAAAGAAAAAATCATTTAAATATAAGAAAACCACAACTATAACCAACAAAAAAACAACATAATGTGCTTTATCTATAAAAGAAAATAACTAAAACGAAACAAAATTATTTAAAAATATGTATAAGAGAAAAAATACACTTATTTTTTATTGCAGCAGTTTATAAGATTTTTTTGCATCAACTTTTTAACAAAAAAAAAAAAAAAGATTTATTTTTTGTAAAATAAAAATAAAGAAACAATAAAATTTGAAATTAAGAAATTTATTTTGTAACTTCAAACATCAACAGAAAAATTTTGGGATATTTAAAATAAAAATGGAAAAGCGATAGAGAAGTGCGTTTACATTCCAAATCTCTACCCAGATTAATACTGATAATTTACTAATCACAATAAGTTTTTTTTATTGTGATTGGTCAATTTTCAGGGTTAATCTCCTTAGAGATTTGAAATATAAACATACTTTTATAATGAGAATCCCAGAGCCATATTTAAAATTTATCGCCATCAAAATATATAACATTGCGATGAAATGGGAAACAGTTGAGGAATTTCTTTTACTTCAGGGAGTCCAAGAAATATTTTGTAGATAAAATCTCCTATTATCAGGGAAAGAATTTTTAATGGCCTAAAAATCAGATGGTTCCTCGGAACGCATATTAGTTTCATTATTTTCACACTGGGGAAGCTCTTAAGCAACAGGGTTCCCACATGCCATTCAATTTTAGTATTTTCACACTAGGGAAAATCTTAACTAACAGTGTTCCCACATGCTATTAAATGATTCCTCGATACCCAAATTAGTTTCAGTATTTTCACACTATAGAAGATTTGAACCAACAGTGTTCCCACAAGCCATAAAATGTCCTAAAAAATGCAGAAGGTTTTCGACAAAGTAAAAACTAGCGGAAAATTTGATTCATTATTCCGCACTGGGGAAGACCATAATCAACAGTGTTCCCACATGTCATTAACTGAATCTTCGAAACCCGAATTATTTCAGTTATTTCTCACAGGGGAAGACCTGAACCAACAGTGTTCCCACAAGCCATAAAATGTCGCAAAAAAAGCTGAAAATGTTCGACATATAAAAACAAGCAAAAAATCAACTTTCTTCCTAAAAATTAAAAAAAATTCCAAATAACTTCAGAATCAAAGAACCCTTTAAAAATATAAAATATTAAAAAAAGAAAACGTAGAAAAAATTCTGTAATTTTTTAGTATTTTCAAATGGACGAAAAAAAATTCGTTCCCAAAAAACAGAGACAACAAATTTCGACCAGTTAAAAAAAAGTTGCAAGATGGCTGACATCTATAGTCTGTTCCAGAACCGCAAGAATGTGCAAGTTTCTACTATAATAACCGATTTTTCCTTTATAATATCGGAAAAACTTTGCAAAACTAGTAGATTCTTGCAGATTCTGGAACAGAGCACTAATTGGCTGATTGATCGATTCTGTAGGATTGCCATAATATTTCGAACTTTTTCCGGGATTTGTGGGCAAATTTTTTTTAGAAGATTTACCTTTTCCCAGAGAACAAATTAATAACTAGAAGCAGAGAATTAATAATAAGAAACATTTTTCAGTATTTTTTTTATTTGGGCGCCATAATCAATCGCGAAGGTTTTTAAAAATACATTGCCTTTTTGCAGGAAAATTTATATTCCCACTTCAAAAAAAATAAAACAAAAATTCTTCCTCACACAAACATATATTTTGGGAAAATATTCTATGTCTGGGAAAATAAGAAAAATATTAGAGGATTTTTATCCAAAGAACTTTTTTTTGTCTCAAAAAGAATATCTTATAGGAATTTTTTTCAAATAATATGGTTTTTTACATTGCGGACTTTTTTCAATAAATATTAAAAATATATATAAATTGTTAATTATGGCGCCCAATAGATTTCTAAATCTTGATTGTTACAATATCCGAAACATTTTCATTAGATACATGTTACGATTTTTTTTTGGTCTAAAAAGTTTTTAGTTTTTTCCCTCCTTCTATAAATTGAATTTTTTAACATGAAACTTACATTGAGACAATTCAGAATCAGAGAAAATTTTGTGAATTTGCGCGCCACATATGTCAAATTTGTCCTTGTCACTCAGAAGCCTGGCATAACGAATTTCATTAAAAAAACCTTGCAAATAAGGGAAACAAATAAGAAAAATGTCGGCTTTGGCTGGCCTCTCCTAAAGCAGAGTTTTCCTTACCGGGAAATCCAAGCGGAAATTACAGAAATTTTCCTAAAACATCGTGAAATTTTCAGTGCAGGATTCCAGAAGTTTTTTTCGTTCAACTTCCCACACTAACAAAAAGTGTAAAGAAATATTTTAAAATATTTTTTATAGCTACTCCATTAATTTTTTTTTACCCTTTAAAATATTTTTTATAAATATTCCATTGATTGATTGATTTCAAAGTCGATTTTCAATTTTTTTCATCGGCTCCATTAATTTTGATTTTAAAGTCGATTTTCGAATTTTCTCTTTATCGGCTTCCATTTTTTTAACATTTAAGTCCATTAAAACAACTTGGGTTCGGTTATGTTTTGGATCCCAAAACTCCATATATTTTTTTCACAAATACATTTCAAAACAAAAAAAAAATGTCGTTTGAAGTTACAAAATAAATTATCAATTAAAAAAACACTTAAAACCATAAAACAAATTGAATAAGAAACAAGAAAAATCAAAAGCAAAAAATGCCTTCCTATTTGTCAAAGAATAGGTTTAACTTGCATATTATATAGGTAAACTGAAAACAAACAAACGTGTAAACTATATATAAATGTCAAGCAGAAAAACACACATGAAAATATATACATATATGCTAAACAATTGTAATTAACAACAAATCAAATGAAATCAAATCAAAGCATCAAATTACCTCATTAAAAAACAAATCCAAAAACAAACATGTGAAAACAAAAACAAATATTTAAGTAACAAAACAAAATTATCATGTTGACAAAAAAAAAGAACTTACTTAAATGTATTAAAAAAAAGAAGATAACTATACAAAATACCTATAATTGTTGTTAACTAAATATCATGCCAGTAAATGTTATTGAATAATATGTAAAAAGAAAAAAAATTAATGAAATATCAAATTCCCTTGACCTTTCCCCATTGAAAAACTCAAAAATTCTAGTTAAGACACAAAACCAAGAGATTTGGGCATTTCCTTACATAAGAAAAGCTTTTCTATGCACTGGCAACCCTGTTTTCTTCATTTTGTTTTGCAAATGAAATTTGACACAAGGAGCTTGCACAAAATGGCGATCATCTCTTTCGCTCTCTCTCTCTCTTTATTTTGTTGTTTTTTTCGGACTCGTCAATTTGAAGCAAGCTCTTTGTTTTGTCTCTCAGTACAAAGAGAAAGAGGAGAGAAGAGACTTTGGCAAAATGCCTTACTATTAACGGCATACAATTTCTCTGTAACTAGCAATGAATAATGAAAACAATGAAGGAATTGACAATTGAGATCAGGGATGGAAAATAGAAATTAGTACTAAATAATATTGAAAAGATAATATTTCCAATGACCTGATTTTGTGTAACACTGGTTTATAATTGCAATTGTACAAATGAAATGTCCCTCCCGGGTAAACAGGGATGGAAGTTCCGAATTTCCAACAAATTATTAATATTTTTATGAGAATTTTTTGACATTTACTAAATTTTTTTAAAAAAATGTCAAAATTTCAATAAATAAAAGAAAAATACCTTTTTTAAAACTACGAAATTAAAGTAAATAATGGATTTTTTATAAACTTTGATGTATTGCATTTTCCATAGCTATATAATTCTGAAATCAATTATTCCAATCACATGACACACAGGTCGTTTTGTTTAAAATAAAATGTTTAAAATTGCAATATTTTCCTGCCAAATTCGTATCTTCTTTTCACTTTCAATTACGAATGTTTTATCCATTTATTATTATTCATTTTGGGGTTGCCTTTTAATGTGTTGGGGGTTTCATTTAATAACTTTTTTTTTTTGTCTTGAATATCCATTTTTTTCTGTTATTGCTGTTATTGACTATTCTACGGGTATTAATCTCTTTGCAATTAAGACTCAATTAATCAGTTTATTTTTTCAATATTCTGTTTGTTGCAATCATCTAAACCAGTTTCGATTTTTTTTTGTCTGTGCATAATCTTCTAAATTTTAAGTAGAATAAAAAATATTCAAATGATGTTCAGCTAATTGCCGAAGATTGAGTTCTCATGTTCATTTCACACAAAAAAGGGGTAAAAAAATAATACAGAATTTTTAAAATTGCATAGATAACAAAGTAATCATTCATCCGATTTTAATTAATTTATTTTTTGGTAGATAATAAATTAATGGATTTTAAATTTGTTTGCAATTTTCAAAAATTCACAATTTTATTTAAAAAATATTGATACATTTTCAATTTCATGAAACAAATATTAAATTTCTAGAAAATGTAAAACTCAAAGAAAATAAAAAAAAAATTGGATTTGAATTTTTCCATTTCTTTCAATTTTCATAAAAGGTTTCAATTAAAATTTGGACAAATAAATGTCCACAAATGTGAAATTTTGCAAGGAATTGCCTTTTTTCTCCTGCTTTAGTAACCAAAAAACGAATTTAAAATTTATTTGGGAAAGATATTTACATGGTAGTATCAAGAAGGTAAAGTTCTGCAATCATATGTTTTAAAATTTTTTTCAAAATTATTCATTTGACAACATCCCATTGTCAAAATATATATTTATAAATCTATTGTAAATACACAAATCAGAGATGGAAACCTATTTTTATACAGTGAAAATTGACAAGGTAAATTACAGAAAATGCAGAGATGTGTGTGCTTATTTGAAATGACTTTACCTTCTTAATTTTACCATGGATATTTATTTATTGGCATTTAATTCCTTCTTTGTTTTTACTTCTTTCTTAAAAATTCAATTTTTTATTACTTCCAACAAAATTATATTTTTTTAATTTAATTTTCAATTTTTTAATACCAAAATTTTAATAAATTTTTTTTATTAATTCTATTATCTACAGAAAATATTTTCCATTTTTAGTCTTAAATATCTCATAATATTTTTATTCACATATAAACTTTTTAATAGTTTTATTTTTTTTTTTTTCATATAATTTTAATATGAAAAAAGTTGCCAGCAAACTTTTTTCTTTGCGCTACCAATGTACCTGCACATAATGAATAATATTTCTTTAAATAAGTTCAACAAATACCCCTTTTTCGTGAAAAAAAAGAATTTCCATGCTTCTTTAAATCTAAATGTTATTCAATTTCCGTACGCCAACCTTCAAGGTGCCATCAATTTATTTTGGTTTATCTCCATAGAATTTTGTCATAAATTATATTTTTATCTCTAACTCTTGGTCATTGTGTCTTAGCTAGAAATTTTGGAAAACAAAATCCCGCCTCCCACAAATAACAACAAAAGCAAAACACAAAGGTTTCCCTAAAAAGATTTTTGCTAAAATTACTGCATCGATCTTTTTAAGTATTATGATATTTTTGACAAGAGCAAAAATATTCTTTTAATATTTTTTATTTTGTTTTTTTTTTATAATTTAATTTTTTATTAATTTTTTAAACTGTTGCGATATAATATAGTTTTGTTTTTTTTATGATTTTTTTGTTAAATTAGTTGTTTCTTTTAAATAATTCTGTTAAATATTCCCATTTTATTTTATTTATCAAATTTCCCATTTTATCAACCAAGCACACCTGGTAATAATAAATAACAATATGGTAACCCTCTACAAAGAGATCCTAATGTGGGAATCTCTTTCTCTCTCACACCACACACAGGGAAAGAAGAGACAAAAACGTTATTTCTAAGCAATGATGTTCACATTACAAAAGGGGAGATAGAAATAAAAGAGAATCATTATCATTTGTTTTTACAAAAAAACTGCCTCCCCTGAACATGGCTGTTTAAAAATAACGGTAAATTACCAACTCCCTCAAGACAAACACCAACTCACCTTTGTAAACAAATCAAGAGACACACTCAGAGACAGAGACATACTTTCCCTCCCATTCATTTACCACCCACTCCCACACACATATATGTATGCTGTTTACATGGCTCTCAATCATGTTATAATGCAACTAAAACTCACCTACCGTTTAGACAATGCAGATGAAATCCTTTCCCTTGGCATAAAGGGAATTTTTTCAGCTCTGCAATGTATAAATGATTTGTTCAATTTTATTAATTTAGTTACTAACTGTACATTATTTATTATGTTTTTATTACGATAATTATCATTTTTTTGTAATATTTTATTATCTATTTTTTATATAAACAATTTTTAAAAATAAAACACAAAAACATATTCTGTATGCTCTTTATTTAGATTTGTAAGCAATATATTTGTAAAACAGAAATGAATCATGAATGAACACAAAACGATGCAAAAACAAAACAAAAAAATTCTATAAAATTAAAATGCAAAACAACAAAATTTAATAAATTATGAACTACAACAAAAAAATCTCTTTTTTGTTTAATTCTAAGCAACAAAACAAACAAAAAACAATTCTAAAAATTCATTGATGCAAGAAACCAACTGAAAAGCAAACAATTGATGTGTAGAATTATGTGTACATTTTTTCGAAAACTATAAAACAAAAAAACTCATTAAAATTTAGAACATGCCCTGACATGGAAATACATTCTTAATCAGAAAACGCCTTCAAAAACAAAAATTAAAATTCAAGCATCTAAACCATGTTGGCCCCAAAATGATGTATGGGCGAGTGTTTTGAATAAAAAAACAAAACTCTTTAAAATATAAAACACAAATTAATTATTAAATGTATGAAATAAATATGAAAACAAAAAACAACAACAAATAAAAATAAAACAAATTAACAATTATTAAAAACAGAAAAATAAAAAATACCATTGGTTTTATTGCTCTTCAAACCAGGGGGATGGGGAAAGGGTATTAAACCATATTCAAATGGACCAAGGAAGGGTAGTCATGATTTGGGGACTTGTGCGACAAAAAATAAAAAATATATGTTTAGAAAGTGAGTTGAGAATCCAGATTTTAAAGTCTTGAGGGTTCCTGAAAAAAAAAATAAAAAAAACATGCTTTAAGCCTCCCCTAAATTTTTAACAACTGCTGCTGGAAGTCATCTGTTAACACTATCTGTTTTGTTCAGACAAATCAGCTGATTGCTTGCAAGTTATGTAGGAATGCCACTCTTAAAGGTCTTCTTTGCTTACTTTTGACAGTTTTCTTGCAAAAGAGAACAAAACTACCTTAATCTCTCTGAAAGAAACTGCTGGGCAATAAATACAGACTTGAATTCATGACTTAAGCCCCTGAAAGGAGATTTAAAACATTAACTACATATAAGGATATAAAAATCCACGTCCTAAACCTGGAAAGGGGCTACAAATTTTTTTTTTATAAAAATTCAAGCCCTGAACCTTGTGAGACTTAAAGAAATATAGAAAATAAAAAAAATCACCCTTAAAGGTCTTGGGGAGTCTAGAAAGGTCTTCGAGAAGCCTAGAAAAATTCTTTAAAAAAATCCACGGTTAAATATTTTTAGGTAGCCTAGAAAAATTCTGAAAAAATTCCACCCTGAAATATTTTTTGTATCATAGATTTTCGGTGACTCTAGAAGAATCTTTAAAAAAAAATCATACTTTAAGGTCTTGGGGGAGCTTCGATAATCTACCCTTAAAAGCCGTCGGGAGCTTCGAAATAATTTTTAAATAATCTAGGAGTAGAGCCTCGTCGGGAGCCTAAAAAAATCTTTTAAAAAATACGTTTGAAGGTCCTTGGGGGTGCCTAGAAGTATTCTTAAAAAAAATCCACGATTTAAGGTCTTTGAGAGCCTAGAAAAATGTGGAAAAATTCTTAAAAAATCTGAAAAAAATCTTTAAGAAATCCGCACTTAAAGGTCTTCAGGAGCCTAGGAAACATATATGAAGAATCCCCACTATTATAGGTCTCGGAGGAGTGTGGAAAAAAATCTTTAAAAAATCCACGCTTAAAGGTCACGGAGGAGTGTGGAAAAATTCTTTTAAAAATCCACCCTTACAGGTCTTTGGGGAGATGAAAATATTTCTTTAAAAATTTCTTCGGGAGCCTAGGAAATTTTTTAAAAAAATGCACGCTTAATGGTCTTTGGAGAGCCTAGTAAAAATCTTAAAAAAATCAGCGTTTAATGGTCTTCTGGAATCCTTCGGGGATCCTAGAAAAATGTCGAAAAATCTTGGGGTGTCTGGAGAACTTCTTTAAAAATTCCAAGCTTAAAGGTCTCCGGGAGCCTAGAAAAATTCTTTGAAAAATCCACAAGGAAGAACAATTCCCTAAGGGGGCTAGAAAATCTCTTTAAAAATCAATGATGATGTCTAGAAAAGTTCTTAATAAATGCACGTTTTGGGGACCTGGGGGAGCCTAGAAGAATTTCTTACAACATCCACGTTTTATGGTCTTGAGAGAGCCTTGAAAAAATTCCAGCCAAAAATTCGCTTTCATTCGATCTCAATTAAAATGAATGTTAATTTAGTGAATTTGGGGGCTTTCCACCTACATCTATGCATGTACATTCATCATTAAACCTATATTAACTGCTGCAGTAGACATTAATTGCCTTCCCCCTTCCGCCACTTAATTTATGAGTGTACTTTGTTTTTTTTTTTTGTTTTTTGAAGCTAAGCTTAATATATTTCCACCCACAATTTCCCTGCACACAATATGACAAATTTCAAGGTTAATTTGGTTCCGCTTATTTGACAATGTTTTTCTCGTTCGGCCCTCTTCACCCCCTACGCCCCCAAGGTGTGGAGCCTAAATGCATTTTCGGTTTCAATTTATTCCCCAAAAAATGAAAACAAATACTAACACGCAAATTACCGTCGTCATCGGCGTCGCATATGCGGCATTTGTCAAAAAGCGTTTTTAATTGTTTCAATTGTGGCATTATTTACACTTAGTTTAGTCGAATAATTGCGTTTACCTAAATTAACAAAATTGCTAAAACAAAAAAAATATAGAGATAAAAAATTGTGGATAATTAAAACAAGGAAATGATAGACTATCAAGAATTTCCAAACAAAACAAAATCATCATGAACTTGAAATGAGTAGTCAAATGAAGTGGTGTTTGGGAAAGAGGGAGTGAGAAACTCACTTCCAAATGCTTGCATGGTATTGTTGGTAACAGTGTAGGCCGTGAGCAAGTCTCCCAAGTCTCCTTTACACTCTCTTTGTTTATTTTCTTTCCATATTACCCCTTTCATTTTTCGCAAGTAGCAAACCCTACGAGATGTTATCCATTCGTGGTACATGTCTATTCTTATTTAAAGGAAGATGTAGAAGTATCAAAGAAGGAATACTACTACTTTTATGGAAAAACTGGGTGAATAAACTTGGATAAGCAATAATTCCTGATAATGTGGGGTATCCATAACAGAAAAATATCGACACAGCTGCTGGGACAATGAACTGTCAAACCAATTTTGGAATTGAAGTTTTTGAATGAAAAATTATTCAAATTTGTAATAATTGTTAAAAAAAAATGCATATCATAACAACTTCCGATTGGCATCGTATGGGAAAACGTATATAAATCTAATTATTTTTGAAAAAAAAAAGACATATCCATGTTTCCAAGCATTGATGCTTCTATCTGCACTCTTCTACCATGTGTGGGGCCGTGAGCATGTCTTCTTTACACTCCCTTTTGTTTATTTTGTTTCCATATTACCCCTTTCATTTTTGGCAAGTAGCAATCCCTACGAGATGTTACCCATTCGTAGTACATGCCTATGTTTATTTAAAGGAAGCAGAAGAAGAAATACTACTACTTTTATGGCAAATCTGCAAATCCTATTTGAAAAAAAAACATTTAAACAGTTTTGACATAACAATGTTCCCAAGCATTGATGCTTCTATCTGCATTCATCTACCATGGTTGGGCTTTACACTCTCTTTGTTTATTTTGCTTCCATATTACCCATTTCATCTTTCACAAGTAGCAATCACTACGAGATGCTATCCATTCGTCGTACATGTCTATGTTTATTGAAAAGAAGAAGAAGAAGTCTCAAAGAAGGAATGCTTCTGTATCTATGGCAAATCTGGTTGAATAAGTTGGGATTAAGAAATTAATCATGAAAATGTGGGTTAGTCCAGAAATAAACTTCTTTATAAACGCGATATAGATTATTTTTTTGTTATTTAATGTCAAGAGAATGAAAATGTATCATAATGTATTTTTGGTTTTATATTATACTACGAGAAGTTATCCATTCGTAGTACATGTCTATGTTTATTGAAAAGAAGAAGTTGAAGTCTCAGAGAAGGAATACTACCATTTCTATAGCAAATCTGGTTGAATAAATTCGGATATGCAATAAATCCTGATACTGTGTGTGAATCCAGAAATGAAATTCTATTTAAATGCGATATGGCTTAGATTTTTTTTTATAATTTCAAGTCTTGGCATGAAAACAAATCATAATGCATTTTTGGTGTTTATATTACTTCCACCTCTCCTGTTTTGGATTACATATTCCCAATCGTTCTAAATTTTCTCCAATTCAATTCTGCAATATAAAATAGTGTGAAACAGAGAATATTCGAAATATGCGCTTTTGACGTTTTTATTTTGTTTTTTAAACGTTTCAACAAAAAAACGAATAATTCAAACTCAAAACTAATTTAAATTCCAAATATATTCCTCTGCGATTTTGTGTGTAGCTGCGTTGCGTTTTGGAATTTGGTTTTTGGTAATTTCATTTGGTTGATGATTTCCAAAACAGATGTTTATCCCCCTTGGCCTTCATGCCATGGCACAAAATCACAACAATGCTCGAAATGTGAAAAAAAGAGTAGGAGCTGTGGTGCTGTGGGGAAGCCAGGCAGAAAATTAAAACCAGACAAAGTTTGTTGGTAATTTATTGCATGCACATAATTAGCATTAGATTTAATGTATTATTTTGGGAGTATTTATGTCAAAACAAAAAAACCAAAAACAAAACAAAATTTTGACTGTTATTTGCGTCGTTGTTGTGATTTTTTTTTTTTGGCTGGTTTATAATTTCCTTATTCTATATGGTGGGGGATAATAACACAAGCCAGCCCTGCTCTTAACTTTTTCTCAAATATATATGTAGGTATGTATGAGTATGTGTGTATATACATTTTGGGTGATTAAGTGCTGTAGAAAAATTAAGCAAACCAACCATATGTCCAGAAGTCAAAGTCATCAAATTATTAAAGACGGCAGCAGCAGTGGCAGCCACCGAAAATATAAAAACGTTGGAAAACCGAGAGCAAACTCAAGACAAATTGTCGTAATTAATTTCAATTTTTTCTTCTACCCATTCGCATTCTCCACCAACAATTGTCTGCCTTTCCCATTACCCCCACCCACTGGCGTCACATGAAAAAAAAACAAAAACAAATGGTTTCCAAATGATTTGGAAACATAGGAAACCCCCCAAAATACCCCCATGGAACACAAACTATAACAAGCACGTTTGATTTTGTTGTTGTTGTTGTTTGTAGTTATGAAAAACGAAAAAAGAATGAACAAAAACAACAATAACAAAAAACATAGCCGAAAGTAGTCAAGGTCATTTGGAATGACACTCATTAAAAATCATCAAACCATTATTAAATGTGGCAGGGGTGGGGGTGGAACAGAATGTAATCAGCAGCCCCAGCAGTAGTTGTGTCGCATTGTTGGGACTGTGACTCGGCAACATGGAAGCTTGGAAGCCATGCCGATAAAATTTGGATTTTTTTCGACAAAAATGAATAAAAACAATTCACATCGTTTTAAATAGAATATTTTTGGTCGCTAAAGTTTATTGGCGAGAATTTTCAAAAAAAAAAAAAAATCGACCAAAAATATCATTATTTAAAAAAAAATATATGAACTATCAAAATTAACTTATTCCTCCATATCAGATTAGGAAACCATATATTTTCCCCTTAAAAAATTATCCAAAATTCGAACAACTTTTTTTCGACCAAAAAGTTTGCTACCAAATTGTGTTTTTTTTTTTTTGCATTTGATCGGAATCCATCCCGCTCATTAAGAATAATTGATATGAACCACTTAATATTCAATCTTTTTTGTGGTAAAACAAATTTTGGGCGAAATTTATTTTATATTTGTTTGGAAAGGCCAAAAATAAAATTATTTAAAAAATATATATCTAAACTATCAAAATTAATTTATTTCGCTAGATTAGTGAATCAAATTTAGGAAACTATATTTTCTTCTTTAAAAAAAATTATGCAAAATCCGAACAAAAATTTCCGACCAAAAAGTTGTCTACCAAATTGTGTTTATTTATTTATTTTATTTATTTATTTTTTTTTTTTTTTTTGAATTTATTCTATTAATTCTGATCAAGGGAATCTCCCGTTCATTAAGAATAATTAATATCAACCCCATAATATTGAACCCATTTTTTTTTTGGTAAAACAAATTTTAGGCAAAATTCCTTTTTTATTTGTTCGGAAAGGCTCAAAATAACAATAATATTAAAAAAATGTCTTAACTATCAATATTAATTTATTTTGCCAGACAAAAACGGAAAAACAATATTTTTTCCTTAAAAAAATCCTAACAAAAATTTCCGACCAAAAAGTTTTTTTTACCAAATTGTGTTTTTTTTTTTTTGGATTTGATCGAAATTAATAGAATATAAAGCTCACGTTCATTAAGAATAATTGACATCGACCCCATAACATTGAACCCCTTTTTTGGTAAAAGAAATTTTGGACAAAATTCCATTTTTTATTTGTTCGGAAAAATTTTCCGGCCCGGAAAAATATCTAAATTACCAAAATTAATTTATTTAGCTAGATTAGTAAATAAAGATTAGGAAACCATATTTTTTCCTTAAAGAAATTATGCAAAATCACAAAAAAAAATTTCCGACCAAAAAGTTTTCGACCGATTTTTTTTTTGAATTTGATCGAATGCTCATTAAAAATAATTAACATCAACCCCATAATATTGAACCCCTTTTTTGGTAAAAGAAATTTTGGGCAAAATTTATTTTATATTTGGTCGGAAAGGCCCATAAAGTCAAATGAGTTTTAGGTTGACTATGCTCGATTTTGGCCTTAGGCTCCTTAAGCCAGCCAGAAAAGCGCTTTATGTATTCACACCTTAAAATGCACATTTAAGACCTTAAAGAAACTGGAAAATCGTTTTTACTGCATAGAAATCAGGTTCTAATCTCCGATGTGTGTGTTTATAATGGATTTTTAAATAAATAATAATAATGAATAATTTTGAATAAATTTTAAAATTTTAAACATAAAATTTAAACATATAAATTTTAAACTTTACCTTCTTAATTCTACCATGAATTTTGCCAGAAATATATTGGCCCGAATTTTTTTTTCGATTATTTACGAGTCAACTGACTAATTACTGGGTTTTGTCGTTAGTGTGATAATTTGGTTGAAAAATAGCTTTGCTCGAAGTTCTTTTGTTAAATTCGTTTTTGGTCAAAAATTTTTGGACGTATTCTTATTTTTTCTCCCATTGGCATCACTTAATTTTGGCATCATTGGTTGTTTATTGTTTCAAATGACTTTTCAAAAAAAAAAAAAACAACAACAAATGCTTTAGAATAATAAAATGAAAAAATTATTAGAAGAGTATTTCCTCTGCCATCAAATTTAATGAGATTCTTTTCATAGAGCAATTGCAACAACAAAAACAATAACGACGATGACAATAACACTCATCATAACAATCATCGTTATGATGATCGTAAAACAATAATATTTGTTTTTGTTGGATTTTGTTATTAGATCTGTTTTTTTTTATTTATAACCTCCAACACCGAACAATGGAGGAGGGAAAAACACTTCACAATGAAGGCGCAGGGTGATGGTGGAATGGCACTGAGCGTAAGTTCTCTTTTACTCACTGAGTTCCCGAAAAAAAGGGGAGAGAAATTTTCTGCTCCCAGAATGGTGTGGTGAGACAGATTACTGAAATTTCTGGTAAACATAAGGATTACAAAGACCTCGTACACCAGAATCAAGGCACTTTTCAGTTCCTCTTCCCGCACTTACCCGTCCAACCAGTCTTTTTATAGTATTTTTTACATTAGAGCATTTTGTCGGCTTACGCGCAATGGAATTCGGTAACATGTCAACATACTATTAGACTCTAAAGGAACAAAGCAAATTCAAGAGTAGGGATATGTAAGTCGACTTTGGTTTAATCAATCAATTGTGTTCCCTGATCGCCAATTATGATTACTGATCATCATAAAATAGCACAAGTAGCCGCATGGACCCAGCTGCTAGTATAACGAAACATATTCTATAGATAGAGGAGGATGGGAGATTATAATGGGATATTGTGTAATATGTAGCCAACCTAATTTAATCTCTTACTTCCGGCCTTTAAACCGTCTAACTTATTATGTTATTTTTTAACAAAACATACGGAAATTATGAAATTAAAAGGCTAACCCAAAAGCCTAAAACCACACAAAAACCCTGCCATATGGACATGAGGCGCAAGCTTTCATCTTCGAAATAAGACGCAGTTCTCATATAGACCCTCATTGTTGTCTGAACAATTCAAGCATTCTTTTACCAAAAAAGCTAGATATATTTTATGTATTAATGCGATCTACAAAAACAAATAATGATTAATGGCTAAATCATTCTCAAAAAAAAAAAAAATTGTACAAAAACAACAATAACAAAATCAAGAAAGTGTTAAAACTTTATTGTCTCTCGAGGGTGGGGGCCGGAGTTAGGTAGAAATATTTATGTGGATGGGTATGGGGCGCTTTATAAATAAGCACGTAATTTGTTGCAATACTAATTAGTTATTATTATTGTTGTTATATTCGGAATACCTAATCAATTTGTCTAGTTAGGATTCGTGTAAATATGCGCCATAGCCACAAAAAAAAAAACAAAACCAAGTCACGAATATTTCCAAAAATAAAGTCGCAACTTATTATTGAAATTATAACAATAATAGGAACGTAGTCATATTCTATTTTGGATAAATCTGTTTGGACAAATCTACAAAAAATTGTTTATGCATTTTTAATTATTTGTGTGCTGGAAGAGAGAGAGATAAATGTCAGGAAACCTGAATTATATATCAATAACGTAGTTATTTGTGGGCATAACTATAAAATGGCAAAAAAGGCTTATAGCTTTAAGAAACAAAATCAGCTCCCCATGTGTTAAGGTTGGAATACATAAAGCGCTTATTTGGCTGCCTTAAGTCATCGGCTGCCTACTTCGTAAATGAAAAAAAGGAGCTTAGGGCCAAAATCGAACTAAGTCAACCTAAAACTCCGTTGTTCCTCTACGAAGAAGTTAGTCGATGACTTAAGTCATGCAGTATCATGCAATTTGATCTTTTAAATTTAATTGGGTCATCCACTGTCCCTCTGGGTGATTTTTCCGGGAATTCTCCAGTTGGTAAAACTTATCTCAATTACGCTTGTTTATTGACTTAATTATGTTACACGTTTCGCACTAATTTAAATGCGAGGGACACTCCTGCAAAGGAAATATAATCACAATAGGGTTGCCAACACTGACTCTCAGCAACATTTTGACAATGTGTGAGGGGATCAGGAAATATAAACAAAACGTGTGTGGTCCTCCTCGCAATGTATTTCAAACTAAAGCTGATATCAGACGATAAGAGGTTTACAGATGCAGGGTCAAATCATGGTAGAACCAAGAAGGTAACGTCATGTAATCATATATTTACATTTTGCAAATGGATTTTCAGAGATGGGAACTGTTTTTTATGCCATAAAATTGGACAAGGTAAATTACAGAAAATCCAGAACTGGGAATGCTAATTTTAAATGAGGTTACCTTTATTTCATTGTACCATGGGTCAAATTTTCCATATGCGGAGATTGCACACATCGTTTGATACATGGAAAACATTTCCGTTGTGAAATACATGAGTAAGTACATATCATGGTAGAAGAATACAGGTAGATGCATCAAGGCTTGAGAACATTGATATGTCAACAAAAAATTAAATGTTTTTTCAAATATAAGTAGATTTTTATATGTTTTCTTATACGTCGTCATTCGGAGGTTATTATAAATCGCGTTTTTCAACAATTTTTGCAAATTTAAATACTTTTTCGTTCAACATTTTCAATTCCAAAACTAGTTTGACAGTTCATTGACCATGGTACATATATACTTTTTCGATCAATGGAGCCCTATTTTCATCGTAAAAATATATGGTCTGCTCCAGGAATGCAAGAATGTAAAACCGATAACCGATTATCGCTTTATGATATCGAAGAAAAACTAGTAGATTTTTGCAGGAACTACAACAGAGTAATAATTTAATTACAAGTTTTATTTGTTTGTTTTTCTTGTGAAAATATATAAAATTAAACCCTTATCGATGGTAGAATTATATGTGGAAGTTGCACACGTCGTGTGATACATGGACAACATTTCAGTTGTGAAATACATGAGTAAAGTACACATGTACTTTTTCGATCACGGGAGCCCTATTTTCATTGTAAAAATATATTGTCTTTACTAGGATTGGAAGAATGTAACACCGATAACCGATTAAACCTTTATGATATCGAAGAAAATTGCGAAATTAGTTGATTCTTGCAGATACTGTAACAGAGTAGTACTTTAATTAAAAGTCATGGTAGAAAAATACAGGTAGATGCATCAACGCTTGGCAACATTGACATGTCAAAATTTTTTAAATATTTCTTCAAAAATAAGTATATTTGTATAACGACGCCAATCGGAAGTTGTTATAATATGCATTTTTTTAACAATATTTATAAATTTGAGTAATTTTTCATTCAACAATTTCGATTCCAAAATTGCTTTGATAGTTCATTGTCCCAGCAGCTGTGTGAAAGCGTCTACCCATGGCAGAAGAATACAGGAAGAATGCATCAACGCTTGGGAGCATTGATATGTCAAAAAAATTTAAATGTTTTTTTCAAATATATGTAGATTTTTATATGATTTCTTATTCGATGTCATTCGGAGGTTATTATAATTCGCGATTTTCAACAATTTTTACAAATTTAAATAATTTTTCATTCAACATTTTCAATTACAAAATTGGTTTGACAGTTCATTGACCATGGGTCATATGTACTCTTTCGATCACGGAAGCCCTATTTTCATTGTAAAAATATATGGTCTGTTCGAGAACTGCAAGAATGCAAAATCGATAACCGATTATCCCTCTATGATATCGAAGAAAATTTGCAAAACTAGTTGATTCTTACAGGTACTGTAACAGAGTAACAATTTAATTAAACTTTTTGTTTGTTTTTCTTGAAAATATATAAAATTAAACCCTTATCCATGGTAGAATTATATGTGGAAATTGCACACATCGTGTGATACATGGACAAAATTTCAGTTGTGAAATACATGAGTAAAGTACATATGTACTTTTCGATCACGGGAGCCCTATTTTCATTGTAAAAATACATGGTCTGTTCAAGAACTGCAAAAATGTAAAACCGATAACCGATTATCCCTTTATGATATCGAAGAAAATTTGCAAAACTAGTCGATTCTTGTAGGTACTGTAACAGAGTAGTACTTTAATTAAAAGTCATGGTAGAAAAATACAGGTAGATGCATCAACGCTTGGGAACATTGACATGTCAAAATTTTTTAAATATTTCTTCAAAAATAAGTATATTTGTATATGTTTTCCTACACGACGCCAATCGGAAGTTGTTATAACATGCATTTTTTAACAATTTTTACAAATTTGAGTAATTTTTCATTCAACAATTTCGATTCCAAAATTGCTTCGACAGTTCATTGTCCCAGCAGCTGTTTGGAAGAGTCTACCCATATTCGTCTACCATTGTACATATGTACTTTTTCGATCACGGGAGCCCTATTTTCATCGGAAAAATATAATTTAATCAAAAGTGTTGTTTGTTTGTTTTGTAAAAATATATAAAATTAAAGCCTTACCATCTCCTAGCAGCTTAATCTCTAAAAAGTTTAGCTTTTCAATTTTTTTATATTTAATCACCTTTTCCCAATTCCCACCTAACCTAATTAACTTCTATTCTTGTAATGTAAACTCTACATGTAATAATCCACAATTCATCGCTCGTATATTTAGCACCTACGAAGAATACCCAAAAAAATAAAGAGAGCCAGCGAGCGACAACATATCATCCATATCATGGGGGAGACATCAAAAACGCGCCTTTGCCGCTTTGTGTCGCGACCCCAAATGCCGCTTTTAATGTAATTAATAAAATTATTTAGTGATTTTGTGGTTTTTTGGAGGCTAAGCCTGTGTGTGTGCGTGTGTGTGAGTACTTCATGAGTATTATGGGATGGTATATAAATTTTTGCGTTATTTATTTTATTTTTCTGTTTGTGGCGATTTTGTCTCTTGCCGCAATATGACACATTCACATTTCTTATGAAAGGCATTAATAACAGAATTGCAGTTACCCTGACCCAAAAACAAATGAAACGCAAAGAGAATTATATAAGCCAAAAGAAGAGAACCCACCAACATGGAGAAGTCCTCTAAGTCAAATTTTGACAATCCGATTAGCCATAGTCGTACATAATCATAATCGCGTGTTTATTTCCATTTGTTGTGTTTTTTCCCCCGACCGATGAGGGGAAAGCGATATCCACTGCCTGCCGCCAGGCAGCCTGGGGAAAGGAGATATACAACAAAAAAATTAACAGCCAATAAATTTGTTAAGCTGTTGTTAATTAAATTTTAGCAATGAAAAATTGCCAAGACCAAGTAGTTGGCCATACAAACGAACGACCAACTGACCTTAGATTTGTTATGTGTGTGCATTGGTAGAAAGGTGCGAGAAACATCCACAATAATATATTCATAATAAAATACTGGAAGCCAAAACCACAACAACAACAACAAACAAAATCGCCTCCTGTTGTCGTGTGATACACTTGATGTGATAAATCACCATTCGAGACTAATTACTAAACAAATTAGGTCCACCACCGCCGCCACCGTCCAAAATACCTCACGAAATATACGCCTCCATGCTGCATTTATTTCTCCTCGTGCTGCATTGGAAATCATGTTTGGAGGAATTTTCAGATATTTTTTTTTTGATTTGTTTTTTTTTTTCTAGTGCCAAAATCGCCTGAAGTTTAAAAGCCATAATTCTTCTTGATTTCAAATACCAGGGCTACCAAATTGTAAGTGAATATGGTGCACGGTTACAGTAGGTGACAAAAGTAGCAGAATAAAGAGATTTTATTTTGTTTCATTTTGAGGTGGGACTCTTTGCCACATGTTTTTCACATATGTAGTGTCAAATTTTCCATATGTAAAAGTTGCTCACATCGTGTGATACATGGAGGAATGCAAGGCAACAGTAGGTGACAAAAGTAGCTGAATTAAGAGATTTTATTTAGTTCCAATTTGAGATGGGATTCTTTGCCACAGTCTGCAGATCAGTGAGGAAATTCTTTTATTTATTTTTATTCATATTTCTTTTAGGTTCTCCCATATACAGAGTGGGCCAAAAGGTACTAAAGTCTCTATCAGACGATATGTTTTTCACATATGTAGTGTCAAATTTTCCATATGTAAAAGCTGCTCACATCGTGTGATACATGGAGGAATGCAAGGCAACGGTAGGTGACAAAAGTAGCAGAATAAAGAGATTTTATTCAGTTCCCTTTTTAATGGGATGGGATTCTTTGCCACAGCCCGTGGAACAGCGAAGAAATTCTATTCTTTATTTTTATACATATTTTTTTAGGTTCTCCCATATACAGAGTGGGCCAAAAGGTACCAAAGACTCTATCAGACAATATGTTTTTCACATACATATGTAGTGTCAAATTTTCCATATGTAAAAGTTGTACACATCGTGTGATACATGAACGACATTTCAGTTGTGAAATATATGAGTAAAGACATAAGTACTTTTTCGATCACAGCGAGCCCTATTTTAAATGGAAAATATATAATTTAATCAAAAGTGTTATTAGTTGTGTAAAAATATATCAAATTAATAGAACAGTGTTGGCATGTTTGTTCAGGATAGGTAGGTATTTTGTTGCTGCAAAATGGTCAGGCTTAATCCCAATATTGTTGTTTTTATAAAAACAACGTTTTTTATTAAAATTAAATTTTCTGTAAAAAGTTAAAATAAGGTATTTTATTTTTTAGAAAATACAATATAATCACAATGTAACCAAAGAAATTAAAAGGAAACATATGCAAGTGTGTGATAGCAATTTTGACATACACACGAAAAAATACACGCGACAGCAAATATGTAAAACCAAAAAAAAAAAACTGATAGCAGCTTAAAGGCTCTATCAGACGAAATGTTTTTATGTCAAATTTGTCATATGTAAATGTTGCTCACATTGTGTGATGCATGGCAGAAGAATACAGGTAGATGCATCAACGCATGGGAGCATTGATATGTCAAAAAAATTTAAAGGTTTTTTTCAAATATAAGTAGATTATTATATGTATTTTCTTCTACGACGCGATTCGGAGGTTATAATTCCTGTTTTTCAACAATTTTTACAAATTTAAATAATTTTTCATTCAACATTTTCAATTCCAAAATTAGTTTGACAGTTCATTGTCCCAGCAGCTGTGTCTACATATATTCTTCTAGCATGGTGTGATGCATGGACGACATTTCAGTTGTGAAATTCGTGTGTAAAGTACATACATACTTTTGCGACCTAGTGAGCTCTATTCTCATCGTTTATTTCATTTTACCATGGGACGACATTTCCGTTATGAAATACATGTGTAAAGTACATACATACTGTTTTCGACCTAGCGAGCTCTATTCTCATCGGAAAAATCCAGAACTGCAATAATGTAGACATATTTACTATGACAACCAAGTTTCCCATCAATGATATCGAAAAAAATTGAAAAACTTGTAGACTCATAGCT
This sequence comes from Musca domestica, assembly GCF_030504385.1. Taxonomy (NCBI): domain Eukaryota; kingdom Metazoa; phylum Arthropoda; class Insecta; order Diptera; family Muscidae; genus Musca; species Musca domestica. The sequence continues at coordinate 3,679,923 of NW_026712250.1, read as the reverse complement.
AGAAATATGAGTCATATGTAAAATGGCAATTTTGACATAAACACGGAAATACACAATGATAATATAAGTGACGAAAGTGTAAATGCCTTATCGTCTGACACATAGTAGCAGAATACAGGTAGTCGCATCGACACAGCTGCTGGGACAATAATCTGTCAATTCAATTTTGGAACTGAAATTTTTGAAAAATTGTTCAAATTTGTGAAAACTTTTGTATTTTACCATGACCATATAGCGGAAGGAATTTTAGGAATCAAAGGTGTTTTAGGTTGACTTAGTTTGATTTTGACTCATAAATTATACTTGTTCACCCTACGTTTTTTCTTTTTTACGAAGAAACCAGCCGATTACTTAAAACAGCTTTATCTACCTGCGCCTAAATGGCGAGAATACATAAAACGCTTTTTTAATTAGCTTAAGTCATCGGCTGGCTTCTTCGTAGAGGAACAACGGAGTTTTAGGTTGACTTACTTCGATTTTGGCCTAGGCTCCTTTGATGATTTAAGCCATTCAAAAAAGCGTTTTATGTGTTCTCACCTTAAGAATTAATTTCTACATTTGCTCTGTGTCAGAACCTGCAAGAATCTACTATTTTTGCATTTTTTCGATATCATAAAGGAAAATTTTTTTATCGGTTATGGTAGTAAAAACTTTTACATTTGTCAGTTCTGGAACAGAGCCTGGATCTATCGGTAGGTCTTCGCAACTATTTTAATTCTGTACCTAATGTATCAGCTAGTCACGTTAAATACCTAAAATTAAAGCAATTGAAAATATGATGTTATCTATAAATGTCGTTAGTTCTGTGTGAATTCCCAATAGGGATACGTAAGTCGACTTTTGATTAATCAACTTTTACCAATGATAAAATTCTCATACTTAAAATCTCGTAATCTATTTCCAACTATCACATATTTCCGATCACCGCATCAACATTGACATGCCTCTTAAAATTTTGCCTGCAACAGTGCCACCGTATTCATGTGGCATATGATGTCACTTCTAATATTCATTAGCTGCACTGATCATTGGATCTTGACTCGATGTTTGGCATGCGCCATTCTATTTCAACCGAAACTGGAAACACTTGGCTTAACACTTAACTCAAAAGAAAAAAAACAAAGACTCTTGAAAGATCATGTGATTCCAAAAGCAACGAGTGCCCCACGAATGCCAGTAGCCATTTGCAAAATGAAGCAGAACGAAACAAATGGACGCGACGGTCATCGATCGAACACCAGCTACCGCTTGTATGGATAATACTATGTTTATGGGCATATATCAATGTTTTATTGCTTTCTAAGATTTGCAATATTGGTTTGGCGGTGGATGGTGGTTGCGGCAGCAGTTCTTAGTAGATGGCCAGTCTGTCTGGCTGCCTGCAGTTCTAGAGGGTTTGATTTTCAGTGCCACATGTTTTCATCTCTGCCCAAAACGACGAATTAAGACTTTTTGGATGGATATACGATACCATCACCCAAATGCTGGAGGAGCATTGCAATGCACGGGGCTCCTTGGTCACACAACTGTTGGCTGTTTTATTTGGTGTTGATTTTTGTACGCTTTATTTCACTTGAATTGTCAATAATTCTGAAAATAATCGTGATCTTGTCGTTTGACAATATAACCCAAAAGAAAAACAACAACACACACAGCACACCAATAACAACTCATGCGACAGAAGTCAGAGACGAGAAAAAAACAACACTTCAGCCACAACTAAGGATTAATAATGTCAGACATAAAACAAAAACAAACATAAAGAACACCAATTGATTCCAATGTTAAATGACGAAACCAGGCAAAGACCCACCGACCGACCGACCACAAAAACATCAACTTCTTATTTAGCGAAACAACCATGAACTCCTAAAGTTAAGACATTTGATACTTGTTAAACAATATTATTGCACCGGACGAAATTATGACACAGAACAAAAGATGCAAAGCGAAGTTTGTAGAACCAAAACATAAAGGGCAAAACAGAATGAGTGCGTTGAGCCAGCTTATGGGTCAATTATTATCATCGATAAAACAACAATCCCAGAAAGGAAGGTTTTTCGATGCTTAACGTTCCCCTTTGAAAGTGATTGTATTTAAGGCGTAAAATGACGTATCGCGTTCATTCTGTTTCAAGCCGAGGAACACTATTTTCGTATGGGAGCCTCTGGTTCAAAAGAAATCCATCAATCAGTGTATGGAAAACTAATATATAGCATTTTCAGATTAAATGAAACCTTTTGCAATTCAAATGAAACCTTTTGCAGTGGAATTGAAACCTTTTGCAGTGGAAATGAAACCTTTTGCAGTGGAAATTAAACCTTTTGCAGCGGAAATGAAATCTTTTGCAACCGAAATGGAACCTTTTGCAACCGAAATGAAACTTTTTGCAAATCAAATGAAACTTTTAAATTTATAGAAGAAAAAATAACAAAACATTTTTATTTTTAGTAGTTTTTAAATTAAATCAATTAATTATAACTAATATATTGACAAAGAGGATTTTTTATTGATTATAAATATCTACATTTATTTATATTATTTCTTACATTTTCAATTATTGTAATAACAAATGGTTCTTTATTGATTTGATATAAAACGCTTCCATATTATTAAATTCCAAATGCTTAACGCTAAAAACAGAAATTTAAACAAATTTTGGCCATACCATACCTATGCCAGGACTGAAATGTGAAATTAGGCTTTACCACAATTTTTTATAGTTATAGTATACTATTAATCTTACCTAATAAAGGATTCCCGCTTCGCAGCTTTATTGATTATGGAGATAGAGCAGTCGAGATTTCAATAGACAGATAAGTGGAAATCATTAAATCAACTATGATCATGATTGCATATACTGTATGGGATCTACGACGAATATTTAGAGGCGTTACAAACCAAATGACAAATTTAATATATCCTCCTTTCCATGGAGGAGATTATAAAAGATACCTAATTCGGGTCGTTAAAAAAATACCTTGAAAAACTTTTTTCAATCTTTCTGCATCTACACTTGTGTTTTATGGAAGCTTTAAGAAAAAATTTTACAAAAACATAAATATTAATAATCAATAAAAATTCCTCTTTAACTATATATTAGTTATAACTAGTTGATTTAATATTAAACCTACTAAAAATAAAAATGTTTTGTTATTTTTCCTTCTTAAAATCTACTAAAAATTAAAATGTTTTGTTATTTTTCCTTCTAAAAATCCTAAACGTTCTCCTGTTATAATAATTGTATTTAAGGCACGAAATTGCCTAACGCGCTCATTCTGTTTTAATCAGAGAAACATAATTTCAGACAACAGCGACTATTTTTTTTGTTTTTTTTTTTTTTTTTTTTTTTTATGCTAAGCTTGAAGCTTTTTGTTTTGTGTATTTACGTGCGTATGTCAAAATTGCAATTTTACATATGACTCATAACTCTTGCTATCACGGCTGGCTTCTTCGGAAAAGAAAAAATGAGCTTAAGACCAAAATCGAACTAAATCAACCTAAATCGCATGTTTTCCTCTACGAAAAACCCAACCGATGATTTAAACCATTCAAAAAAAGTCTTTTATATACTCTCACCTTAAAAGACTACATTTACTCTGTGTCAGAACCTGCAAGAACTTACTATTTCTGCATTTTTTCCGATATAATCATGGTAGAATCAAGGAGTAAAGTCAAGTAATCATATGTTTAAAATTTTTTCAAAAATTATTCATTTGTCAACATCTCATTGTCAAAATTTGTATTAATAAATCCATTATACATACACAAATCAGAGATGGGAACCTCTTTTTATGTAGTAAAATGTGACAAGATAAATTACAGAAAATGCAGAGATGGGTATGCTTATTTGAAATGACTTTACCTTCTTAATTTTACCATGGATATAATAAAGGAAAAAAAACTTTTATCGATTATGGTGGTAAAAACTTTTACAGTTCTGCAACGAGAATGTTTTTTTATCGGTAGATCTTAGCAACTACTTTAATTCGGTACCTAATTTACCAATAAGACACGTAAATTACCTAAAATAAAAGCAATTGAAAATTTGATATTACCTATAAGTGTCATTAGTTCTTTGTGAATTCCCTATAGGGATACGTAGGTCGACTTTTGATTAATCAACATTTACCAATGATAAAAATCTCAAAGTTTTTATTATCCATGTGTATTTCCGTGTGTATGTCAAAATTGCAATTTTACATATGACTCATAATTCTTGCTATCACACACTTGCATAAGTACCGTCCACTATTCTATGGAGGGTATATTAGCTATGCTATACCGTTTCTAACTCCTCGAAATATTCATGATAGACCCTAAAAAGTATATATATTCTGGATCAGCGCAAAATTCTAAGACGATTTAGTGAGGTCCGTCTGTCTGTCTGTCCGTACAAAGTATATATATTCTGGATCAACGTAAAATTCTAAGACAACTTAGCGTGGTCCGTCTGTCTGTCCGCCTGTCTATTTTAAACACACTATCTTTTGAACGAATTGACATAGAAGGCTAAAATTTTGCACACATATGTATTTTGCCAGTAGGCAGCTTAATTTCGTAAATGGACCATGTCGGTCCACGTTATCGTATAGCCCCCATATAAGCGTACCTCCCTTTATTCAGTATTTTGATGATTATAGCGGCATTATTCACCGGAATTGTTTTAAATTTGGTATTTGAATTTCGTAATGGATATTACAACCTAAGACAGAAAATTGTCTGTGCAGGTCCACGTCTTCGTATAGCCCCCATATAACCGTACCTTACTTTATTCGGTATTTTAATGATTTTAGCCACATTATTCACCGGAATTGTTTCGAATTTGGTATTTGAAGTTCTTAATGGATACTACAGCCTATGACAGAAAATTGTCTGTGCAGGACCACGGTTTGGTATAGCCCCCATACAACCGTTCCTCCATTTATTCGGTATTGTGATGATTTCAGAGACATTATTCGCCAGAATTGTTTCAAATTTCGTATTTGAAGATCTAAAACGATACTACAGTACCCTGTATTTTCACACAACACTATTGATTAAATTATTATATTTCGATAAAAATAGGGCTCGCTGTGATCGAAAAAGTACATACGTAATTTACTCATGTATTTCACAACTGACATGTCGTCCATGTATCACACGATGTGTGCAACTTCTACATATGGAAAATTTGACACTACATATGTAAAAAACATATCGTCTGATAGAGCTTTAAGGTATGAGACTGCAGAGATCCAAAAAGATTGTAAAATATCCAATACAGTTGAATAACTTTTTTCCCAGTGTACCCCTAAAAATTTCTGATCCATTGATTTGTGTCTAGAAAACAAATTAATATTCCAGCCAGTGGACAATATTTACGGTCTGGCGTCTTAAGATTTTAATTCTCGCTCGCATTTTGGATGAATATTTCAAAATGTGTGTGTGACATATGTATGTTTGTGTTAGGGGTGGCCTATTCTAATTTGTGTCACCATGTCTTAAGAAAAAAACTCGGTTTGGTTCAGTTTGGCTCCATGAAGCGCAATTAAGCAAAGCAAAGACGCCAGCAAATCACGTAAACCGGCCAACAACTTTTCGATGATTCATAAAATATTTTTTTTGTATAACAATTGAGTTATTTTGTATGCATTTTATACAATTATATAAATTTGTATGAAAAAATGATATTCACAAAAAATTGTCAATGAATCACTTGGAAGAAGCTATGAGTTGCCATTGGAACAGCTTGAGATAGGTTAAGTAAAATAAATCGATTATTTCGCAGGAATCCCGTGTGTAAACATTTGTTTACAAAACCTTTTTTACAGTTATCGAATATTTGCACGTATGAAATGCATTTCAGTTTGAGAATAACTTTTCGAAATGGGGTTGGGGGTTACAAAATATTGGGGTAAAACAAAAACAATGGAAGACAAAAGACCCCTGGTCCCCTGTGTCCTGATGGCGTCTTAAAACAGTCTTTAAAGAGGATACATTTTAAGAGTTTTACAGTTCTGATACAAAATGATAAGGACAAAGGTGAGAATACGTAAAACGCTGTTTTGGCTGGCTTGAGTCATCGGCTGGCTTCTTCGTTAAATAACAAAGGAGTGCAGGGTAAACAAATATTAATTATGGACCGAAATCGAACTAGGGAAACCTACATCTCATTTGTTTTTTAAAGAAAAAGCCAGCTGATGACTTAAGGCACTGAAAAAGGCTTCTATCAACCGTACATTAGATGATTTTTTCCCTCGGGATGCGGTTCCTCAATTGACCGTCCTCTCTTCACTGTTAAACGAGAGCAGGGTTTGGTCTCCTTTGGAATCACCGGGGCATTGTATTAATCGGGAGTCTTCTTATTCCTTTTCTTCCGCTTTTCTGCGTCTGATACGGTGGGAGCTGCGCATACTTGCGTCGATGGTGCAACAGCCGACACTGTTATGGCGGGAATACATAAAGCACTTATCTGGATGGCTTAAGTCATCGGCTGGCTTCTTCGAAAATGAACAAAGGAGCTTAGGCCCTAAATCGAACTAAGTCAACCTAAAACTCTTTTGTTCCTCCCACCTTAAAGGTGGGATAACATAAAACCAGCCGATGACTTAAGCCAACCAGATAAGGCTTAAGTCATCGGCTGGCTTCTTCGAAAATGAACAAAGGAGCCCAGGGCCAAAATCGAACTAAGTCAACCTAAAACTCCTTTGTTCATCAACGAAGAAGCCAACCGATGACTTAAGCCAGCCAAATATGCGCTTTATGTATTTCCACCCTTATTCCATCCCCAGAAATTTTGCTGCTTCCCACCCCAGCCTCGTTCGTATATTTGCCCCCCAGCTGGACTCACCTTCTTTACGAGGTCTGTAAGTAGAGAGGCAAGCTCCTTCTCAAGAGAACATTTTGGCAGTTGCGAATGATTCTTTTCGAATTTCCACACTGCCTTTAGGTTCGTCTTAATTAGGGTCTTTTCCCTCTCCGTAATCTGTAGGGGATCGCGGCCAATGAAGCTTTTACAGTACCTCACCGACCATTTGTAAACCCTCTTTGCTTTGTCCTCTTTCAAGGGCCACTAGTGCCGCCTTCCACGACACCTTCTTTGACCCGGAGGTTGGTAGCATCTTTCATCGAGTTTTGGCCTCACCTGAGCGCCCGGTTTGAGCAACCTTTTCAGCTTTCTGGACTGATTCATCTCTCTCCTCGATGAGGGTATGACGGTGACGTCGAGCTCCTCATCAGGTAGAGATGAATCATTCCCAAAACCAGATGGTAAACTCTCCTGGCCAAGCCTTAGGGTTTTGGTCTTCTCGAGAATTGCGGATAGCTGTTCACTCTGTCTTTGTATGCTTTCGTATACTACGTCTGCAAGGACTCGTCCCCACCCACAATTAAATCTTGTCCCTGGCCGTGTTCCATGTCTGTGCCTCCGAAGGGGCGTTTGAGGTGTTGTCGATGTTTGTTTTGTTGCTGTTAGTTTTATAATTATTTTCCATACGAAATTTGGACGTTGGAGGTGACGAGGTCCGCCATGATATACATATATACATAGCCTCCATATCATGTTAAGAACTTGGCACCTAAGCCTATTACTCGTCCAGGCGCCCAGTTATCGACCAGGCAACCGTTCGAGTACAGTCGGTACCCTGACTGCAAACCTTGGAAAGCTGATGGGCACGGTTTATGTAACACCCCAGTGTTAGGGCGTCCGTTGCGGTGGACCAGTCCGCTGACTGGATAGTTTAGGGGCGCCAGTGACTTCGCCTCGTCGTGTCCAGGGATCATAGGCATTCGGGTATTTAGTCCGAAACTCTCCCCCCATAGAAACCGCGGAGCTGTCCGCGACTGTTTATTTAATTCGCAGCTGCCCGATATATCTATCGGGCGTCCCACCATCCGCAACCTGTGGACGCGTCCGGTAGCATTCAGCCATGCTTCCGCGAACGGTGGACTTCGTAGAAGTACAAAGTAGTTTTAGGTTGACTTAGTTCGATTTTGGACCTACGCTCCTTTGTTATTTTCCGAAGAAGCCAGCCGATGACTTAAGCCAGTCAAAAAAAGCGTTTTATGTATTCTCACCTTTAGTCCATATCTAAAAATTCTTTCAATCTAAAGAAAGCCTTCACCCTTCCCAAAAAAAATTGCATATCAAAAGGTCCCCTAACAACGAATTCCTCAGAAGATCTTCTATTTGCAGAATATGCCCAAAAGCTGTCCAATCTTTAAAAGGCGTCTCAGAAAAACTCACTTCATTGGAGCAGCTATGAGCAGCCTCGAAGGAAAAAGTATAAACAAGAACACGTATTCTTTCTCGCCTGCCATTGATTTGGCAGGGCGAGACGGTATCCTACCAATACTAATATATATATTGTGAGCAAGACTGCCTTGGAGTAGTTAGGTGTTCCTCCTTAAAGTTTGTAGTCCAATGTTTGGCTTTACTTTTTTCTAACACCCACCCCCCCCTACACACACACACTCACCCTCCAATGTGTTCACACCTATCACAGACATGTGTCTGCCATTGCAATGCACTTGATTGCTATCTGGCTCACTAAACGCCGGAGGATCTAATGAATATTTATATAATCATACAAATTATATGAGCAATTTAATGATGTTTGATCTTAATCACCGGGCTTTAATCAATAAAAAAGTAGAAAAGCTATAATTGTAAAAACAACAACAAAAAACTTTGTTTATGACAGTCAATTAAAATTTAAAAGAAAAAACAAAACATTGGCTTGCAGGCTAAACGACCGGCTAGCTTTGTTGTTGTATTTACATTTCAAGTACTTAGGCAAATAGTTTTATGGAAATAATGAAAAGTGTTGATTCGCTCCGATGTATGCATCATTCATGATCGGCCGCTGCATGGTGATTCGGCCTGACACGGTAAATGACTGTTAAATCAAATTCAGCAATTCAGAGAGAGATAACACATCAGCTATTGATTAGGTTTCATAACTATCATCGTTTTTTTTTTCTTTTGTTGTTTCGAAATAAAACAAGGCAAAAGGCATTTCCGTTTCTAAAACTTAAAGGCGCAATTGATTTCACGTACATGCTGGGGCAGGGAAATTATATAACCTTCCCCTCCCCCCTTTTCATTGTCTTTTCTGTAATTTACATTCATCAAATGATTGTTTTTTTACGACTGCTGTGTTTGTTTTCTTTAAAATCGAAAAAAAATCATTTATAATTTTCATGACATTTTTATGAGCCTGGACCCCCGCAAGCTGGTATACAAGGCCATCACATACCCTACACGGATTTATATTGGTTTAGTGTGCACATTTTATAATATGTTAAACAGCAAAATTAAAGATTAAATTAATGCAAATCGATTTATGATTAGAAAACTATTTTTGTTAGTAATTCATTAATGCCGCCTAACAGCAGCAGCATCTTGTCATTGCTCTATTCTCATGCATGACAAATATTGTTATTATTATTATTTTTATTAATTTGTGTTTATTTAATACTTTTTTCTTTGGCTGTTGCTGTTTTTTTCTTCTGCCACCACTAGAGAACATTTCAATTCATTAATTTGCTGTGCTCTTGAAGCCTTTGACTCATTCACATTTTATTCTTGCTTTTTTATTTTTTTTTTATTTTCTTCTAAGCAAAAACCAAAACAGCAGCAGGCATAAAAAACCAAACAAATTTGTAATATTAATAACAGCAGACAAGTTGTTCGGGGGCGTGTGAAATCCCTGTTCAAATAAAAAAACGCGCAATTGTATGCCAGCAGCAAGCATTGAACACTCATTGCCTTTGCTATTTGCTGTGGCGGCTTACAAGCCAGGCTTACTGAGCGACCACCGCTAGCTTAATTACACTCTTTTTTTATTCAATCACCCTCTGCTCTGCTCTGCCTGCCTGCATGCCTGCCACAATATTGCAAGTGCAAAAATAGTAGTTGTAATTTCTAAAAATAGATGTACAATCAGTTCTATCTATACAAGTTTGTGTTGATTGCTTGCTTGCTTGGGCTTGAAACAGCACAAATGTGCTAACTGTTAATGGGCCGGGCACACAACCGCACATACCTAAAAATGTGTGAGAGTTACAACAAATTATGGCATAGATTGCACTTATTGTTGTGATAATTCATAGGAAACCAATCGATAGTTTAAATATTTGCATATGCAATTATAAAAGTAAATTATAGATTAGAATGGGTCATAATACAAGCGGATAAATATTATACTTACTATAGGGCAGCACTTTTTCAAAGGCTTTGAAAAAAGCCGCATTATGACATCGCAATGGAGACCAATCCTGGCATGGGATTTTAAGATGAGGGTCTAATTGATTGTCCACACTGGAATTGTTGCCTAGATAAACGTTAGGAACCTGTTCATGACTTTAACAGACCCTCAGACTTCTACTAGACATGGAAGACTTCAAAGTATAAAATATTTACCAGACATTCGGAGCTCTTAAAGTATTCCGTAGATTGATGACATTCGTTTTTCTATTTTAAGAAGACCTTCTTGGACTACCTGCCTGTCTTTCTGTCCTTCTATGGATAGATTATCCTTTACAGATGTTTTCCTCGTTGGTGTTACCTTATTTCAACGATTTAAAAACAAAAATCAATTGCAGAGCCTCTCGAAGCGCCGCCTGCAAATGTCGGTGATTGCAACACTCCTTCCCCAAAAAGTGTTTGCATTTTAATGCAATTTTGTTACATATCTGAATCTGGGGCGTGTACCACTTACTTGATCATTCCAGAGAATGCCCTGGCCACGCCGTAGCTTTTAATGCCCCTAACCCCAAAAATGTCTATTTTAATGAAATTGAATTAAATTTTTGACTTCGGCTTCGGCTTGTAGAATTGAAGGCATATACATATTGTCTAGAAAAAGGGATCCACCTAGTTTAAGCGGGGCAGCAGCTGTAAGGAAAATGTGGGTTAATTTGAGAATGCGAATTTTTGGATACTTACCGAAATAGCATTAAAAATATGCTGCTAATCCGAAAACCATGACAAATCTCTATCTCTAAACTGGACTTTCAAGATTTATACGCCACCAATTCCAAATATCCATTGGAATACAACCTTAAACCCTAAAAGGAATGAAGCGGCCATCCTCAGCTCTCATTTTCTGAGCACCGTGTTCTCTTTCATATTTAATCTCATTCATTTATTATTGTACTCTAAATCTCACTCGTTTCTAATAGTAGAACAATTGAACAATTGTTGCATATTAATTTAATTATTTACTTTACATTTTTTCTCATATTTTTTTTATTTCTAACCGCCATTTTTGTAGCCAGCATTCAATGGTGTTGCCAGCTGCAAAATTCTTCTATGACAGTTGTTCTTCATATAAATGGCATTAGTGGTCACGTAACGTAGCACAGCCACAGCAAACACAAGAAAATGTGCATGTACATAAAAAGAAAAATTAATATATTTATTCATTTTAAATCCTCCATAATATTAATATTTCCAATAACAGGATTTAGAAGAGGTGAAGAGCAAAACAAGTTGGAATTATTAAAATTTTAATCCAGTTTTTATAGAGGTGGTGCTATTAATTTATCCAGAATGCCAATAAACTGCCAGTTGCCAGGGATAAATAGGTCGACTTTTGCGCCACATATATGAAGGGAAGATATAATAATGTAAGCTTTTTTTGGTTAACTCCCATCTAAAAAAGCTCACAAATCATTGCGAAACTCTAACAATTGTAAAATTATTTGAAATTATACTTTCTTCTGGTTGCCAAGCGCTCTTAATAGGTAAAATAGAAATTTGATATCGTGTCACTATCGATTACTCGATTTCTCTTTATCTTCTCAATTGTTTGTTTGGCTTTAAGTCGACCTATGAACGCCTGCCCACAACCAAAAGAAGACGCCAAGCAATTGAAAACTCATTAATTTGTGAATTTTGTGGAAAATCTTTGAATTTGTGAAAAATATTAACAAGAAATTACTAATTTCAATATCAAATTAATGTCAAATTCATTAATATTGTTAATTTTTAAAAATATTAAGAAAATCTGCCATTTTAAAGACTTTTTGTAGTCGAATACACTATCAAGCGGGGGAATTTGTATACGAAAGCAAGCAAAACACAAACGCAGATAATTACGAAAGGAAGAAACAAACAATCAACAACGTCAGAGAACGAACAACAACAACTACAAAGCAAAAACAATTGCTCTTCTTCTTCATTGCAAAACCAACATAACCTCACTTTTTGTTGTCGAGTATATACCGAAACGTCAAAAACGCGCGTACTACACACAATCTATCCAAAATCTATAGAAAGCAAGCATAAAGGAACGAACGGCTGGAATAGTCAACCAGTCCAAGTGAAAATCAAAACGCTCTGCCAACAGCACAAAGGCAAGTGGTCGAAATTGGAAATAGAATTATTTGCTGTTAATTCTTTTTGTGCTGAACGTAGTTGGTGGTGTGCTGTAAACGAAGAGACGTGCATACGTTGTTTGGGCCTGTCCCATTGTTGCTGGAACAGAAACAGCAGCAGCAACAGTCACTTGACAATTTTTTTTCCACAGCCAAGGGAAAGAATTTTGCAAAAATTTCACCCAAACGAAAACAAAGTTTTCAACATATCAGAATGGAGGTGGACGATGCAATAGTTATGGCTGAAACGCCAACGCCAGCAACAAATGCCACAGTTAACGACGACAAGACTGTACTTGGTGCTGTCGATAGTGGCGAACAGGAACAAAACACACCAACTAGTTCGATAATAAAACAGAAACGTGCCAAACTAAAACATGACAAAGAAGAACCACCAGGAACGGATGCGGCTCACAATGAGACGGCTACACCGTTTAAATTAGAAGTTTCTGGTTCCGAAGATGAAGGTGGCGAGGAAGAAGAAGAAAACGATGGCGCAACCAGAGCTGCCATAAGGCGTAAATTATTGTCTACCCCATTGGAGGAGGATGCCACAGCAAATGATGGATTGGATGAGTACGAAACGGTGGCCTTGAAGAGAAAACGTTACGAGGTGAGACGTTCAGGATCCGAAGATTGTCTTTTGGGTTTTGATGAATTGAGTGGTGAGGCAGAGTTGGTAAAACCAGAGGATGTACAAGATAACAAAATGGAAAAGGAGGAAGCACCAAGTGTGGTGGCCGATGCTCAAGTTGTTACAACCGATCCACCTAAATCTGTAAAAAAGGTAAGTTAGTTAGTTAGTTTAAATGAGTTATATACCTTAACGTTATTGCTTTTACAGACACCACCACAAAAAACTGCTCAATCTCCTTCGCAAAATGCCTCACGTTCATCCTCAAAATCGCCCATGAGCCAGAAAGCAAAATCGCCAGCTCTACAGTCTCCCTCAAATAAGGTCGCCCAGAAAACACCACCCAAACCCCACATTGTGGCCGATGGAGAGGAGATAAATGGTGGCCAAGATGTCGACATGAAACCTGTGGTGCAAACTCCAAATTCCACGGCTGTTACCAAGAAGCCACTCTCTCCCCAAGATGAGTTCTATAAGAAGCCATTTGACTTTGGCTGGAAAAGAGAGCTGGTATGGCGTGCAAATATAGAAACCAGCAAAGATAAAGCTGATGTCTATTTTATAAGTCCTGCCGGCAAGAAATTGAGGGCCCGCAATGAAATCATCCCACTGCTGGAGGGTGATCTTACAATAGATCATTTTAGTTTTGCTAAAGAGCCTTTGGGTGCTGGTCCCGAGTTTGAAATTGTGCGTAGTGCTAAGCCATCGTCAAGATCATCGGTGGCCACAGCCACCCTGGCTGCTGCCCCTTCACCACCCATTGTAGGCAAAAGAGTGTCTAAACCTAAGGGTCCCAAAGGGGCAAGTCCACCTCCACAGGGCTGGACTCCTAGCAAGGCGTTAAAAGTCAACAATGCTGCGTTATTAAGTAGCTCCGGTAATCCAGGAAGACATTCAATGGGTTCACAGCATCATGCCCAGCAAAATATGACATCTACACCCGTTAGCAAGAGACACGATAATGCTTCCTCAACTGGTCACAACGCCAGTCATTCTTCAAAGAGCAGTAAATTGAAAAAGTAAGTTGGATTTGACTCTCATTGATCTGTCGGTATTTGTAGCATTTGTTGTATCCTCAAAAATCCCCCTCCCACATCTAAATTCAATTTTGTTTAGCTCGCTCTCGTTATTGCTTATTTTTTGTGGTCCTCTAGTTGCTATAACCAATTTGCTGCCAACAACAAAAAAACAACAAACATTGTTATCTTTTCTTTATATAGATCCTCTTCAACATCATCTCTAGGCAAAAGTGGTGATGGTGGTTCAAGTGGCAAATCTGCCAAGGAAACCTGTAATATTGGTTGTGTCAAAGCCCCCGGGCAATTGCCGCAATTGCAGTGTACAAAGTGTTTTTGTCTTTATCATCATGAGTGTGTGGGCATAGATCGACATAACAGTGACTATAGGACAACCTCTAGCACCAATGGTCGGGAATATATTTGTGAGGTGCTTAAAATTGAAATTTAAATGTTGTGTTTGTTGATGATGATGATGGTATTTGTCTTTGTTCTTTTTTGAAGGCTTGCAGCCCCAAATCTGTAACGAAACCCAGTAATCACTATGTTTCTGGAACAGTAGCAGCAACTGGAACCGCTACTGGGTCACCGAGCCCAAACAAGCCACCAAAACCAGCGGCAGTTAATAAAATGAGACAGGAAAACAAATATCCCCAAACAATAGCGGTGGTCAAGGGCAAGAAATATGTTATGGTAGCCAAGCCTTTGTCACTGCCGCCCAACGAGTGAGTTTTGTAAAGTATTGAATACGTTGTTTTCCTAACAAGCGCGAGAGCAGAGCGAGCATTTCCAATTTTCTTTCTAGGGGCATGTTTTTAGGCTAGCTGAAATAATATGCTAAACATAATTCCCATAGACTAATTATAATTTATGTTTTCCTTCTCTCCGAACTTCTTGCAGGCAAGTCAATGACATTGAAAATGACTTGAAACAGATAAATGAGAGTATATTAAAGAATCGCAAACAATCAAACAACTCTGCGGATGGTTATAATTCACATAATTCTCAAGTGGTTGCTGCTGCTCCCGTGGATCATTCTAGCAAAATATTTGCTACAAACTTCTTTGCCAATGTATCATATGCCTACGATTCATTGTTGTGTATAATGAAATATTTGAAAATCCATGTAAGTACTGGGAAAATAAATCGAAACGAAATTTGAAATAAAATTTTAATTTATTCTGTTGTGATTTCCAGGAACGCCCTCGAGCTGCAGCTGTTTGCAAACTATGGAACTTGGCCGCCAAGGATACATCGCTGTGGAAAACGGTACGCATGAAAAACTCCAAGGTATGCAGCTGGTCTGGTTTTGCAGCCGCCCTGAGACGTGGTGAAACCAAGCATTTGGATTTACGTAAAATGTTACAGCCCAGTGGCCGCAGTGAAGATTTGTGGAATGATTTCTGTGAAAACATTGGCACCGTATGCTCATTGGAAAGCATATATCTCTGCCGTTGTTCTTCACGCGTGGTTGAAAGTCTTTTCCAAAGCAATCGCAATTTACGTATTATAAATGCCCTGGCCATCAATGATGATACCATAAATCTCGAAAATATTTCTCGCCTAAATTCATTGGAAGAATTGCGTTTGAGAACCTGTGAATCGGGAGTGTTGGCTGGTGATCTAGCACCCTTGGCAACGCTGGACAAACTAACACATCTCTCCCTCACCTCCATCAAGGGTTTGGGTGAAAAGAGTGTTGAAGTTTTGGGTGAATTGAAAACTTTACGTTCCCTGGAGCTGGGTGAATGTGGGGATTTCGATAGCACCTTTGCCGAGGCCGTTTTACCCAAACTCATCAACTTACAGAGATTGCGTTTGGAAAATGGCTCGGTAACAAATGTCTGCACCTTGGAAATTCTGGACTCTGTGGCTCGTCTGGTGCAATTACATCAATTGGAATTGGTGAATTTCGACATCAAACCGGGATTCGATGAAAAGCTAAGTCTGTGTACCAACATTACAAAATTGCTCATCATTCCCACCTATATTTCGCAATCGGCAACCACAAATCAAATAGTCTTGAGTGCCGTCCAACAGGTGGCCGATACACTGAAAGTATTCACCTGGTGTGTCACAGTGGAACTGTTGCGTGTCACCGCCCTCTATGTGGATCAATGTGAGGAGTCCACCAAAAAGGAAAAACATCACTTTGATGAGTGTATACCAGTGTTGAAACCTGTGCCGGGAGCACCACCCAACGACGAGGATGAAGAAGAACTCAAGGCCCACAATGCCGATACCTCGGGTGAGGATGGCAATGGCGATGTACCGCAAATTGAAATTTTACCCCTGGACAAAGTTGAAACTATATTGGCCGAAAATTTACCCCATACCAAGTTCACGATTGTTAAGGTACCCTATCATGTGACATGTAAACAACAGTTGGTGGATTAGGACTACTAGGTGAGGGAGAATGAAAATGAACGGACCCCCCCTTCAGCTGTACACTTAGTGAAAGTGTATCTTTGATATTTTATTTACCTTTTAAAGGAACCCGAGAACTTCCAAGAAAAAAAAAAGGAAAGGAAGGCAAGCACCACAACACAAGAGAGGTCTTGGATTTGTAATGTAAACTGTTTTTTCTTGAAATTGTGTGTAATATTTGACTGAAATGGAAATTGTAATACAAAAACAAAAAGAGGAAAAGTTCGTTGGATTTTTTTTAACAAAAAAGAAAACTATTATTTTTGAACGAAAAAGAAAAGATAAAAAGAAGAACCCAACTCGTGTGTAAGGTTTTTAAGAATAACATAGTTTTTAGACTACATTAAGTTATATTATCTCTAACAGACATCCCTTGACCCCCCACCCCAAAAGATCCTGTCTCTAATGCTTTACAATTTCGAAAGCGAAATTGTAAGAATCGCCAGTTCGAAAGGAGCAATGAAACTGGATGGAACCCACTTTACAATAATCTGTTTAATTTTTAGGATATAACTAGCATAAAGTAGCCTAAGATATCACGTAACAACAGCAGCAGCAACAATAACCTTAAATTACTCTTGAAGCAGAGGAAGAATGGATGAATGGAAAATAAAAAAAAAACAGAGTTTTTAAACTTTTTTACTTTTGTTTTGATAATTTCAATACAAATATTGATTAAAATTTTAATTTACTTATTTCAAAAAAAGAAATGCGATAATGATATGCCACCACAAAACATACACAGAGACATCTTTTTAAGAAAACAACAACAAAAAAGAATTGATAAACATGAAGAACTGCTGGAGAGCAACAAGTGATTGATTATTTGTTGCAAGCAAAATAATGTTGCAATACTTTGTATATTTTTTTAAATAATAATTATAGATATAAATATAATACACATCTTTTTTTTTTTTTTGAATAAAAACTATGCTTATAGAATATTATTAAAAAATATTTGAAAAATAACAAGGAGAGTGGTTTTATTTTATTTCAAAAAAATTAAATATTGAATAAGTTTTTCAAGCTTGAAAAAAATATCCAATATTAGAAACATAAGGGTCGAATAAATTAAAAAAAAAATACTTAAATAATTTTAATATTTCTTGCAGAAAATGTAGTAATTTGACTAAAAATGTACGACAGAATTTAAAAAAAAAACCTTTGTCAGAAGTGGGATTCGAACCCACGCCTACAGAGTAGACTGCGACCTGAACGCAGCGCCTTAGACCACTCGGCCATCCTGACAGATGCCGGCTGTGCGGCAAAAGTACGTTTTGTTTATAGCGCTGTTGGCTGAGCTGAGCGATTACGTTTGCTTGCTCTCCAAGAACATATCATGGTTTTAACCCTCAATTAGCCAACTAGAGCCAATAGGGGTTGAAAGAATGCAAAAGGGAAATTACATTGCAGTTAGTGTCAGATTTTCAAAAATGGTAGAATTAAGAAGGTTAACCTCATGTCAAATAAGCATACAGGGTGAAATGAAAAAATTGCAACAACATCCGCAGAAATGGTTCGAAAAGTAAAGAAGCTCAAAACTCAAAAGAGTTAAAGGGTTGCTTTGCCGAAAGTGGTGAACTGCCGAATTTCGTTTTCTCCGATGAGAAAACATTCGTTGTCCAGCAGTTTGTAAACAAACAAAATGATCGTGTTTACTTGCCAAAGAGGTCAGCTGAAAATGTGCACCTTCGGTTGGCCACCAGAACTCAAGCGCCCGCCATAGTCATGGTGTGGGCTGCCATAACAGCCGATGGTCGCTCTCCGCTCGTATTAATCGACCGTGGCTTCGGAAAAAATGCCGAATATTATTGCGAAAATATTCGGGAGGGTGTATTAAAGCCTTGGGCACGCAAACATTTCGGCCGCAGACCTTTCACATTCCAACAGGACTCAGCACGCGCCACCCAAGAATGGTTACAAAATGAGGTTCCTCGCTTCATTTCCTGCGCACAATGGCCAACAAAATCTCCGGATACCAATCCGTTGGACTATTGTGTCTGGAGTATTTTGGAAAGCAAGGTTGGCACTAAAAATACCAAATTGTCAAAAACCTTAAGCAAGCGCTTCGCCGGGAATGGGCCTCAATACCGCAGAGCAATATTCGGGCAGCGTGTGAAGGTGACCAATTCGACCAAATCTAAACTTATTCTAAAATTTTATGCTATTTCCGACATTTTTTGCTTTCATTCAATAAAATTAAAAAAATGTAAAAATTATGGCGTTTGACTTTGTTGCAGATTTTTTTGTCTCACCCTGTAAATCGGACAGAGTCCATTATGAATGTTATATTTGTCAGAACGTTAGATTTGAATCGGGCTTAGGTCGGGCTCAAATTGGAAAATATCGGTTCCCTCTTCTTGCATACCTCTCCCTCGAGAGCTAAAAATGTTCAATACTATCTCTCAAAAAGTCCAAAATTAGTTTCCGTTTTTTCTTTAAATATAACAATACAGCAATCGGTTCACTTCCTCTGGTATCTCCCACACCAAAGTTTCAAAACAAAACATATACCTTAAATAACAATTCCGTGCGGAATTTATCTGTTGTCCCTATTTTGCGAATAATTGAGGAAAAATAACTTGGAAAGACGGTAACACTAATGGCTTTTTTCGTACCATGTGTAACCTATTTGTTGTGCAAATTTGAAGAGGTTCGTTTGTTTAATAATTTACAATATTTAATGACTTACGATATTAATGGAAGAATTGGATGTTGATAGTTCTGTGAAGTTACATAGAAGTTTAAAATTACCTTCCAGGGCGGCCAATTTTTCCAATGATTCTTCGGTGTATTTTTATTTTGTTATTTGAAAAGGCAAAAATATGGATGGTTCTAGAACTACAAGAATGTAAAAGTTTTTACTACGATAACCGATTTTCCCTTTATGATATCGAACAAAATTTGACAACTACTAGATTGTGTAGGTTCTGTAACAAAGCAATAATTGGAAGACATTGTGGTAATATGCATTTATAGCAATTATATAATGGTATCTCGATTTTAGGAATCTTAAAGGAATCGACCGCAATTAGCCACATTTTCACCTGTAATTCGGTAATTTGGCTTCGGTCCAATTTGCAATCGAATCTGCTGTAATTGGATATTTGGACATCTTTGTGGGCAGATTAACACCTCATCACCTCAAATATTAAAGATAGACCCAGCTTTGATTTAATATCTGATTTTCGTAATTTTTATGGCTTCGTTTAATTTTTCACTTCTTTAATTTTTTTTAATTTTTAATTTTTTTTTCGTTAATTTTTTTTTTAATTTTTTAGCATTTTTTGTATCAAATGTATCTACCTTCTGTTACATGGGCATCCATCCCCGTTTGTTACATATGTTCCCATATGAGTGTTCTCTTTTCATTAATCTTCGTGTTTGGTTTAACTCTCTCTCTCCCTCCCTATCTATTACTCCATTATTACATTGTTGTTTTATGTTGTGACTCTCTCGCTCTCTTTTGCAATGAGTCTTTCGCATTGCCAAGCATGAGTGTTGTTCGGTGTTTTGCCTGGCATAGCAGGCAGATAGATGGACAGTTAAAAACATTTAAACAATAACAGTCGACGTGAGCAAACGTAAACGCGCTTCTAACAAAAAAAGACACGAACGAAAATAAAAAAAATTAAAAAAATACTACATAATTATTGTTTTGACAGTTGTTGCGATTTTGTAAAGAGATATTTGATTGTTTATAACAAATGGTTGGTCATTAAAAAATTTATGTGATTTGAAAAAATATTTTATGTGAATTTTTGTTTAATTAAAGAAAAAAAAAAAAAAACAAAACTAGAATTTTGTAACTCAGCAGTTACAACAACCTAAACATAAGAAAGAATAATAAAAAAATTCAAAAAACAAAAAAAAATCCTGAAAAATCCTGTTTTCCGTGAAGAGTATACTTGAAATTGTGTTTCCAGTTATTATTCCAAGTGGATTATTGCAGCGAGCAAAACCCGGTCTGGTCCCGAAGTAAAACCTTTCAAGGCTACATTCCAGTTTCAAAGTAAAACAGCAACAACACCAGAAAAAAACTGCATTACATTTGCTGTTTTAAGGCTCCAACAACACAGCAGCAACAACAACAACGATGCGACAAACTACAGTTAACGAGGTAAGTTTTTCTTTGCGTTTTGTTCCTTTTCTTCTTCTTCTTCTTCTTCTATTACCTTTCTTGTAGGCAATTCTCGGTTGGGAATTTCTTCCCTCTGATTAGAAATGATGGCTGGGTCTTTGTTGTTGCTCGCCTGCCTTGCTCATTTAATGAGAAAGCAGCGGAAATGATCTGCAAGAAAATGAAGTTAATCATGATCATGACGTTGGTGTTGTTCTTGTTGTTAATGCCACATTCACTGCATGTAACAGTAGAAGCCCAAAGATGTCATCTTCTTTGTTTTTCCAACTCTAATTGTTCTAATTGCGGCATTTTTGCCTCTCTCAGTGTGCTCACACTCTTTTGCCTGTTGCCATTGTCGTTGTTGTTTCTGTAATGGTTACCGTTATTGCACTGCCATTGACACCTGTTGTTGTGTTTGTGCTTTTAATGATAAGTTTTTGACATATGGCGGTTATGGCATTATTCTTTTTGTTGGTGTTATCAAGGAAACCTTGAAATTGTTTTAGAGGCAGAGAGAGAGAGAAAGAGTAAGGGAAGTGTGTGACGGGGGAGTAAAAGTGAGTAAAGTTACCAATACCAACAACAATGAATGACCCATTGTTCTAAACATCTCCCCCTCAATTTAAAACAAAACAAGAGTAACATTATGGTCTCAAATTACAGACGACAGAGAACATCACGGCCAGTAACAGTAGACATCCCTCAACGACGTTTAAAATTTGACAGCAAACACCTGTACCTGCATTTGTTGTTTACATTTGAGCCGGATTTTTAAATTATGGTCCCCTTTTTGTGCCGTAGGCTATACAATTACAATTAATTTCCGGTGTGCTAAGGAAGTTCCACCCTCTCTTTTTCTCCTCGTTGAAATATGATCAGAGGAGTTCTGCGCATTTATTTTAGGCCAAAAATTAAACACGGCCATGTTATGGTGGTCAATGTGTTTAGGAAATATTTTGGATTACCTCATTATGCACAGAACAATGAGCTTCGAGGGGCTAAATAATGATAAGCCTCGTGGTGGTCAATGCCCAGATTCTCACATTTCGTTTACAGCACTATTTTATTAGCCCAGCACGAAACTGACGAGTAGCATAACAAAAATTCTTATGGTGATCATTGTCAAAATTTTTCCACCCTCCCACTCCTTTCCCGTTAGAGAGAACTTCATTTCTGTCCAGAAAATATTTTCCTTGCTACCTTAAAAATATATAGTCTCTAGCAAACCATCTCTGTCAAAAAGAATTTTCATGGCAATGAGGAGTTTTTCCATACATTCTCCACCTATTATCCCCTCTTTCCAAGAGAGGACTTCATTTTATTTACCAATGTTATGCTGCTTGATACCCTCTTTATTAGTACCCCTTCATATAAAACCCCTCTCAAACACTCTCTAGCCAAATACTATTTCATGGTAACCCATGTTGATGATGATCTTCATTAACATGCCTTTACCTCCCTCATGGTTGTTGGCGGTTTTGTTTTGCTGTTTTTGTTGTTTTTTTGCTATTTTGTCCATTGTCCATCATTTCCACCACTAGTTTGCTTCACTGAAGATCCACACTCCACCATCGGCAAGAGTAGTGTGAGCAGCTGTTGCTGCTGCCACAGTCCGAGTTATTGTTAGGTTTTAGCTTCGTTCCAGTGACTAACTTTAAAATATTTGCTCTTATTCTATGGTCCAATATTCCGATGGACAACTATGTACATAAATTTATACATACTGAACATGAGACGTTAGGGTGGAGGATAAATTAAGACTTTTCCAAAAAAAAAAAAAAAAAACCGGATGAAGTGAGAGGGTGGTAATCCTCATTTCATTTTTGGGTATATTTTTTCCTCCTCTATGAAAATGTTAGAGTAAACGACGAGCATCATTATTTGGGACAGCTTTAGTTAAGACAGGCGCCAAAAAGGACAACTAATCATCTCGAGCAGCTAGTGTTCCATAGAGTTTATCATAGTTGTTGAGATTTCCTCTAGGAATTCCGACTATCTTTGGCGATGGGTGATTAGACTTTTAATGTGAGGGTCGTGCTCCGGTTGGGAGCCTCTTTTTGAGACTTATTTACAGAATACTAATGGCCCATAGTGTTTTTTAGAGTTATGACTTCCTCCAGGAATTCCGACTATCTTTTTCGATAGGGGATTAGGGATTCAATATCAGGGTCGTGCCGCTCGTTGGGCGCCATCTTTTAAAACTTTTTTACTAAATAATGGTGTATTGTGCTCCCTAGTTTATTTGGTAGGCAATATATTAATCATTGGATTGTGCACCACGTTGGGCGCCATATTTGGTAATACTTTCATTTATTTCCATAGCCCTCACATTACATGATTCCGAAGTGAAAAAATAAATTCTGACACATTTTACGACAATAATGTCATTGAAGACATGTGGAGCCCAATACTTTCAATCTCACTGTTGAGTACACGTTGGGCGCCATAATTTGTAATGTTCAGAGAAATGAAAAAAATGACTCAATTCAAGACTGGACGAGTAACTGTCATTTATGGGAAGCTACTATTATCGGATAATCAATAGCGTTCATCCTCCTCGGGATCTATTACAGGCGACACTTATGATAGAAGAGCTGCTGCTATTTTATACGTTGGGCGCCATTTGTGAAAACTTCCAATCACAGTCGCGTACAGGAAGTTTAATCATATCTGTATGCCTAGCTTATTAGTGATAGTATAGGAATTTCATTTCAGCATTGTGCCCCACGTTGGGCGCCACTTTGGCAAATTTCCATTTATAACCGGAATCGTGGCACACTATGAGTGAGAAGATTAAAAATAGATACTGATAGATAGAGAGAGAAGATATACTGATACATTTTACGGCAAGGCAAAGTAACAGTTAATGAGAAGAACTACTCACCTCGGTGATCTGATTTCGTACTTTTCTCCATTCAACGTTAAGTGTCATCTAAGAGGAGAATTCTGTTATGTTTTCTAAGATTGGATGCGTAACTGCTTTTAAGGACAGCTAATACACTTGGATATCATTGTTTTTATGCTGGATGGGGATTGTTATGACGAATCTCAGACATTGGGCGCCATCTATTCGCAGTTGAATTTACAGCCACCAGATCATCCTGCTTGGGGTATATTGTTTTAACCCTCCACAGGGCATAATATAACGTCAACTGAACTATCCTAGTCAATTGATACATAGTATTTCAATATTTTAGTAGTGCCGCACGTTGGGCGCCATCTTTTATGCTGAAACAAAATATAAGTTTTTTATCGAGAAAAGGATACTGACATATTTTAAAGAAGTGCGAATTACTGCATTTATGGAAAATTACTCTATTCCAAGACCTGATGGTGTTAGAGGTGGATACTTGTTACGACATCCAGAAGGTGGCGGAATATAGGATACTTTCGGAAAGTTAGGTCAGTAGAACATAAGATATTTTGAATCAGTGCCGTGTGTTCAAGACTTTATGGTGTTAGAGGTGAATACTTATTACGACATCCAGAAGGTGGCGGAAAATAAGATACTTTCGGCAAGTTAGATCAGTAGAAGATCAGAGATTTTAAATCGGGAGCCATATTTTCCTATTTTTGTTTGCCTAGTGGAGCGAATAGTGAAATATAGTCGAAGTTGGATTTGGAGGAGTGAGAAAAAGAGCAATATCCTCAGAGACCCGAAGCGGAAATGGAAAACATGATGTAAAATGATGTCTTTATGCATTTCGACCGCCAGTAAAGTCCGGGTCAATTTATTAATTTTATTATATATTTCAAATGTGGGTTTCCTAGCGGTTCCCAGCTTTCCGTATGGTAGATTTAGGAATTGACATTAAATCCTAAAATTTTCATATTATATCCATCTGAACTTTCAAAATTTCTGAGAAATTTTGGGCTTGAATTATCTCTTCCTTAAAATTATCCTTTAGATGAATATTGCGGTCTAAAAATGGATAAAAGTTTGATAAAAGGCGATGCAATTTGATTTCCATGGCAGGAAACTTGTAATTCAGCCACAAATGGCGCCCAAATGTGACAATTTTACGAATTTTTCCTAGAGCTTTTATTCCGTTCCCATACCTTCCAACTACCCTTCCAAGACCCCAACGAAACGTCAAAAAGTGATAAAAGCTGAATCAATTTGATTTCCATGGCAGGAGTTCCCTTGCATTGAAAATTTTTAGTTCAACCACAGATGGCGCCCAAATGTGACAATTTTACGAATTTTTCCTAGAGCTTTTATTCTGTTCCCAGACCTTCCATTAACATAATCCTTCTTCTTTACCCCATCCAAGACCCCAACGACACGTCAATGGTCTCTTTCTGCTCCAATGACTTAGTTGAGATCAGCTGAGCTTTTGTTTTGTTTCATTTGCCGTTTGCTAGTCTGTTTCTTAGCTTTAGGTCTCATTACAAAAGCCAAAAAGGTTAGTTACTAACTATTTCTGATTCTTTGTTATTTTCCCCCCTCAAAGTAGAAAAGGTATAAAATTTCTTTTGTCACAGCGAGGAGTAAAGTGTCAAAAGATAGGGAGAGAAAGACATACCAACCATCAACAACAACCTATCACCATCATCATCATTGTTTTTTGTTTACCCGTTTTATGTGCGATTGTTTATTATTTAAATACAGGTGATGTTGTCTGAAGCGGCTGCTATTGTTTGAGTTTTTCTTTTCATAATCTGTTCGGCAACCCAATTTTGTGCTGTGTTTTATTTTTCAGAACATGGTTTCATATTTAAATCAGCATTATTTTCATCATAATGTTGATGTTGATGATGATGATGGTGGTGGTGTTGGCACTGCTCTGGTAAATACATTACGAAAATGAGTGGAAAATGTAATAAATAAACAAATTGTTTGGTTGAGATATTAAGCGGTTGGGAGGAGGTCACATAAAGTTTTCATCACGCACCTGTTGATAAGGGGGAATAGTATGACATTTTGTGGTGGTTTTGAGTTTTGGAGAAGTAATACAACCAGAAGTGAGGTTTTGAAAAGCGCCATCTTTATGTAAAAATCAAAGACTGACAAAGACTCTCATAATATAATGTTTTACTTTTCTCTGGTAATGTTTAGAAAAGCAATAATTTCCTCTAAGTTTTCTCGACTATCTTTGTTGATTCTTGCACAAAAAGAAATATGAAATATAGATGGCCCTAAATTAAGAAATATCCCAACAAAAATGTCATAGAATGACGCTCTCTTTGAAAACGTTTTATTAAAAAATAGTTAAAAACAGCTGCAAACCTTTAGCCAAAGTTCGGTTTTTTTTAAATATTTTTTAGGTTGCGGAGGAGAAATATGAAATATAGATGGCGCTACATTAAGAAATATCCCTACAAAAATGTCATAGAATGACATGATCTCTATTAAAAAGTTTTATTTTATTTTTTATTTTTTTTAAAGGTATTGCATATCTTCAGCAAAAGTTCAGTTTTTAAAATATTTTTTTTAGGTTCCGAAGGAGTAGCCCAATATTTTTCATTTCGTATCTGACATAAGTCTAATAAAAAATATTAAAACTTATCAGATTTGGATTTTATATCGACCACTTGCTTCTCTTTAAACGAGATATTTTATAATATTTCGAAAAATTCGCGTTTTATGAGAGCCATAATTATTTAAAATTTTGACCCTTTGTGAGGGAGGTACCAGAAGGAGTAGCCCGACATCTACCATCTTCAATCCAGATCTTTCTTAACTAGAAATATTGGGATGTCTGAAATTTGAAAAGAATCGAATGCTCATTTCGCTTTTTATGTGCTTAATGGTTATTCTAAATTTTGACCCTTTTGTGGGGGAGAGGTACTAGAAGGAGAAGTCCATTCAATCCGTTCTTCATACCAAACCTTGTGCTAGTGGAAATATTGAAATGTGCGAATTTGGAAGATAATCGAGCTCTTAATTCAAATTTTAAAAGAGTTTTAAATATTCAAAATTGTGACCCTTTGTGAGGGAGGTACCAGAAGGAGTGTTCCGACATCTACCATCCTCACACCAGATCTTGCTTAAGTATAAATATTGGGATATGTGAAATTTGAAAAAAAATCGGATGCTCATTTTGCGTTTTATGAGCATCATGGTTATTCAAAATTTTGACACTTTGTGGGGGAGGTACTAGAAGGAGTGGTTCGACATCTACCATCTTCACACCAGATCTTGCTTAAATGTAAATATTGGGATATGTGAAATTGAAAAAAAAAATCGCAAGCTCATTTCGTGTATTATGAGCATAATGGTTATTCAAAATTTTGACCCTTTGTGAGGGAGGTACCAGAAGGAGTCATCCGATGTATTCCATTTTCACACCACACCTTGGGTTAATAAAAATATTGTGATGTGTGTAATTTGAAGAGAACCGAATGCATATTTTGGATTTTATAAACGTTTTGGTTATTCAAAATTTTGACCCTTTGTGGCGAAGGTATCAGAAGCTATGGCCCGATCACTACAATTTTTATAGCATCTCTTGCGTTGCTGCAAATATTGAGATGTACCAAGTATGAATGGAATCGGATGTTCATTTCGTGTTTTATGAGCTTCATAAATATTCAAAATTTTGACCCTTTGTGGGGGAGGTACCGGAAGAAGTCGACCCACATATTCCATCTTCACACCCGACCTTGGGTAAATAAAAATAGTGCGATGTGTGTAATTTGAAGACCATCGGACTCTCGCATCACATTTTATAAGAGTTTGAATTATTCAAAATGTTGACCCCTTTGTGGGGGAGGTACTTGATGGAGTGAACCGATATTGACCATTTTCGCACCTAACCTAGCACTAATGTAAACATTACGATTTGCAAAGTTGAAGCAAAATCGGATTATCCTTTCTCTTTCAGTGTAGTAAAATATTTTTTTTGGAAAATTTCGAACTTTTGTGGGGCAGATGCCAAAAGGTGTGGACCGATATTTCCCATCTTCGAACTCCATATAAGTTTGACAATAATATTACGATGTACCAAGTTTGGAACAAATCGGATACTCCCTTCGAGAGTTATCGTACAGACCAGCCAGGACAGACAGACGGACATCGCTAGATCGACTCCAGACCTAGGGTTTAAAACCGTTATTTCGATGAGGCACGATTTGGCTGTATCAAATGATATATACCTACTCTAACCTTAGGCAAATATTAGTTGCATGATTCTCAGCTTCTGATTGGCTCATATATTGACTGGAACGGCCTGCCATCTATTGTTGATAGTTTTATTAGTTTTACCTTTATTCTAAATAAAGAGGATCTCTCAGAGATGTGATGATGAAGTGATTTTTAAATGTTGCTCTTTGCCACTGAAAGGCTTAGATTTTGTTTTATTTTTTAATCTGTCTCAGCCATTTTGTCCGTAGAAAGGAACATATTTTTACAAAAAGCATCTGATTGGCTCATGTATTGACTTGGAAGGCCTGCCATCTATTGTTGATAGTTTTATTAGTTTTGCCTTTATTCTTAATAAAGAGGTCCTCTCAGAGAATTTATGATGAAGTGATTTTTAAATGTTGATCTTTGCCACTGAAAGACTTAGATTTAGTCTTTTTTAAATCTGTCTCCGCCATTTTGTCCGCAGAAATGTATATAATTTCACAACTAGATGACGTTGCTCAAAAACTGTGTATAATTATTTATGTATGTTTGTTCTTACTAGAGAAGGCCTCTCAGGGCGATTCGGAAAATTAGCTCTTCTAGTAGTTTTACCAATAAAAGGCTTATATATTGTCCGTTTTTTTTTGAATATGTCTTTGCCTTTTTGTCCGCAAAAAAGTACAAAACTTCAAAACTAGATGGCATTGCTTCAAAAATATTTATAATTATTTATGTATATTACTCCGAGCGAATTTCATACCTCGATGTTTTACTAGCTATGCCAAAAAATTGAAGTAAAAAACAATAAGTCTAGCTCCGTTTTGCTACTCTTTAAAATCGGTATTAACCATTTTATCAACAAAGAACCACAAAACTTCAAAACTAGATGGCGCTTCTTCAAAATGATTTACAATACTCTATATATAGCCATATTTGGTTTTTAAATAGTTCCTCAAGCTACCCTCCCTTACTTCAATTGTTCTCCATAATATCTCACAAATTCTTGTCTTATCATAATTTCCAGCAGCAAAAACTGTATTTTCTTTTCTTCGAAGAGATTTTTTGTCTCATTAAATGTAATTTTAGTAATTTTCTACTCCATCATTCAACTGAGTTCAGCTTCATTATTTGAAATTCATTCTTGTTTTAATGCCATTGTTTGCTGGAAATCTACTCTGGAATAAATTGTAGAACTGCCAATAATGATTGGCACAAGTGTGCCTGGGAGTCAATTATCCAGCTTGGAATTGCTATCATAAAACATGCATGCCTACCTATCTGCCTGGCTGTTTGTTGGTGGTAGAATATGGTCTCACAAGAAATGCCAATAATGAGAAATTTCTCTTTAAATTGATAGATCTTGTTATTGTTTCGTTTTTTCTTCTCCTTTCTTTGTTTCTTTCCCATGCCTCATTACCTGGCAATTTACATTGAAAATGTCAACAAAAGCGGGGAAAAAGAAATGTAAAAAAACATGAATTTCCAATTTGGAAGTTCATTTTTCTCTGAGAGAACTTTTTTTCGCTCAAAAGAGAGTTGTAGGATTTAGGAGAGAATTTAAGTGAGATTTTTGAAAATTTCCTGATATTCCTATATTATTTTTAGGTTTTTAATATATCTTTGAGGAAATAGATAATTCGAAAATAATTAGAAAAATTTAAATATTTTCATAATAAATTCGGAATATTTATTTCCTGAGTTTAAAATAGAGAATCACATATCAATATGAAGGAAATTCGGAAAAAAATATTTTAAAATTTGGATTAAGGCTGGACGTTTAAACATGAGACAGGTCGAATAGATATGAGACTAGTCGCTTAAAAGTTAATGTGGTCGAATAGAATGATGGAATTAAAAGGAGACTAGTCGAATTGATATTAGACTTGGCGAATCGATGGATGAGATCATATGTTCCTTTAAAACTGGTCGATCTAATGTCAGACTGACCGAATTAATATCAAATTTATATTGTGATAATGTTCAAATATATAAATGAGATTGGTCGAAATAGATGGAAAACTGGTCGAAATTAATGTGATACTTGTCGCATAGATATAAGACTGCTCGAATACGGATAAAATGGATTTGAGGCGGAATTAATAGATTCAAAACTGGTCGAATTGGAAATGATGTGGTCGAAAGGACACGAAAATTTTGAAATATATATACGAGACTGGTCGAATTGATATGAAGAGACTTGTGGAATTGATATTGATGAACTGGCCGAACGCATATGAGATTGTTGGAAACCGATGTAAGACTGGTCGAAAAATGAGACCCTTCAAATAGGTACGAACTGTTCGATTATGTGACTCATCAAGATAGTCAAATGGCTGTATGTAGAAATGAGACTAGTCGAATTAATATGAAGATGTCAAACTGGTCGAATTGTTATTAGAATGGTCGATTGAATATGACTGGCCCAAAATGATATTAGACTGGTCGAAAAGATATGAAACTGGTCGAATATATAAAAGACTCGTCGAATATATATGAAACTGGTCGAAATGATACGAATACAAATAGGTATGATAATGGGCGAATGGATGCACGACTCGCTGAAATGGTAAAAGTGATGTCTGTCCCGGTCGAATAAAAATGCGAATGGTCGAATTATCGACTCGTCGAACTAAAATGAGCCCGGCCGATTGGAAATGAGAAAGGTCGATTGGAGATGAGACAGGTCGAAAATATGAACATCGTAAAATTGGGCACGAATCTGGTCGAATTAATATGGAACTGGTCGAAATGATATGGAACTGGTAGAATAGATATGAGACTTGTCGAATTGATGTGAAACTGGTCGAATAGATATGAGGCAGGCCAACAAGATATTAGACTAGTCGAAAGGATATGAAACTGGTCTTATATATAAAAGTTTCGTCGAATTTATATGAGACTGGTAAAAAAGGTGTGAGACTCGTCGAAAAGATATTAAGCTGGTCGAAAAAATATGAGACTAGTCCACTAGATATTAGATATTAGACTGGTCGAAAGGATATGAGACTGGTCGAATATATAAAAGTTTCGCTGAATATATATGAGACTGGTAGAACATATATAACACTCGTCGAATATATATGAGACTGGTAAAAAAGATGTGAGGCTCGTCGAATGGATATTAAACTGGTAGAAAGATATGGGGCCGGTCCACTAAATATAAGACTGGAACTGGTGGTATTATTTTATGACTTGTCAATAGAGCATGACTAGCAGAGGTGAAGCCAGGAAAAAAACTTGAGAATTTTATTTAAAATTTTACAGAAATTAAAATTAACAAGTCCACGAAAATAAGCCAGAAAATTTTTCAATTTTCGGTGGAGATTTGAAAACAATTTTTTCCCAAACCATAAACATTGTTATTGTAATTATATCATTTACAATGTTTGATGGATGACGTTCATGATCATCATCATCACCATCGTTGTTGTTGTTATTATCTCCATCTCTATTGGTTTTCTTTGAATTTCGGTTTTGTTGTTGTTGCTTTTTCTTATTACGCTTAAATCATTTTCGTGACTTCCAAAACGATATGCGTATCATTTTTATGATGATAGGCTTCCGGTTTATGATTTTTGTTGTTGTTGTTTTTTTTTTGGTTTTGTGGAAAATTCATGGTAACCTCTCCGGTGATGGTGTCTGGGAGGCTTCTGTAGCCACCGCCATCGTTTGCTGCTGTCAATGCTGGTAACGATGATGATACTTTGGGTTTTGGATGATGACTTTTCCATTAAACTGGTGCCTGCTTCTTTTTTTCACTTTTCTTTGCAACAGGTTGTTTGTTGGCCAACACGTGTTGTTGTTGTTACTGTTGATGTCTGGAAAAGGGGAGTGTGTTTTTTTTTGAAAATGTTTACTTGGTTTTGTTGATTTTCTTTTCTGGTGATGGTTGTCTGCATTTTTTCTCTGGAACCAAATTATGTTTGTTTTTCGTTTGGTTTGTTAAACAAAAACAAAAAAAGAAAAAGTTATGGTTTTTTTGTAATGTTCGGAATATTATACGACTTGGAATCTCCTGTCAGAGAGTTTGGCTTAGGAGAAAGGGGAAAGAGTCTGCCTTTTGTTTTATGATGTCCAGTTAAATTAGAGTTTTTGGTAACCTTAACTCAGACTCTCTGGAATTTATTTTAGATTTCTAGGTTAATTTTTTTGAGGGAAATACAAAAATTCCCAGAACATTGGTACTTTGTGTTTTTTTTTCAATAACAAAATTCCAAACGTCAAGAAAATAACTTCGGACGGGGGTTTTGAGAATTTTTTTCTTAAGAAAAAAACTCCGAACCAAGGTTTTCTATAGAAAAAGTATTAAATTTTCTCCTAGAAAAAAAATTCTTCGGACCTTGGTTCGTATTTTTTTCTATAGAAAAAAATCCTCGGACCTTGGTTCGTATTTTTTTCTATAGAAAAAAATCCTCCGACCTTGGTTCGTATTTTTTTCTATAGAAAAAAATCTTCGGAACTTGGTTCGTATTTTTTTCTATAGAAAAAAATCTTCGGACCTTGGTTCGTATTTTTTTCTATAGAAAAAAATCTTCGGACCTTGGTTCGTATTTTTTTCTATAGAAAAAAATCTTCGGACCTTGGTTCGTATTTTTTTCTATAGAAAAAAATCTTCGGACCTTGTTTCGTATTTTTTTCTATAGAAAAAAATCTTCGGACCTTGGTTCGTATTTTTTTCTATAGAAAAAAATCTTCGGACCTTGGTTCGTATTTTTTTCTATAGAAAAAAAAATCTTCGGGACCCTGGTTCCGATTTTTTTTTTATAGAAAAAAAATTCTCGGGACCCAGGTTCGTATTTTTTTCTCCGAACCCAGGTTCGTATTTTTTCGTTCGTATCTCCGGACCCTGGTTCGCAATTTTTTCTATAGAAAAAAATTCTCCGGATCCTAGTTCGCAATTTTTTTCTATAGAAAAAAATTCTCCGGACCCTGGTTCGCAATTTTTTTCTATAGAAAAAAATTCTCCGGACCCTGGTTCGCAATTTTTTTCTATAGAAAAAAATTCTCCGGACCCTGGTTCGCAATTTTTTTCTATAGAAAAAAATTCTCCGGACCCTGGTTCGCAATTTTTTTCTATAGAAAAAAATTCTCCGGACCCTGGTTCGCAATTTTTTTCTATAGAAAAAAATTCTCCGGACCCTGGTTCGCAATTTTTTTCTATAGAAAAAAATTCTCCGGACACTGGTTCGCAATTTTTTTCTATAGAAAAAAAATTCTCCGGACCCTGGTTCGCAATTTTTTTCTATAGAAAAAAATTCTCCGGACCCTGGTTCGCAATTTTTTTCTATAGAAAAAAATTCTCCGGACCCTGGTTCGCAATTTTTTCTATAGAAAAAAATTCTCCAGACCCAGGTTCGCAATATTTTCCTATAGAATTTTTTTTCTATAGGAAAAAATACTCAGAACCTTGGTTCGTATTTTTTTCTATAGAAAAAAATTCTCCGAACCCTGGTTCGTATTTTTTTCTATAGAAAACAATTCTCAGAACACTGGTTGGTATTTTTTTCTATAGAAAAAATTCTCTGCTCCCATGGTTCCGATTTTTTTCTATAGAAAAAAAATTCTCAGAACCCTGGTTCGCAATTTTTTTCTATAGAAAAAAATTCTCAGAACCCTGGTTCACAATTTTTTTCTATAGAAAAAAAATTCTCAGAACCCTGGTTCGCAATTTTTTTCTATAGAAAAAAAATTCTCAGAACCCTGGTTCGCAATTTTTTTCTATAGAAAAAAATTCTCAGAACCCTGGTTCGCAATTTTTTTCTATAGAAAAAAAATTCTCAGAACCCTGGTTCGCAATTTTTTTCTATAGAAAAAAAATTCTCAGAACCCTGGTTCGCAATTTTTTTCTATAGAAAAAAAATTCTCAGAACCCTGGTTCGCAATTTTTTTCTATAGAAAAAAAATTCTCAGAACCCTGGTTCGCAAAATTCTCCGGAAACTGGTTCGGAATTTTTTTCCATAGAAAAAAATTCTTCGGACCCTGCTTCCGATTTTTTTTATAGAAAAAATTCTCCGGACCCTGTTTTCGTTTATTTTTCTATGGAAAAAAATTCTCCGGACCCTGCTTCCGATTTTTTCTATAGAAAAAAATTCTCCGAACCCAGGTTCAGATTTTTTTCTCTAGAAAAAAATTCTCCGAACCCAGGTTCAGATTTTTTTCTATAGAAAAAAAATTCCGAACCCAGGTTCGTATTTTTTCAGAACCTTCAGAACCTTGATTCCGATTTTTTTTATAGAAAAGAATCTTAGAACCCTGCTTCCAATTTTTTCTTTTGAGAAAAAAAAATCTCAGAACCCTGCTTCTGATTTTTTTTTATATACCCTGGTTCGGACTTTTTTCGGATTTGTCTTTAAAAAACTATTCTCTCAGCTTTTTTGCCTCAATTGATCTTGAATTAAACTGCACTTGAACTTGAGTTGTTGTTTTTTTTTTGTTACTCTTCATTTCTTGTTGCTGTTGTTGTTTCGGCTGTAATTTATTCACTTCGCTTTGCATTAAAGTTCACCGGAAAAAAATTAACATTGAATGTAATCAAGTTTTGTGTTTAAATTAAATTTTTTTTTGCAGCCAGCCGTCAGCCAGTTGGTTGGTTGGTAGCTGGTTTGGTTGGCTTCAAATTCAATAATAATTGTTGTTGTTGTTGCAACTCCAGCTCAATATCGTTGTCTCAGTACACAAGAAAAACTGAAAAAAGTAAATGTTTTATACTTTCTAAACTAAGAAAGAAAATAAAATAAAACAACAGCGAACAGAAACAACAGCAAATTATGGCCAACTGAAAGATAGCAATCATAGCTGCTGAATATAGTCAACAATCATTGCTCTGGCTTTAGTTTAAAATGTAAGCGTTTTTTATGGTAAGCTCGACGTGCTACAGAATGTGGATCAATCAAATGCCAGAGATTTTTTTTATATTTTTTTTTGTTATTTTATTTCATCTTCTTGCCTTTTTTCCCACTCAACGAAACTGATCTTTAAGTGGTGGTCATTTGATCGAAATCTCTGTAGATTTCTACTCAGGCCACTAACTAACTGTCTTGCCTTTAAGTAGGGTTTTATGTTTCATGGATCATTAAATTAGGGTTTACCTAATTTAAAATGGCTCCGCCATAAAGCTTAATGATGGCCACAAAACGAACAAAAAAAAAAAAAATGAAAGCCACAGCTGCTCCAAAGGAAGTTGACCGTTAAATGGGCCATAACTCAAAAAAGTAGCAGATGAAGAAGAAGATCTCACATATTCAAATCAACAACAACAGTTATGATTTGCACAGGGCATTTACTGCATTTTCTGGCCCTGGGAAATTTAACAGTTCCATTGAAATGCTAATCAAATCGGAAACCTATTTTTATTAAAACCGAAAATCATTCAGTAGCGTCATCATCATCGCCTTCACATCAAACCCCCCTCCACACCCCCCGGCCAGACATTAACCAGTCTGTTTTATGATACCGTTACTTGGACGTTAATCACAGGTGATTAACGCTTTTTTAATTATTGTAGCCCCCCGCCCCCTTTCCCCATCTACGTCACACTGCTTTGCCACCAACTCTTAGAGGGGGTTTCTATTTCAAATTCCAGCATTTGACTCAACAATTGAATTGAAGAAGATGCTGTGCCGCTTAGCCCGATTCAGTCACTGCCTTAGGCATTGACCAGGAAATCGCTACGTCTCATGCCAAGCACATTATGTGCTTAAAGTCAACACTTAAGTGATAACTGAACAAAAAAAAATGAGAGAAAAAAATCTTGCAGAAAAGAGGTCATAAGCTATGTTAAAAGATCAGGGTTTATTTTTAGACTTATCGAAAGATATATTGAAGATAATTTTTAGGAGAACATGGATTTTCTCGAAACAGAAAAAATCAAGGTTAAAAATGGGGTGAAGATTGAAGTTTTAGGAGGACATGGATCTTTTCAAAATCAAGGTCAAAAATTAGGTGGCAACTTTTACAGGGGAAGAAAGAAAGGGTCCTGTTCTAAATTAAGGCAAGTTTTTCGCCTTATTCAATAGAATAGAACACGGACTTTTTCAAAACAGAAAAACTCAAGGTCAAAGATTGGGTGATAATATTTTTAGGGAGAACATGGATTTTTCAAAATCAAGGTCAAAAATTGGGTGGCAACATTTATAGGCGAAGAAAGAGGGGGTTTTATTCTAAAAGAGGTATCTTTTTCTCCTTAGAAAACCATAACAGAGATATATTATCCAATTTTTTATATTCCGTGAAGGAGTTTTAAAGAATTTTTTTCATAGAACATCTGAATCGAGGTCTTAACTTTTATAAAAAGTATAACAGAGACTGTTATCCGTATATATGGTATTAAAAGTGGACTTAAGATATATGCAAAACTTTAACAGAGGCCTTCCTTCTAGAAAAGTTCAGACCAAGGCTATTATATTCAATGAAACCACTTAACAGAGGTCTTATATTACATCAATGACCTTAACAGAGGGCTTCTGTTTATTAAAAACTTTAAAATATACATTATATTTCAAAAATGACCCTAACAGAGGCCTTCGATGTTATAAATAACCTTAACTGAGTTCTTCTATTTTATGGAGAACCATAGCAGAAGCTTTACAATTCCTTGAAAGAGCCAACGCTTTCGTATACGATCTTAACAGTGATATTATAGGCCACAAAGGTCCTTAATGTTACAAGATTCCATAAAATTTCAATATTTCAAAGATGACCCTAACAGAGGTCTTCGATGTCATAAATAACCTTAACAGAGGTAATATATTCCATTGAGAACCACAACAGAGGCCTTATATTTCCTTTAAAGAACCACCGTTTTCGTACACGGTCTTTACAGTGGTCTTATATGCCACAAAGGAGCTTAAGGGAGACCTATGATGTCATAAATAACCTTAACAAAAGTCTTTTATTTCATTGAGAACCATAACAGAGGCCTTACATTTCCTTAACAGAGCTATTGTTTTTTTATAAAATCTTAACAGTGGTCTTATATGCCACAAAGGACCTTAAGAGAGATCTACGATGTCATAAATAACCTTAACAGAGGTCTTTTACTTCATCGAGAACCATAACAGAGGCTTAACATTTCTTTAACAGGGCCATCATTCTCGTATAAATTCTTAACAGTGGCCTTACATGCCACAAAGGATCTTAAAGTTACGAAATACCACTACATAGGCCTTCTGCTTTGAAAACGATATTAACAGAAAACCCACATTTAACAGAGGACCTTAACAGAGTCCTTAAGTTTCATAAAATACCTCAACAGAGGACGTATATATAATATAATGACCTTAACAGAAGTCTAGTATTTCACAGAGAACTTTAACATATACGGTCTTAACAGTGATCGTATATGGGGTTAATGAACTTAACAGAGATCCCCTATTTGACAGAGATCCCCTTTAACAGAGGCTTAACATTTCTTAAAATACCCAACCATACCACATTTTTCATATACGATCTTAACAGTGATCTTATATTCCATAACAGCGGCCTTCTGTTTCGAAAGTGATTTTAGCAGGGAGCCCACATTTAACAGAGGACCTTAACAGAGTGCTTAGGTTTCAAACAATAGCTCAACAGAGGACTTCTATATATAATATAATGACCTTAACAGGGCTCCTATTTTACAGAGAACTTTAACAGAGGCCTAACATTTCACAAAATATCTTAACAGGACCATCATTTTTCGAATACGATCTTAACAGTGGTCTTATATCTCATTAACAGAGAAATCATATTTAATAGAGGACCTTTACAAAGTGCTAAGATTTCATAAAATATCTCAGCAGAGGTCTTCCATTTCATAAACGATATTAACTGAGGTGTTAATGAACTTAACAGAGGTCTCCTATTTGGCAGAGAACTTTAACAGAGGCTTAACATTTCACAAAATACCCGAACAGGACCATATTTTTCATATACCATCCTAACAATGATCTTATATCCCATTAACAGATAAATCATATTTTATAGAGAATCTTTACAGAGTGCTAAGTTTTCATAAAATATCTCAACAAAGGTCGTATATTTCAAAAAATATACCTACCGAGGTTTAAATGACCTTAACAGAGGTTTTCTATTTCACATAGAACTGTAACAGAGGCTTAACATTTTCTTATATCCCAAAAACGAGGCTCCTGTTTAAAAATTGATGTTAACAGACAGCTCACATTTAACAGAGGAGCTTAACAGGGTATCTAAGTCTCATAAAATAACTCAACAGAGGTCTAACATTTCATAAACTTTATCTATGGAAGTGTTAATCACCTTAACAGAGGTCTCTTATTTCGAAGAGAACTTTAACAGAAGCTTAACATTTTTTAAAATACCCTAACAGGACCATCTTAATAATGATCTCATATGCCATAACAGAGACTTTCTCTTTAAAAATTGATGTTAACAGAGAACTCACATTTAACAGATGAAATTAACAGAGTTGCATAAAATACCTCAGCTGAATCTTGTATTTCACAAACTATATATATGGAGGTGTTAATGATCTTAACAGAGGTTTCTATTTTATAAATAACTTTAACAGAGGCGTTTATATATTTTTGATCAGCATAAAATTCTATGTCGATTTAGAGATGTCCGTCCGTCTGTGCAAATCGCTCTAGCTTCCGAACGAAGTGAAGTAGATTGATAAAATTTTACTTAAGTGTATACTATGTCTGCAGGACTTTTGGGATTGAAAAAGGGTCATGTAGGGCCACGTTTTGGTATAGCCCCCATATAACGGTACCTCCCGATATTCGGTATTTTGATGATTTCTGCGACATTATTCACCGGAAATGTTTCAAATTTGGTATTTGAAGTTCGTAATGGATACTACAGCCTAAGACAGAAAATTGTCTGCGCGGGTCCACGTTTTCGTATAGTCCCCATATAACGGTACCTCCCGATATTCGGTATTTTGATGATTTTAGCGACATTATTCACCGGAATTGTTTCAAATTTGGTATTTGAAGTTCGTAATGGATATTACAGCCTATGACAGAAAATTGTCTGTGCAGCTTTACGTCTTCGTATAGCCCCCATATAACGGTACCTTCCGATATTCGGTATTTTGATGATTTTAGCGACATTATTCACCGGAATTGTTTCAAACTTGGTATTTGAAGTTCGTAAGGGATTCTACAGCCTATGACAGAAAATTGTCTGTGCCGGTCCACGTCTTCGTATCGCCCCCATATAAAGGTACCTCCCGATATTCGGTATTTTGATGAGTTTAGCGATATTATTCACCAGAATTCTTTAAAATTTGGTATTTGAAGTTCGTAATGGATATTACAGCCTATGACAGAAAATTGTCTGCGCCGGTCCACGTCTTAATATAGTCCCCATATAACGGAACCTACCGATATTCGGTATTTTGTTGATTTTAGCGACATTATTCACCCGAATTGTTTCAAATTTGGTATTTGAAGTTCGTAATGGATGCTACAGCCAAAGACAGAGAATTGTCTGTGCAGGTCCACGTCTTCGTATAGCCCTCATATAACTGAATCTCCCGATATTCGGTATTTTGATGATTTTAGCGACATTATTTACCGGAATGGTTTCAAATTTGGTATTTGAGGTTCGCAAGGGATTCTACAGCCTATGACAGAAAATTGTCTGTGCCGGTCCACGTCTTCGTATAGCCCCCATATAACTATACCTCCTGATATTCGGTATTTTGATGGTTTTAGCGACACTACTCACCGGAATTGTTTCAAATTTGGTATTTGAGGTTCGTAAGAGATTCTACAGCCTAAGACAGAAAATTGTCTGTGCCGTTCCACGTCTTCATATAGCCCAAATATAACTGGACCTACCGATATTCGGTATTTTGTTGATTTTAGCGACATTACTGAACGGAATTCTTTCAAATTTGATATTTGAAGTTCGTAATGGATACTCCAGCCAAAGCCAGAAAATTGTCTGTGCAGGTCCACGTCTTCGTATAGTCCCTATATAACAGTACCTCCCGATATTCGGTATTTTGTTGATTTTAGCGACATTATTCACCGGAATTGTTTCAAATTTGGTATTTGAAGTTCGTAATGGATATTACAGCCTATGACAGAAAATTGTCTGCGCCGGTCCACGTCTTAATATAGTCCCCATATAACGGAACCTACCGATATTCGGTATTTTGTTGATTTTAGCGACATTATTCACCCGAATTGTTTCAAATTTGGTATTTGAAGTTCGTAATGGATGCTACAGCCAAAGACAGAGAATTGTCTGTGCAGGTCCACGTCTTCGTATAGCCCTCATATAACTGAATCTCCCGATATTCGGTATTTTGATGATTTTAGCGACATTATTTACCGGAATGGTTTCAAATTTGGTATTTGAGGTTCGCAAGGGATTCTACAGCCTATGACAGAAAATTGTCTGTGCCGGTCCACGTCTTCGTATAGCCCCCATATAACTATACCTCCTGATATTCGGTATTTTGATGATTTTAGCAACATTATTCGCCGATTTTTTTTGTTAAGTTTCGCATTTGAATATTGCAGGTCCAT
Source organism: Musca domestica (assembly GCF_030504385.1). Taxonomy (NCBI): domain Eukaryota; kingdom Metazoa; phylum Arthropoda; class Insecta; order Diptera; family Muscidae; genus Musca; species Musca domestica. The sequence goes on along the minus strand of NW_026712250.1, from coordinate 3,639,787 downwards.
GGCGTCGTAAAGACCCTCATGTAACAGCTACATTCGGTATTTTTAAAATTTTAACAGAATTTTTAATGAATTTTATTGTTCTTGAGAATTGCCAAATTCGTTCCAAATGCTGGAGGGTATTCAAAGTTTGGCCCGGACGAACTTACCGCTTTTTTTACTTGTTTTTATAAATAACTTAACAGAGTGCTTCTATTCAACAGAAGATCTTAACAGTTTTCATTTGTTTACTCATTACAATAACTTGACAAATGTTTTTTGTTTTGCAGAGAATCGCATATTCTTCTGCGGGTTCTGTTGAGGCCTTTGTTTAGGTCAACAAAACACTCTGTCTTCTTTCCCATACCCAGGAGGTCAGTGACCCATGACCCTCTACATGACAATTTGAAAATTTTATAAATATTGAAATTTATCTCTTTTGTTTAAAATCTCAAGCCATTCTCTTTGTCACCTGCTCAAGGTCATTGCCTTCGAACATCATAGCAGATGTTTGATTATAATCTTCGAATGGAAATCATCATCAAAAATTTTCCTCCTCATCCATTGTCATCATCCCATTCCTTGAAGACATTCGTCACAGGTTACCTATCACAACTTTAATAAGCCTCCCCATGGCTGGGCTAGGCAAGCCAGCAAACAACTCGAACTCCAACTTGGGGCAAATGATGAAAACATGACATTCACCAAAAAATTTTCTTCGTTCGTTTCAATGAAAGGGAAATTTGTTGTTTAATTTTTCAATTTGTTGTAGTTGTTGTTTTTGCATATGGTGCTCAAAGTGACTGCATAATAACTACCGGCTATTTGAGTGACCGAAAATGAGCGTGCCTGTGTGTGTGTGGTTTGTTTAATGTTCCACACAGCACATGTGAATGCGGCGGCGACATTTGAACCGGTCTTCCCAGTGGACAAACTGGCCAAACCAATGCCGAGCTCTTAAACCGCTTTGCTCACACAAGACAGGCGGATGGACAACAACTCGACATGCACAAGTTTATTAGCGCGCGCAAATAGTTTGCAGCACCGGGTCGGGTCTGCAGTGGGGGCCTGTTGCATGCAACACAACTGGACAACATTCCTATCGCCGAGTTAGTCGGATTGACCAGATCCAATAATAAGACATGTGCTGAGTGTTTTTCAGTTTTTTCCTCCTCCCATTATCTATCAATTATAACCAGTTGTTGGTGTTGTAGTTGTTGTTGTGGGGAATAGAAAAAACCTCCTAAGCCATTGCAAAGCTTTGGAGAAATTTTTCATCGTTTCGATGACTGACAACACATGTTGCCACTGCTTGTTGTCTGCGGTGTTGCATCGTGTCGTCTGTGTGTGTGTGTGACGTCTGAAGATGCTAATGCTGTGGCTGGTGTCGCATGAAGAGAATGTCATTGGTAAATATTTGACAATGGCAGCAACAAAAAAGGAGTGACGAGAGAGGCTCCCCCCCACCCCCCCCCCCCTCGCCATCAACTTCAATTAGTATTATCACGATTTGTCGTTTACATTGTATGGCGAATGGTTTAAACATTGTTTCACGAAAGTTTAAACAATTAGCAGGTGTGTGTGTTCGGCATGTGTGTTTCATTGGTTGTTGTTATTTTTTTTTAGGTTTCCTGGATCGCTGTTTCCGCCTTGGTTACATTTTGACAGATCTCCTTTTTTTAAATAAATATAAGACACTTGTTATGGAAAATTATCGAGGTTAATTTCCTCTTAAACTCTACTACAGAATATATGAGACCTCTGTAATGAAGAAGGTCACTGTAAAGGAACTTTGAATACCCTCCACCATTTGCTACAAATTTGGCAATTTTCAAAAAAAAAAAAAAAATAAATAAAATCTTTTAAAAATTCTGTTAAGGTCTATGCGACGACGTGGACCTGCATAGGCGAGTTTTGTCACAAGCTATTACAATATTCAAATGCGAAACTTAAAAAAAATCCGTTTATTATGAAGCTAAAATCATAAAAATACCGAATATAGGGAGGTACCATGGGGGTTATAAAACGTGGACCTGTACAGACAATTTTCTTTCATAGGCTGTAGTATCCATTACGAACTTGAAATACCAAATTTGAAACAATACCGGTAAATAATGTCGCTAAAATCATCAATATACCGAATATCGGGAGGTCCCGTTATATGGGGGGCTATACGAAGACGTGGACCTACATGGCTCATTTTCTGTCATAGGATGTAGTATTCATTACGAACTTCAAATACAGAATTTGAAAGAATGCCGGTAAATAATGTCGCTTAAATCATCAAAATACCCCATATCCGGAGGTACCGTTATATAGGGGCTATACGAAGACGTGAACCTACATGGTCCATTTTCTGTCTTAAGCCGTAGTATCTATTACGAACTTTAAGTACCAATTTTGAAACAATTCCGATAAATAATGTCGCTAAAATCATCTAAATACCGAATATCGGAGGGGGGGCTATGCGAAGACGTGGACCTAAATGGCCCATTTTCAATACCAAAAGTCCTGCAGAAATAGTACACATTTGAGTAAAATTTTATCAACCCGCTTCATTTCGTTCGGAAGCTAGAGTGATTTCCACAGACGGACAGACGGTAAGACGGACGGACATCGCTGAATCGACATAGAATTTTATGCTGATCAAGAATATATACTTTGTAGGGTCTAAAATGTATATTTCGAGGTGTTACAAACGGAAGGGTATAAAAATATCTGTTAGGAGGTTTGATTAAGACTTCTGTTAAAATAACCTTTTTTTGGAATAAAGATTCTTCGATAAGCCTTTTTTAAGGAAGTCGATGTCAAGCAATGAACTGCTTCTGTTAGGGCCATCTATGGAATATAACGGATATAATTTGTATGACAGAAGACCTCTATAAGCCACATTTGGGAGTGTGAGGTCGATGTTAAGGTCTTATGAAATATAAGGCCCTGTTGAAGTCCTTTATGGACTGCAAGATCTCTGTTAAAGCAATTTATGAAATAGGAAAAACTCTGTTAAGGAATTATGGGTCTCTGTTAATTCCACAAAGGATCTTAACAGAGGTCTTCTATTTAAAAAATAACTTTAGCAGAGATCTTGAAGTCCTTGATGGACTGGAAAATCTCTGTTAAAGTTATTTTTTTAAATAGAAAAAGACTTCTGTAAAAATAATTTTTTTTGGAATAAAAAACCTTCGATAAGGCCTTTTTAAGGAAGTCGATGTCAAGCAATCTAGCGGTTCTGTTAAGGTCATCTATGGAATATAACAAATATAATTTGTTTGACAGAAGACCTCTGTAAACCAGGATGAGGGAGAATGAGGTCGATTTTAAGGTCTTATGAAATGTAAGGCCCTGTTGATGTCCGCTACGGACTGCAAAATCTCTGAAATAGGAAAAACTCTGTTAAGGAATTATGGGTCTCTGTTAATTCCACAAAGGACCTTAACAGAGTTTTTCTATTAAAAAAAAAACTTTCACAGAGATCTTGAAGTCCTTGATGGACTGCAAAGTCTCTGTTAAAGTTATTTTTTTTATTAGGAAAAGACTTCTGTAAAAATAACTTTTTTTTTGGAATAAAGAACCTTCGATAAGGCCTTTTTTATGAAGTATGACAGAAGACCTCTGTAAACCAGGATGAGGGAGAATGAGGTCGATGTTAAGGTCTTATGAAATGTAAGGCCCTGTTGAAGTCCTTCATGGACTGAAAGATCTCTGTTAAAGCAACTTATGAAATAGGGAAAACTCTGTCAAGGAATTATGGGTCTCTGTTAATTCCACAAATGAGATCTTGAAGTCCTTGGTGGACTGCAAAATCTCTGTTAAAGTTATTTTTTAAATAGAAAAACTCTGTTAAGGTCTTTTGTGAAATTATGGGTCTCTGTTAAGGTCCAAGGATGACCTCTGTTAGGGTATTTTTATGAAATGTAAAGTCTCTGTTAACTTTTTCTACGGTATTGTAGACCATTCTAAAAGGCATTTATGAAAATAATACCTATATTGAAATACTCTACGAATTAAAGAAGCTTTGATAAGACCATCTACGGAAAATATGACCTCTGTTAATGCCATTTATGGCCATTATTAGAAAACTATTATACAAATTCTAATTTAAGGCCTTCATAGCCCTCTGAAACTCGGCCCATTATGGAATTTGGGACCTCTGTGAATGTAATTTATTTTGCTGAATACATGCAAGAAATAATATTGATATCTGTTAATGTCGTCTATGGAATGTTAAAGTTCTGTTAAGTTCTCTCTTTCTCTCTCTGGAATGTTAGATATCTTATATTTATCTCTGTGAATGTAATTTATTTTGCTGAAGCCATGCAAGAAAGCTATACTATTATATATTGACATCTGTTAAGGTCGTCTATGGAATGTTAGAGTTCTGTTAAGTTCTCTCTTTCTCTCACTTGAATGTTGGATCTCTTATGTTTATATTTTATGGCTTAGTTTATCGAATATGAATACTTTGTTCAGAAATACTACTGTTAAATTCTCTCTTTCTCTCGCTCTTGCTCTCTCTCCCTCTCTCTCTCTCTCGCTCCCTCTCTCTTTAGAATGTAAGATATTTTATATTTGTATTTTAAAGCGTATAATACTTTGTTCAGTGTTTCTGCTGCCCACTTTTGCCCGCCACTGTATGTGTGACACATATTTATATGCAACAGCATAAATCAAATTTTCTTTTTCGTCTTCTCAGCATTCAATGATTTAATTAAAAATCAACAGAAATGCTTTTCATTCTGTGACTTAGATTACAGCAGTGCTGAGTGATTGGCTGGCTGCCGGCCCGTTTGACAACCATTGAAAGTTTATGGTAGCTGTCCATCCAAGTGAATTATGAGGCGGATCAATAAAGATCAACAGCAACTCGAAGATCCAATTATGACAAAAAGTGCCAACAAACAAATAAATAAATGATGTTTATAAAGAGATTTGTCAAAAGCCCCCCCAAAAAAAAAAAACAAAAGCATTTTTGAATCATTTCATTCGATGGCCATTGTCTGTCAGTGGAAGGTCATCATCCACAGACTTGAAGAGGAACAAAAGAAAGGGCAAATATTTTTGTTTTGTTGAAGAGGTGGGCAAAGAAGCGGGGCGAATTTAATGATGTTTGCGGGCTTTTGCAAGTGGGTCAATAGCTTTTAATTGTTTTGAATTAAAATGGATAACTTTCATTTGTTTGGTTGGTTTTACAGTTTGAGAACTGATTTTCTATTTTGAGAAAATCTTCGAATTGAGGGCAATCTTCGAAATGTGTTAAGAAAATGGGAATTAGGGTTTAAATATTTAAATATTTAAAAAAACAATGATATTAAAATAGGTTAATGAAAAAATTCGAATTTTTCTGAATTTTGACATTTGTAGGATCTTTCAAATCTCAGAAATACCTTCTAGAACTTTGCTGGAATATCTTAGCTGAGATATTACATTTCATAAAACGTCTATTTTTGAGTTTTTTTTTTCTATAAAGTCTGATTACCTCAATATTTTTATACCCTCCACCATAGTATGGAGGGTATGTTGAGTTTGTCATTCCGTTTGTAACACCTCGAAATATACATTTTAGACCCCACAAAGTATATATATTTTTGATCACCATAAAATTCTATGTCGATTTAGCGATGTCCGTCCGTCTAGCCGCCTGTGGAAATCACTCTAGCTTTCGAACGAAATGAAGTAGGTTGATAAAATTTTACTCAAATGTGTATTATGTCTGCAGGACTTTTGGTATTGAAAATGGGCCATGTAGGTCCACGTTTAAGTGTAGCCCCCTTTAACGGTACCTCCCGATATTCGGTATTTTGATGGTTTTAGCGACTTTATTCACCGGAATTGTTTCAAATTTGGTATTTAAAATTCGCAATGGATACTACAGCCTAAGACAGAAAGTTGTCTGTGCAGGTCCACGTCTTCATATAGCCCCCATATAACGGTACCTCTCGATATTCGGTATTTTGCTGATTCTTGCGACATTATTTACCGCAATTATTTCAAATTTGGTATTTGAAATTCGTAATAGATACTACAGCCTAAGACAGGAAATAGGCCATGTCGGTCCACGTCTTCGTATAGCCCCCATATAATGGTACCTCCCTATATTCGGTATTTTGATGATTTTAGCGACATTATTCACCGGAATTGTTTCAAATTTAGTATTTGAAGTTCGTAATGAATACTACAGCCTAAGACAGAAAATAGGCCATGTCGGTCCACGTCTTCGTATAGCCCCTATATAAAGGTACCTCCCTATATTTGGTATTTTGATGATTTTAGCGACATTATTCACCGGAATTATTTCAAATTTGGTATTTAAAGTTCGTAATGGATACTACATCCTATGACAGAAAATTGTTTGTACAGCTCCACGCCTTCGTATAGCCCCCATATAACGGTACCTCCCGATATTCGGTATTTTGATGATTTTAGCGACATTATTTATCAGAATTGTTTCAAATTTCGCATTTGAAGTTCGTAACGGATACTACAGTATACGACAGGAAATTGTCTGTGCAGGTCCACGTCTTCGTATAGCCCCCATATGACGGTACCTCCCGATATTTGGTATTTGGTTGATTTTAGCGACATTGTTTATTGGAATTGTTTCAAATTTGGTATTTTAAGTTCGTTATGAATACTACAGCCTAAGACAGAAAATGGGCCATGTAGGTCCACGTCTTCGTATAGTCTCTAATATACGGCAACATTCAGTATTTTTAAGATTTTAACTGAATTTTTAACGGATTTCATTTTTTTTTTTTTTTTTTTGAAAATTGCCAAGTTTGTATCAAATGGTGGAGGGTATTCAAAGTTCGGCCCGGCCGAACTTACAGCTTTTGTTTACTTGTTTTACATTATGTTAATAACATGTTCATAACCGAAATAATGTTAAAATGCTCAATTTCTTGGCATTTGTTGTAAATGACTAAATTATTATGTCAAGACTTTGAAGTGGCCCGCAACAAATCACCCAGAAATGAAATAATTTTTGTAAATATTTTCACACAAGCATAACATTAATTGTTAACTTTCTTCGAACAAAAAAAAAAAAACTCCACTCTGAAAAAAATACCACCAAAAGCAAAACTAAAATTCATTCATCATTACCTCCTCGTTTTTAAGTGGAAATATAAGTTTTGCAGCCATTGTCTCTGGCAGGGAATTTATATAAATTGCCACGCTTTATTGCATTTTAAATACCCCCCATCCTCTAAACTATCCGCATTGTATGACATAACATTAGCAATTTGTAGCTTATGGTTCCACATAAAAATTTCATACATATTTCTGGCTTCTATTTACAACTCTTGCGGTTTTTTTTTCTTTTGAGATTTAAAAGCATAACACCAGTCCAGGCCAGACCCGACACGACACGACCACTGTACATACTTTTCTGTAATTATACATAATTGCTAATTAAAGGAAACACTTGATTAAAATAATTAACATAGCTTAAACCACAAAGTGTTACAGCGAGTTTAGAGAGTGTGACAAACACACACACCACACATCACTCAGAGCGAAAGACAAGAGTCTGAAGAAATATTTTTTTTTAATTGGTTGCATTGCAAAAATAAAAAAAAGAGAAAAAAATATATCTCGGCTAGAATAAACTATGTCAAGTGGGGGCACTTTTATAAAAAAATGTTATTAACAGAGTCTATGTTTTTTTTTTATCAAATATTTAATTAGGAGTCTTACAAATTATAATAAGATAGAGCCCTAATAGGTCTTTTTTCCATTAAGAATCTTTACAGAGGAATTATGATCCATTAAAAACTTAACAGAGGCATTATATGTAGTAAAAGACGTAAAAAGAGGGATTTGATTTTCAAGAGAGAGACTACATTTATTTCATAAAATACCTTAACAGAGGTCTTCTATTTTCGAAATTACTTTAAGATAAGTCCTTTTTCTATTAAGGATATTTACAGAGGCTTTGTGTTACATTAAGAAACATAACAGAGGCATTACATGACATATAAGGCCTTAACAGAAGACTTCTGTTTCACAAAATCCAATTAACAGTGGCTTTATATTATTTTGAGAAACTTAACAGAGGCCTTTTATTCCCGTAAATGATATTAACAGAGGTTTATATTTCATAGATAACTTTAACAGAGTGGAAAAGAGAGAGAGAAAGAGTGTCAGAGAAATATAAAGAATAGAGGGGTCTTTTATTCCATAGTGGGAGAGAGAGAGAGAGTGGAAGAGAGAGAGAATGAATTTTAGAAAATGCGGTTCTCTTTTTTACAATAATTTTTAAAAATGTTAGTAACAGCAACTTAACATGATTTTCCTATTATTTTCCTAGAATGCCTCTGGCCATATTTTCCAACTGAACTACATTTCAAATTTCGTTTAGAGGTGTTTTTTTTTTCTTTTATGTTTCCCATTCGATTTACAGAGATCTTCTATTTCATAAATTACGTTAATATAACAATATAAGACCTTAACATATGTCTTCCGTTTCACAAAGACCATTAACAATGACTTTATATTCTATCGAGGTCTTCAGTTTTCATAAACGATAATAACAGAGGCTTAGATTTCATAGATAACATTAACAGAGAGACGGAGAAAAAGAGAAAAGGGTTAACAGAGGGTTCGTGTTATCAGAATAGCAGTTTAACATTCAATGACACTCTTAACAGAGGTATCCTTTCTATTTTAAGTCTTCAAAAATATGTTTTTTTTTATCAAAGAATGTTAAGAGTTCTCTAATATTTGCTGAGGCAAATTAAAAGAATATTTGTACACGAAACATATTTAACAGAGGTTGAGTTTCAGCCTTAACAGAGAATTATATTTTTTCGAATAACTCTTTCGTGTGACTTATGTTATTAAAATTATCCAAATGTTTATTTAAAATTCACAGAATTATGTAAACGGCCTTAGGAGTTGATTTCCTCAACTGCCAAGGCCTAAACATAGGGAATGTGAACCATAAAAGGTATAACAGGGGTTTTACATAATATGAAATTCCTTAACAGAAGTCTAACAGACTAAAACGATTTAACAGAGGTCACATATTTAACAAGGGGATTTAACAGAGGCCCGTATCATAATCGTAAAGTCCCTAATAGATGTCATAGGCTGTTGAAAGGCCCCATGAAGTCATAACAGAGGTCTAACACTATGTTAAACACTTTAACAGAGGTGCTAAACGAATTAACAACGAGTACTAAAAATAATTAACAGAGGTTGAATACTTAACAAGGGCTTTTACAGAGGCCCGTATATTGTCGTAAAGCCCTTAAAATATGTCATAGACGGTTGAAAGGCTCAATAAAGTCATAACAGAGGTCTAACATTATGTGAATCCCTTTAACAGAAATACTAGTTAAATTAACGACGAGTACTAAAAATAATTAACAGAGGCCATATATTTAATAAGGGGATTTAACAGAGAGATTTCATAGGCGGTTGAAAGGCCAAATATAGTCATAACAGAGGTCTAACATTATATTACTGGGGACTTCTAAAATAACAAAAATATGTAAATGACCCTAACAGTTCGTGACAGTGCCTAAACATAGAGAATGTAACCCATAAAAGGTATAACAGGGGTTTTACATAATGTGAAATTCCTTAACAGAAGTTTAGCAGTCTAAAACGATTTAACAGAGGTCACATATTTAACAAGGGGATTTAACAGAGGCCCGTGTCATCATCGCAAAGTCCTTAACAGATTTCATAGACTGTTGCAAGGCCCAATAAAGTCATAACAGAGGTCTAACATTATGAGGATCACTTTAACAGAAGTACATACTAAACGAATTAACAACGAGAACTAAAAATAATTAACAGAGGTTGAATACTTAACAAGGGGATTTAACAGAGGCCCATACATCGTCGAAAAGCCCTTGACAGATGTCATAGACGGCTGAAAGGTCCAATAAAGTCATAACAGAGGTCTAACATTATGTGAATCACTTTAACAGAAATACTAGACAAATTAACAACGAGTACTAAAAATAATTAACAGAGGCCATATATTTAATAAAGGGATTTAACAGAGGCCCGTATATCGTCGAAAAGTCCTTAAATAAAGATGTCATAATTGTTTGAAAGGCCCAATATAGCCATAACACAGGTCTAACATTATATCACTGGGGACTTCTAAAATAACAAAAATATGTAAACGACCTTAACAGGTCGTGACAGTGCCTAAACATAGAGAATCTATCCCATAAAAGGTATAACAGGGGTTTTACATAATGTGAAATTCCTTAACAGAAGTTTAACATACTAAAACGATTTAACAGGGGTCACATATTTAACAAGGGGATTTAACAGAGGCTCGTATATCATCGTAAAGTCCCTAACAGATGTCATAGGGGGTTAAAAGGCCCAATAAAGTCATAACAGAGGTCTAACATTATGTGAATCTCTTTAACAGGAAGACTAAACGAATTAACAACGTGTTCTAAAAATAATTAACAGAGGCCATATATTTAACAAGGGGATTTAACAGAGGCGTCGTTAAGTCCTTAACAGATGTTATAGGTAACATTAACAGAGAGAGAGAGAGAGAAAGAGACAGAAAAATAGACAGAAGAGAGGGGTATTTTATTCCATTGTGGTACCTAATACAACGGGAGAGAGAGAGAGCCAATTTTAGAAAATTCGGTTCTCTTTTTTTTAATAATAATTTGTAACAATGTTAGTAACAGTAACTAACTTAACATGATTTTCTAATATTTTCCTAGAATGCCTCTGGCCATATTTTTCAACTAAACTACTTTTCAAATTTCATTTTAAAGTGTTTTTTTCTATTCTGCTTTTCCATTCGAAACCATTATCTCGAAACGAAACGAATACTTGGAAATTATTGAGCTGCAATGTGATAAAAAAAGAGTAACGCTGTTATCGGCAAGGTGATTTCCCCCCATCAGCGATTGGAAATGGGTTATGTGTGTGTGGTAATTATGATGTCAGGTAATCATAAATGGGAGAGCGAACGCACGAGCTGGCAATAAATTAAATAGCAGTTGTTGTTCGACAATCACCACCTGTAAGTTTTCGCAGAGCTGTAATTTTGTTTGTGTCTTCCATGGGCTGGCGGCTCTGTTATCAATCAAGTCGGAAATAAACAGGAAAAAATGATTTCAAAATTTTATCTTTGGCAAATTGTTATCAAACAAACCAACGACGAAAATAAAAACACCCATCCACCCACAAGTCATAATTGAGGTGCAACCGACAACAGACAGACAGACATGACATGCCATTAATTAATAATTTTCGCAATTCTGTTTATTTTTCTTTTTTGCTCTTCTTCTTCATGTTTTTTTTTCTGGTTGTTAATGAAGCTCTTGGTAAATTTGTTTGTCTTTCAGTTGGAGTTTTTGCTTATTTTCATTATCATCATCGTTGTGAGATAAGAAATATCGATGGAGGAAATTAAAATGCATTTGGAGGGCAAGTCAAGAAATAAAATTTCAAAACTTGAAATTGCAAATGAATGACCTGGACCTACATAGCAAATTTTCTGTCACAGTCTGTTGCATCCATTACGAACTTCAAATACGACATCTCAAACATTTTCGGTGTGTATTGTACCTAAAATCGTCAAAATACCGAATATAGGGAGGTACTGATATATGGGGCCCATACGAAGACCTGGACCTGCAGAGACAATTTTCTGTCACAGACTGTAGATCCCATTACGAACTCTAAATACGTAATTTGAACCTACTTTGGTGAATAAAGACTCTAAAATCATCAAAATACCGAATATCGAGGAGGTACTGATATATGGGGGCTATACGAAGACGTGGACCTACATGGCTCATTTTCTGCCTTAGGCTGTAGTATCCATTACGAACTTCAAATACAAAATTTGAAATAATTCCGGTAAATAATGTCGCTAAGATCATCAAAATACCCAATATCGAGAGGTACCGTTGTATGGGGGCTATACGAAGACGTGGACCTACATGGCTCATTTTCTGTCTTAGGCTTTAGTATCCTTTATGAACTTCAAATACCAAATTAGAGACAATTCCGGTAAATAATGTCGCTAAAATCATCAAAATACCGATTATCGGGAGGTACCGTTGTATGGGGGCTATACGAAGACGTGGACCTACATGGCTCATTTTTTGTCTTAAGCTGTAGTATCCATTTCGAACTTCAAATACCAAATTAGAGACAATTCCGGTAAATAATGTCACTAAAATCGTCAAAATACCGATTATCGGGAGGTACCGTTGTATGGGGGCTATACGAAGACGTGGACCTACAAGGCCCATTTGCAATACCAAAAGTCTTGCAGACATATTACAGATTTGAGTAAATTTTTATCAACGTACTTCATATCGTTCGGAAGCTAGAGTGATTTCCACAGAAGGATAGACGGACGGACATCTCTAAATCGACATAGAATTTTATGCTGATCAAGAATATATATATACACTTTGTGGGGTCTAAATTGTATATTTCGAGGTGTTACAAACGGAATGACAAACTTAATATACCCTCCAAACTATGGTGGAGGGTATAAAAATTGAAAAAATTAAGGGACCAAATTTTGATGGGAAGTGGAACTAGGACAAACTTGAATTTTAAGTAACAAAATATTTCAATTTGGAGGATTTGGAGCCTGAGGTTTTCATAGGTTCCTTAAAATGGCTCTCACATTTTCTAGAGGCGACTATTGCCCTAAATAGACACACATTTTTCAATTTTGGCTGCCCCGATAAGACAACGTTTAAAAGAAAATCATATGGAGCTCGATTTGCTCCAAAGGCCTTGTTAATTTGCCCCTGGCTTCTTTCGAATTCCAAAAACTAATAATCTTCTCCCGTCTGATAATAAAGCAATTACACACATATTTCTGAAGAAACATTGACAATTATTGGTCACATTATTGTCTTGTTGCCATATATTTTTACAGAGATAAAAAAAAAAATAACAACGACAAATCATTAACAGCAGATGTGCGGCAATAAATTTTAAAAATAATATTATGATGAAATGTCTTAGAGATTTTGGTTTCTATTTTCAATTAAAAGTTTTAAAATTACCGAAGACTTATCGGAAATACCTAGCTAAGAGACGTGTATTTCCTTTATAAGGGGTTAACAGAGGGTTCGTGTTATCAGAATAACAGTTTAACATTGTGCAACCCTGTTAACAGAGGCATCATTTCTATTTTAAGACTTGAAAAATACGTTTTTTTTTATTAAACGATGTTATCGGGGATCTAATATTTGCTGAGACAAATTAACAGAATATTTGTACAAGAAACATATTTAACAGAGTTTCAGTTTCAGCCTTAAAAGAGACTTATATTTTCTCGAATAACTCTTTCGTGAGACTTATGTTATTAAAATTATCCAAACATTTATTCAAAATTCACAGAACTATGTAAACGGCCTTAGGATTTGATTTCCTTAACTGCCAAGGCCAAAACATAGGGAATGTGAACCTTAAAAGGTATAACAGGGGTTTTACATAATGTGTAATTCCTTAACAGAAGTCTAACAGATTAAAAGGATTTAACAGAGGTCACATATTTAACAAGGGGATTTAACAAAGGCCCGTATCATTATCGTAAAGTCCCCAACAGATGTCATAGGGGGTTGAAAGGCCCCATAGAGACATAACAGAGGTCTAACATTATGAGAAACACTTTAACAGAGGTGCTAAACGAATTAACAACGAGATCTAAAAATAATTAACAGAGGTCACATGTTTAACAAGGGATTTAACAGAGGCCCGTATCATCATCTTTAAGTCCCTAACAGATGTCATAGACGGTTGAAAGGCCCAATAAAGTCTTAACAGAGGTCTAACATTAGGTAAAACACTTTAACAGAGGTGCTAAACGAATTAACAACGAGTACTAAAAATAATTAAAAGAGGTCACATATTTAACAAAGGGATTTAACAGAGGCCCGTATATAGTCGTTAAACCATTAACAGATGTCACAGGCGGTTGAAAGGCCAAATAAGGTCATAACAGAGGTCTAACATTATGTTACAAAAAAGGCTTAACAGTGATTATATTTACTATAAATAAAACCTCTGTACAGTGCCTTTACATTTTATAGCCGTATTAACAGATCGTTTATATTATATGAAATTTCTTAACAGAGGTCCAAAAGATCTTAACATAGCTCTTGTAAGTAAAAAAATATTTGAGCCGTTGTTTTATTAGCCATGAAATCTATAAGGGAGATCTAATTGGATCTATTAATTGGAATTCCTTAACAGAAGTCTAACAGAATAACACAAAGTAATATAGTTTACATATTTAGATATTTTCTTTCGATGCGAGTTATTAACAGAGGCCCAAATAATCTTAACAGAGCCCTTATAAGTTATAAAAATATTGAACGCCGGCTTTATATTCTATAACAGTTATAAAAGAGATCTAACATTAACTGGAACTCCTCACACAAGTCTAACAGGCTAACCGACTTAACAGAGTTAAAATATTAAAAAAAAAAAAATATTTAACATAGGGTCATACAGGCTGAGATAAAAAACTGCAACAAAGTCAAACGCCATAATTTTTACATTTTTTTTTAATTTTATTGAATGAAAGCAAAAAATGTCGGAAATAGTATTAACTTTTTGGAATAAGTTTACATTTTTGCGAATTAGTCACCTTTGGCATGAATTATGGCCTTCAAACGGCCAATGAAACCGTCACACGCTACCCGAATGTTGCTCTGCGGTATTTTGGCCCATTCACGGCGAAGCGCTTGCTTGAGGTGATCGACACTTTGGTATTTTTTAGTGCCAACCTTGCTTTCCAAAATACTCCAGACAAAATAATAGTCCAACGAATTGGTGGATTCGTTCGGAGATTTTAGTGGGCATTGTGTGCTGGAAATGAAGCGAGGAACCTTAGTTTGTAACCATTCTTGGGTGCTGAGTGCGATGGTGCTGATTCCTGTTGGAATGTCCAAGGGCTGCGGCCAAAATGTTTGCGTGTTCAAGGCTTTAATACATCCTCCAGAATATTTTTGCAATAATATTCGGAATTTATCCTGATGCCACGGTCGATTAATGCGAGCGGAGAGCGACTATCGGCTGTTATGGCAGCCCACACCATCACCATGACAGGCGCTTGAGGTCTGTTGGCCAACCGAAGGTGCACATTTTCAACTGACCTCTTTGGCAAGTAAACAAGATCATTTTGTTTGTTTGGAAACTGCTGGACAACGAATGTTTTCTCATCGGAGAAAACCAAAATTCGGCAGTTCAGGACTTTCGGCCAAGCCAAGCAACTCTTTAGCTTATTAGAGTCTATTTTTTGGGAATATTTTCCCATCGGAGAAAACCAAATTCGGCAGTTCACCACTTTCGGCCAAGCGAAGCAACTCTTTAGTTCTTTGACTCTATATTCTTTCCGTTGCGGTATTAGTTCTTGCACTTTTTTGGAATTTCAATGGCTTTACCCTAAGCTCATTGTTCAATATTTACCGAATGGAATATTGCGATATGTTCGGCTCACGAGCCATTTTTCAGTCACGCAGGTTTCGATCAAGTCGATTCTTTACTTTTCGAACCATTTCTGCTGATGTTGCTGTTTTCTTCCATTCACTTCCTTGACGTCGAGCTACGCTACCAGCCGGCCTCTGCGACGCGGATTTCGATCACGCTACCTTTACTTTTCCAACCAGTTTTGCTGATGTTCCTGTTTTCTTCTTCTTTCACTTCCTTGACTTCGGGCTAAAATACCAGCAACGAGCTCACGGTAACGAGCGATGGTACGAGACACAAAAGATTTATTCCCCTTTAAATGCTGGAGTGCTCTAACGATAGCCACTTTTGGTTTTCCAGTCAAATATAAAGAAATCTCACTATCACGCTTGAATTCCTATTCCCGAATAATTTTTTTTCTGGAAAATTCTCAGAAAATTCCTTTGGACGCTCGTAAACAACATAATGAGCTGTCACTGGAATAATTGTAACAGCTGTCGGACGAGTGGCTTAGCAGCAGTCTGAAGTTGGTTGCAGTTTTTTCATCTCACACGACCAACTTCATTCCACATTTACGCCCAAAAAAAAAACCTCTCAAGATAATCGTCTTAACATCTCAATCCATAACAGAAAATCCCCAATAAAAGTTATTTATTATTTCAAAATTTTTAAAAATAAAAAAAAATTATCGAAACAAATCGCCATAGAAAACTCATTGATTACCCAAAATGTTTACGAAAATTATTGCTCAAATTATTGTAACACAAAAGATTATTACAGCCAAGAGAAAAAAATAGCGCTTTTGATTAATCGATTTATAATCAAGAAAAAAAAAAAAAAACATAAAATGATCAGCCATTGTTTGTCAATCAAAGGGTCATTTGTTAATCTCAAGATTTGCCGAGTGTGACCATTGATGGCATTTGAAAACAAAAAAACATCAAAAGTTACCTCACATTGCCCATCGAAATTGAAACCAGAGTAGAGCCATTGAATGATAACAATTTCATCATCTTTGGGGCTTTTTGTTGATGTTTCTTTCAAAAAAAAAGAAGGCCCAGCTTTTTTTGTTTTAGTTTCTTTGGAAATTATCCCCAGCGTTTTGTTTTTTCTAAAAGTTCACAGCATAAAGGCATTAACAGCCTTAGAAAAAACAACAAAAAAACGAGCAAACAAAAACAGTTGGAGTCAACCCCCCACTCCACTCCCCACCATAATGAGAGCTATCATTAACAGCAGTGCACTGATTATTGCTTGCATGGCTGTTAAGGTATCTGCATGTGTGTGTGAAGTGAATTGCAGTACTTTTTATGTTACGACCTTTCCCCACAGTTCATTAGTTTTCTGGCCCATTGGCTATGAAGAAAAGTGTTAATTTTGTTGTTGTTTATTTTTTCCTATTGTTGTTGCTGTAACACTCTCTTTTGCATTCGAAAAGGGCAGCGTGCCAGTCTCAAGCTTGGCTTGGCATGTGGTCAAAGTTTAACACCTTTGCAATGCCCTCAAGTCATTAGATAGGCAATTGGAAAATTAAATCGGATTGTCTACAACAGAAAGTGGCGAAACCCGGCTAAGGTATTTCAATTAACATAGGAGTCACTGTTAACCAATTTTTCCAAAAAAAACGACACATATGTTACGCCTTATATTAAAAATAAGTAAAAAAGGAGCAAAGTTCGGCGGAGCCGAACTTTTAATGCACTCCACCAGGACTCAGCACCAACGTACTCAACACGCGCCACCCAAGAATCGTTACAAAATAAGGTTTCTCGCTTCATTTCCAGCCCACAATGGCCACCAAAATCTCCGGATACCAATCCGTTGGACTATGGTGTCTGGAGTATTTTGAAAAACAAGGTTGGCACTAAAAAATACCAAAGTGTCGATAACCTCAAGTAAGCGCTTCGCCGGGAATGGGTCAAAATACCGCAGAGCAACATTCGGGCAGCGTGTGAAGGTTTCATTGGCCGTTTAAAGGCAATAATTCGTGCCAATTTGAACAAATCTGAATTTATTCTAAAATTTGATGCTATTTCCGATTTTTTTTTCTTTCATAGAAACCACTTAACAGTGTGTTAACATTCTCTAAAATACCTTAACAGAGGTATGTCTACCTAACAGTGTTGCAATAGAACTTAACAGAGTTTGAATATTCTCTCAAATGACTTAACATAACTTTGGCATTACATTCACTCGCTATTGGCGATGGAACTACTTTTACTCCTAACCCATAAATGTTGAGTTTAAGGCAATATTTAATAATAGTAACTAAATAATTTCAAATAGCCTACATTTCAAAAAATAGCACTTAAAACAGTTCAAAGTCTAGGTGGCTAATATCTGCCATTGGAATCTACCTTCTCCCCCCTCCCCTTTTCCATCACAACATTCACATGCCACAATTACTCATTACCTTGGCTTATATATTTCCAATCTTTCTGGGGGTTTTTGGCCTTAGTCGCATTTTTTTTGGTTTTTCATTTCATATTTGTTATCGTTTCTATTTAACGTATTTCTTTGCCAAAATAAATATAATATTTTTATTTATGGGCCATTCTCAATTCGTTTGAAAAAACGATGAAGTACTTTCAATATCTTATCTAGTTTGGTTATTTTGTTGCATTGGCTTGCAGATAACAGGGGTGTTGCTAATAAATTATTTCAGTCTATTTTTCGCCCGGCTTACCTCAATTGAGGACCACACAAAATGGCTGGTATTGGTTTGATTTTTTTTATCAATTTGAAAACCATGGGAATGTCGTGGTAAAATTGTACCTTTGAAAAAAATTAAGACTGTTGAAGAATATTTGTTCAAACTGTTAGTCATTAGCAGAATATGCCTTTAGCGGAAATAATTCGATAAATATTTTTTTTGCTGTTATGGCATAGACGTCAAATGGTAGATAGGCAGAGCCATGACACGTGATAAGAAAATATTTCCATTTCCATTCTAAAAGGAAGTAAATTGCCATTTAATATTTATTTTTCCAAACACATTAAGTTATTGGATTTAATGGGATATTATTTTTCGCAGAATTTCTAAAGAGGGCCGATGATATTTAGAAAAATACCTTAAAAGCCACCTGAAGAGGGACATGCTTAGAAAAATTCTCTAAAAAAATTCACTTGTATAGACCCGCTGATGTTCAGAAAAATTCTTACTTTAATACATTTGTAGATCAAAAAATCCACGAGTAGGGGGCCAACAATATTTCGACATTTTGAAAGACCTACATTTAGAGGTTTGATGAGACACAATAAATTTCACATGTAGAGGGCCGATAATTAGCAACGATGATATTTAGGAAAATACCTGATAATCCCACTTGTAGAGGGCCTAAAGCGTCTCGAACAATTCTCTAAAAAAATCCACGTGCATATGCCCGATAATTTTCAGAAAAATTCTTACATTAATACACTTGTAGATGGCCATAGAAGTTCAGAGAATAAATCCACGTGTAGAGAAGTTCCTAAAAAAACATGTGTAGAGAGTCAATAATATTTTGAAATTAAAAAATAAAAACACTTGTATAGTTAGCCGATTTTCAGAATTCCGGACAAAAAATGTTTTAAAAGAATATTTAAGTGGCCGTCGATTTTTTAACAAATTCACGTTTGGAGGTTCGATGTGACACAGTAATTTTCACATGTAGGGGTCGATGATTCACAAAATTAAAATCTCTCACATCCACATAAAGAGGACTGTTGATTTATAAAAAAATCACCTTTAGGTAACAAAAGTTCCTTAAAAATTCGCATGTAGAGGTCCAAATAGTTTTCGAGAAAGTTCAGCATAAATAAATAATTTAAACATTCAGGTTTACAGGGCCGAACATTAATAGTAAAATCCGATTGTAGAGGTCCTATGAAATTCAGATAAATTTCACATTTAGAGAACCGATGATTTACAGAATGGAAATCTCGCATTTGAGGGCATTTGAATTATAAAAATCCATCTTTAGGGACAATAGTTCCTAAATATTCACATGTAGAGGGCCAATTAGTTTTACATAAAGTTCAGTGCGAAAACATATTTAAATCGTCCAGCTTTACTGGGTCAATCATGGTTAGAGAAATCCGAGTTTAGAGGCCCAATGAGACACAGTCAATTTCAAGTGAAGATGGCCAATAATTCATAAAATGAAAATCTCCCACATCCACATAAAGAAAGGAGTTGTTTTGAAAAAAAAAAAATAAATAAAATAAAAAATTCAAATAAATTTAGAAAAAGTTTCTTTATCATTTCTAGAAAAAGTTCTTCTAAAATCCACTTTTAGAGGGTTAATAAATTTAAGAAAAAATTAAAAAATATGCACTTTTGGAGGCCAATAAATTTTAAAACAATAAAAAAGAAAAAAATCAACATCCACGTTTAGAGGGCCGATGATACTCATGATGAAAATATGTAAACGTCTAGGTTCAGTAAAAGAACTCTAAGCCTCTGCGTTTAGAGGTCAAAAGTTGTTAAAAAAAATTCTTTAAAAAACTCACGATTAGAAGATGGGATCATGTTCTTAAAGATATATAAGTTAATAAGTGTCGTTGATCCTCCTGTAAAAATTTACATCTAGAGGGTAGTAATTGTTCCTTTTTTTTGTAAAATTCGCATATAGATGGCTTTTTTTGTGTTTAATTATAAGGGGTGTCGTTGGTTCTCTTTTCAAAAACCACATCTAGAGGGCAGAAGGTGCTCAATTGTATTTTTTTTTGTAAAATTCACATACAGAGGGCTTTTGTTGGCACTTAATTAGAGGGTATAATTAAATGGTCTACTGTCTGTGGAGGACCACCCAAAAGATTTTCATCTATAGATGACCAATTGAAGATCCTCTCCCTCATCTTCTGAGGATCTCTATGTCTAGAACTTTCGGAAAGCCTGCAGAAAGAAAGAAGAGTTATGGATTCTTTAATATATTTAAGATCTGAAACTGTTTATCTCGGACATAGATCATCAATTAATTTGCAGTGTTCAGGGATAACATATTTACTCTTTTGAAATTTGATTCTATGACTTATTTTTACATACGTTTCTAACATTTTCTTTTGTTTTCTATTTTAGGTAAGTTCGTGTTTGACTTAAATACTGGTGTCTAAGCTTGGGTAAGTTTATTTTCTGAGGACTTAAGATGAGCAGAGACTGAAATAAAGTCGCGGGTTTTAATAATAAGGACATTTTCTGGGAATGTAGAGAAATCCAGAACCAGAACCACCACAGCGCCACCTCGTTATCGATTTATGGCAAAATAAATGACCACAAAGTGTTCCCTGTACCCCAAAATAGTTACTCCAAAGGCACATCAAATATTTATAATTTTTTGTAGCACCTGAATTCATCATGTATCCGGAAATAATTACAAAAGATCATAATTAAAAATGGAATATAGATGGCGTTCGTATTCGCGGTAAAATTTCAAGGAATATTCTTGAAATACGTAGGACAATTTTATATGAGGAATTTATATATTTTTAGCTTATAAAAGTTTGTATCTAAAAATAGTTACTAAAGAGCAAGTTTGAAAACGACATGTAGGTGGCGTGCACACACAAATATGGTTTAGAATTTTAAGGGTCTTCTTAATATTCTTATAAATTGTTATTTTATACTAGCCATTTATTAATGTTGTTAGTTACTGTAAGAGTTTTAGTATTATTATATTTTTTTGGGTGGAGAGCAAATTAGAAATGGAACGTAGATGGCGTTCCCACATGTTACATTATCGAAAGGATTTTGTCGATATTCTTATGAATAGGTATTTATTAATTTTTTTGCCAATTTCTGGCCAAGTATATGAGAAGAAAGTGTAGCCTGTTTACAGAAATAGTTTTGAGAGAGAGCGACATCGAAAATGAAATATAGATGGCATTTGGACATACAGTACAATTTCTAGGAACTTCTTGAAGAAGGTATGGAATTTTTGTAGGAGATGCTCATTGCTTTTTCAGTTCCAAAAAAGTTTGGCCTGCAGCCAAAAATAGTCACTAAAGAGGAAGTTTGAAAACGACTTATAGATGGCGTTTTTAAATACACCACAATTTCAAGAATCTTTAAGATATCCTGTCAGTTTCATACCTGCGATTGGTGCCTATTTTGCCCATCTGTAGGGGCTTTATTAAAAAATAGCAAAAGGAAAAATGACATAAAGATGGCGTTTACACATTATCTCCAGGATCTTGTCTATATATCTGCGATATATTTATTAATTAGATAAAAATTGATCTGTTCCAGAACTGCAAGAATGTAGAAGTTTTTACTACGTTAATCGATATTCCCTTCGAAGAAAACTGCAAGACTAGTAGATTCTTGCTACTACTGGAACGGAGCAAATGTGTCTGTGCTCTAAAACAAAGATTCCTGGAAAAGGGTTTATCAACGACATTTTCAGTAAATAATGAAAAAAATTTGTTATTTTTACTTCATCGGACCATTAGTCCTATGGAAACTACTTTTTTTGGAACAAAATACACTATCGGAATATTCATAAAGCAAGGTTAATTTCTGTCTTGACATGTAGATGGCGCTGTGTCATATATTACAAATGTTAAGACTTCTCTCTTGAAACTTCTACGAATTTGTGAAGCATCACCAAATGTTTTTGACCCAAGTAATTGTAATTTTTTTCTCAATTCTAACAGAAAGTCGCAAACACCTTGAATATCTCTTGAAAAAAAAAACAAAATTTTCTTCTTTAGTGGCAGTGAAAGTGAAACTTTTCACCCTCAACCAATCCACACGTTGAGGCCCCGCATTGGCAATATGTCTTAATTTTCAGAAATTATCAAATAAAAATTTGCAAACAATAGCAACATTATTTGCTATTGTTGTTGTTGTTATTATTATTATTATGTTTATTATGGCAACTACTGTTTTCCATTGTTCAAATGATCATCACATTGTCAAATACCAAGCCAAAGAAGCAGAAACAGAAGACGAAGACGTTATGATTGCATTTCTTGATTCCATCATTGAACTAAAGAGAGGGAGAGAGACATCAGGTGCTCATCATAATTGTCATGGCATTCGGTGGTGCTGTTATAACCCAAACATCTAACCACCTACCACATCAGCGTCATCGCCATCACCTCTTCAAGGTACTTCAAAGTAAAAGTTGCGCATCCAAGCTGACTGATTGGAACCACTAGAGACATGTGTGTTTATGTGTGGGCTGCCATACGATAATGTCTTCTTTTACATTTTTCCCCACCTCACTTCGCCGCAAGAGGTGATAGCTTGACTAACATTTTGTTGACATAAAAATGTTAATAACAGAGCATGCTCTGTTGTTTTCCTTTCAGAGCATTGTTTTGCAAAATATGGGAGGGGGATTAATTACGATTGAAAATGTTGCCCAAAAATTGTTTTCATTTTTTCTTAAAAAAACAACAACAAAAAAAAATAAACATCTTTTGTAAAAACATTTGTCAATACGTAAAACTTTTTTACTTTTTTTCTTTTTTGTCGAAAAAAAGAAGAAAAATGAAAGCAAAAGTCTGGCTGTCATCATCAGCCAACAACATGAAAACACAACAATGTTAAGGCGATTACAACAAAAGGCATGGCGAACAAATCCAATAAATGAAATTTATTTCGTATATTTTTTTCTTCTTCTTCTCAGAAGACAGAGAGAGTGAGAAAGGTTATCCCCATCATAATGATCCACATCGAATTATCATCTGATTCGTCATCATTTTCAGCTCCGCAAAAAAAAAAAATGCGAAAGTAAAGAAATTGAAAGAAATAATTAAGGTTAATATTGAAGGCATGCAAATATTTGGGGCTTAATTAGGTCTGCAAAATATTTTTGAAATTTTCAATTTCACATTCATAACTCTAGAATGAATCTACGCCTGAAGAGGATTTTGTATGTCACAGGGATTAAATTTGAAAGTCAAAATGTTAAAAAAATCACTACAAAATAAACGTACACAGATCCTATGATCCTATTTAGAGCGCGAAAGTTAAAATCTTCACATGTAGAAGGCCTATTATGCTCAGGAAAAAAGTCCGCTTCTTAAGAGCCTATGAAATTTTAATTTAAAATGTATGATGTATATGCTCTGAAAAAAAAAAAACACAGAAAACTTGTTTAAAAATTAAAATAAATAATAAATATTCTTTAATAGAAACTCAAGTGAAGAGAGCGTATGGTACTCTAAAATTTGTTATAAAAAGTTCAGATATAGTGGGCCGATGGTGCTCCGAAAAAATTCTTAAAAAGTTGATACCTAGAGGGCGGTGTGTGGAGAAAATATTGACACTTAGA
Source organism: Musca domestica (assembly GCF_030504385.1). Lineage (NCBI taxonomy): Eukaryota > Metazoa > Arthropoda > Insecta > Diptera > Muscidae > Musca > Musca domestica. Next base: position 3,616,115 of record NW_026712250.1, on the reverse strand, counting down.
GGGCTGATGAAGCTCACGAAGTAAAATTATAAAACAATCCATGTTTTGAGGGTCCATGAAAATTTGTCTTAAAAATGTACGGCTGAGTGGGTGGATGCCGCTCTAAAATTTTTTTAAAATGTTGATATATAGAGGATCAACGATGCTCTGAATAAATCCCTAAAAAATTCATATTTAGAGGGCAATGATGATGAGAAAAAGTTGTCATATAGATGTCCGACTATGCTCAAGAAGAATTTAATATAAAGATCCATGCATTGTGGGTTCATGACAATTTTTCTTAAAAATATACATCTGAAAGGATTAATGCTACTCTAAATTTGTTTAAAAATTTCACAAATAGAGAGATAGATAGAGCTCCTAAAAAAGTTCATATTAAGAGGGCAGTGATGTTGAGAAAAAGTTGAAATATAGAGGGTCGATGAAGCTCACGAAGTATATTATAAAACAATTCATGTCTTGAGGGTATATGAAAATATTCCTTAAAAATTTACCTCTAAGAGGGCGGATGCTACTTTAAAATTTGTTTAAAAAAAGTTCAAGTATGGAGGACCAATGGCGCCCCTAAAAAAAGTTCATATTTAGAGGGCAATGATGCTGAGAAAAAATTGAAATGTAGAGGGCTGATGATGATCTGGAATAAAATTGTAAAAAAACCATTATTTGAGGGATCTAGAAGTAATTTTTTCATTCTTTGTCGACAGAAGTTATTCTGAGAATTCTCTGTAGCTAGAAAATACCCTAAAGTTATTCAATAGCCAGAGGATCTGTAGGACTTCTATAGACAGAAAACTCTTCGAAGTTATTTTAAAGACAGACGACTCTGTCAAGACATTCTGCGGATGGGTTATATTCGGATAGTTTTTTTTGTAAACTATGGAAAGAGGTGACAGTTGGAATTTCCGCTAGAGCCAAATGTAACTTTTAGGGTGCTTTGTAGGCAGAAAAAGTCCCAAAGATTTTCTGTAGCTAGAAAACTCCATTAATTTTTTCAATAGCCAGAGGACTATTTGTAGGGTTTCTTTGGTCATTAAACTCTTTGAAATTACTTTTAAAACGGAAATCTCTTTTCGGACATTCTATGGATAGAAGATATTCGGAATTCCGATTTTTACTGAAAAAAGATAGCCCGACGATCGTCGATTTAGAGACGTCCTATTAAAGACATTTTATAAAGACAAGACCTTTTGGAGATCTTATGTAGACAGAGGATCTTCTGAACGACTTCAATGAGCAGGAGAGTTTGTAAAGAACAGAAAAGATTCTCTATAGCCCGAAGGCATCAACAAGGAATTGAAAATGTCTCATGAGATTAGACGATCTTCTCTCTGCCTATATAACCTTCTATGACGGAAAAATTTTAGTGGACTTTGTAGTAAAAAAAAAAAGATTTTATTTTCCTTAGCTCTTCTGCTTACTGTCTAGTGCTTTCGTTCTCTCTCTCCCTCCTTTTCTCGCTCTTTGTTCAGTGGTACCCTCAAATTCATAAAGAGATTTTTTTAAAATGACATTTCTTCGCAAAAGCCCAGCGGGCGAAGTTCCATGACTTACATTAATGAGGTTTGCATGTTGCCAAAAAAGAGACTGTAATTAATTAATAATGATTTAAAACATTTCTTCAACTGCGGTAGGTCATTGAACGGCAAAATTTGCCAAAAGGGTTCACTAATGACATTCAAGACATTTTTTTATGATTATTTGCGGGATCACGCGAACCGGGGCATTGAACTGAAGATCAATTACATCAAATAACAACAAACAAATCGGATTTTTTTAGGGGAAATTGTTTACTAAAAAATTTTGAAAAAGTGTTTTAAGAGCTTCATGGATTTTCAAAATGTTGACCCTTTGTGGGGGGAGGTACCAGAAGGAGAGGAGCGATATATATCATCTTCACAGCAGATCTTATGTTAGTAGAAATAATGGGATATGTGAAATATGAATAGAACCGGATGCTTATTTCGGATTTTATAATCGTTTTGGTTATTCAAAACTTTGACCCTTTGTGGGGGAGGCACCAGAAGAAATGCTGCGATCTCTACCATCTTTATAATAGATCTTGCGCTGATGGAAATATTGAGATGTGCCAAGTCTGAATGAAATCGGATGTTAATTTCGCGTTTTATAAGCTTCGTGGATATTCAAAATTCCAGACCAGAAGGAGGGGACCGATATACTCCATCTTTACACCAGACCTTGAGTTAATAAAAATATTGAGATTTGTGTAATTTGAAAACTATCGGACACTTACATCACAGATTTATAAGAGCTATAATTATTCGAAATTTTGAACCTTTGTGGGGGAGGTACTTGATGGCGTGGACCGATATGGTCCATTTTCGCACCGGACCTAATAATGACGCAAATATTAGGATTTGCAAAGTTGGAGCAAAATCGGATTACATTTTCTCATTTTGTGCAGGAAATATATTTTTTGAAAATTTCGAACTTTTGTGGGGGAGGTACCAGAAGGAGTGGACCGATATATCCTATCTTCACAACAAATCTTGTATTAGTAGAAATATTGGGATGTGTGAAATATGAAGAGAACCGGACACTTATTCAAGGTTTTATGACCGTTTTGGTTATTTAAAACTTTGCCCTGTGTGGGGGAGGTACTAGAAGGAGTGGCCCTATATATTTCATCTTCACACCAGACCTTGGGTTAGATAAAAATATTGTGATTTATATAATTTGAAGGCAATCGAAGTCGTTCTTCACATTTTGTAAGACTTATAATTATTCGAAATTTTGACCCTTTTTGGGGAGGAACTTGATGGAGTGTACCGATATTGTCAATTTTCGCACCTTACCTAGCAAATATTAGGATTTGCAAAGTTAGAGCAACATCGGATTATAGTTTCTCTTTCGGTAGAGTAAAATATACTTTTTTTCTTTAAAAATTTCGACCTTATGTGGGGGAGGTACCAGAAGAAGTAGAACGACATTACCCATTTCCGAACTAAGTTTGATAATAACATTACGATATACCAAATTTGGACCAAATCTTATACTGCCTACGAGAGTTATCGTGCGCACCAGCCAGCCAGACAGACAGACGGACATTGCTAAATCGACTGCAAATGCCCTAAAACGGCCTAGACTATAATGACCCTAATTGTGAGTCTGGAGAAAATTACTTTTAATAAAGGATTCCTACGCTTGCCTGGCCTGGGTTTAATTTTTACATTGGGTTTGTAGATGCAAAATTTCCAATATAATTTTTTTGTTCTTTTTTTTTTTTTTTTTTTTTTATCCCGATCCTCTTGCCTTCCATGCCAAAAAAAAGATACTCTCAAAGCTTTATCATAAAAAAAAATAATTAGGGAAATATTTCAGAAATGTTGCCGGTAATGAGCAAAAGTTATTAAAGCAACTGTTGTTTTAATGAGTTTTCAACGGTTCGGTGCCTTACTTGTTGTATTTGTTGTTGGTTTTTTTTTTGGTATTGAAAATGAGTCAAAAACAGAAAGAACCTAGAGCACAGCAGTAATGAAAACAAACAACACACCAATGCCGATTTTGTTGTTATTGTTTTTTTTTTGGAGAAAAGTAAATAGCTAAATTAAATTCTAGCACTTCTCCTCAAGAGGGTAAACAAATTGGAAAAAAATAAAAGAACAGCAACAACAAATAAAAAAACACGAAAAACCAATTGGGTAAACACTACGGGGCTGGTTGAAAGTTTTCAAGGGAATGTTTTTGAGGGGAGTGGGAGATTGACTTATGGGGAGTGGAGAGCTAAAATGAGTAACATTTTTGGGAATTTTTGGTCTCGACACATAAAACACCTTTAGAAAAAAATATAAAATATTATTCAAGGGGATAAGCCACATCCGAGGTAGGTAAAATATTTTTCCATTCGAAAAATATACTTTTCTCGTGTCCTATTGACCCTCTGTTGCTATACCCTCAGCCATATGGCTAGAGAGGGTATATATCATTTAAAACGGCCAAAACGTGTCTCATGGAAATAACGATTGTAGACACTAGGTCTCTTTGGACAAAATCCGTTTCAAGACATTTGGAGTAAATCTGTCGATATCCGTTCGAATGTCTGCCTGGTTGGTATGCACGATAACTCTCGAAGGGAGTATCCGACTTGCTCCAAACTTGGTCCATCGTAATATTATTATCAAAATTAGATAGAGTTTGGAGATGGGCAATATCGGTCTACTTCTTCTGGTACCTCCCCCACAAATGGTCGAAATTTTCAAAGAAAATATTTTACTGCATAGAAAGAGAAGGAATCATTCGATTTTGCTCCAACTTTGCAAATCCTAATATTTCCATCAGTGCCAGGTCCGGTGCGAAAATGGACAATATTGGTTCACTTCTTCTGGTACCTCCTACCCAAAGGGTCAAAATTTTAAATAATTATAACTCTTATAAATCTGTGATGTAAGTGTCCAATATTCTTAAAATTACACAAATCGCAATATTTTTATTAACCCAGGGTCTGGTGTGAAGATGGACTATATCGGTACCTCCCCCACAAAAGTTCGAAATTTTCAAAAAAATATATTTCCTGCACAGAATGAGAAAATGTACTCCGACTTTTCTCCAACTTTGCATATCCTAATATTTGCATCAGTACTACGCCAGGTGCGAAAATGGACAATATTGGTTCAATCCATCCAGTACCTTCCCCACAAAGGGTCCAAATTCTGAATAATTATAACTCTTATAATTCTGTGATGTAAGTGTCTGATTGTCTTCAAATTTCACACATCGCAATATTTTTATTAACCCAAGGTCTGGTGTGAAGATGGAATATATCGGCCCACTCGTTCTGGTACCTCCCCCACAAAAGTTCGAAATTTTCAAAAAATATATGACCTCCACAGAATGAGAAAATGTAATACGATTTTGCTCCAACTTTGCAAATCCTAATATTTCCATCAGTACTACGTCAGGTGCGAAAATGGACAATCTTGGTCCACGCCATCAAGTACCTCTCCCACAAAGGTTCAAAATTCTGAATAATTATAGCTCTTATAAATCTGTGATGTAAGTGTCCGATAGTCTTCAAATTTCACACATCGCAATATTTCTATTAACCCAAGGTCTGGTGTGAAGATGGAATATATCGGTCCACTCCTTCTGGTACCTCCCCCACAAAAGGTCGAAATTTTCAAACAAATATATTTCCTGCACAGAATGAGAAAATTTAATCCGATTTTGCTCCAACTTTGCAAATCCTAATATTTGCGTCATTGCTAGGTCCGGTGGGAAAATGGACAATATCGGTCCACTCCATCAAGTACCTCCCTCACAAAGGGTCAATATTTTGAATAATTATAACTCTTATAAATCTGTGATGTAAGTGTCCGATAGTCTTCAAATTTCACACATCGCTATATTTTTATATACCCAAGGTCTGGTGTGAAGATGGAATATGTCGGTCTACTCCTTTTGGTACCTCCCCCACCAAGGGTTAAAATTTTGAATATCCAAGAAACTCATAAAACACGAAATTATCATCCGATTCCATTCAGACATGGCACATCTCAATATTTCTATCAACACAAGATCTGTTATAAAAATGGAAGAGATCGGACCATTTCTTCTGGTTCCTCCCCCACAAAGGGTTAAAGTTTTGATTAACCAAACCGGCCATAAAATCAAAAATACGCATCCGGCTCTCTTCATTTTTCACACATCCCTTTACTTCTATTAACACAAGATCTGCTGTGAAGGTGGTATATATCGGCCCACTCGTTCTTGTATCTCCCCACACAAAGGTTCTGGAATTTTGAATATTTATGAAGCTCATAAAACGAGAAATTAACCTCATTAAAGTCAATTTTTCACCCTCTAATACCCATTCCAAGGTCATATTTCCCAATTAATTGTTTAACAATTCCCACCACCAATTAACAATTTCCATTGCAAATTCGCATTTCCTTCTTCGTTTCAAATATTTAAAATATGCTCTTCAATGATTACCCTCAAAGTTAGATGAACCCAGCTCCTCCATTCCAACACCCAAGGCAACAATACATATTTTAATATTTCGAATTGTTTGGCCAAAACGCTTTTCTGCCTCAATTCATTAGTTTTCCATTAATGAGGGAAAAAAAGACTTAATTTTCTTGTCATTCACCCACCACAAGCCGACTTGCACCATTCGCCATGTTTCGAGATGTTGAATGGCCAATAAAATGCGAGCCATGAATGCATTCGCCTGCCATAAGCGGCGTTCGTTCATGGCCATGAGGATGAATGGCAGAGACAGAGCACATTGCACACTCAACAAACAGTTTGAAAATGTAATCATAGCGAAGAGGAGAAGGGGGGGGGGAGGTAGGAGCAGCCTATTAAATTTAGTCGTTTTACCACAGCCATAAACTCCCCACTTTGGCCAGCCACATTCATTCACACACACACCGAACAGCGATGCCAACAAATCTTCCGCATTTTTTTTCGTCTTGTCTCAGACAAACGATTTGTTTGTTTACCCCATTTTGGGGGAGGGGAGGAGTGTGAGTCTCTGTTCTTCAAGAACCAAAAGCGGCTTCTTAAGATAAACATCTTGATTAGATTTAAGTCATGTTGTTCATTTTTATGGGATTAGTTAAAATTAAGTCTCTTTGTTTTAAATTGACAAATGTGGGAAAATGTGCTACTCACATTCCGCTGGAGATCTGAAGATCTCAGCTTTGTTTGTTTGTTGTGAGAGAAGCGGGATTCTCTCACGTTCTTTTATGGATTGCTTCCACTTGGAGTTTTTTTTTAAGAAAAAAAGCAAATAAAAATGTTATCGGCAGTTGGTAAAGTCGAGGATATGACGCCTTAGCAAGGCTGTTCCTATAGAATAGCACAAGCTTTGGCAAGGCTAGGCTATTCCTATAGAATAGCACAAGCCTTGGCAACGCGGCAGAATAGCAGACGCTTTGGCAAGCAAGGCTATTCCTATAGAATAGCAGACAGCCTTGGCAAGGCAAGGCGACTTTTGTAACATAGCAGACCCTTGGAAAAATGTTCCCTATAGAATATCTAATTCCGAAATGATTTTCCTCCATCAAACGAGATAACAGCCTCATAACATCCCCCACCACCCTATTTTTAAATCCCATGAGAGGTTAATAAACTACAACAGCTTTTTATGTAAGGTACAAGTCCAAACTACGCTTCGAACGAATTTATGTGTGTCTGTTTGTAGCCAGTTTTTCATGGCAGCTACAAAAAACAATGCTGCTGTGTTTTTTTCTTTTTTTCAGTTTTCTTTTTCCACTCCTCTTTCCATTGCTTGCCTTAGTTTTCATATCTGGCGGTTGGATCTATGTATCTAGAAAAGAGCATTTGACTTTGGATAGAATTACAGATTTTGTGTTTAGATTTAAATCAGGGGCGTGGAAGAGAATCTATGAGGGGGAGGGACATCAGTCCCTATCAGGATTCTGAAGAACAAATAGATATTTTCGCAATTTTGAAAAGCTCCACTACCCAGAGTCTTTTTGCCTCTTCTCTCAAAACTTGCCCAGCTACGCCCCTGTCTCTAGAATTTACTGCTGATCATAATCATGGTGATAATGAAGTTGTGTGAGACCGAGAATTTGCCATATTAATACAAAGATCACGCAACTAGAATCTGTTTTTTTTCTCTATATCTGATGTCATTTGGTAGGGGGAAGAGGAGGGGGAGTAGAGAGAGAATATCTGCATCATGATTGTTACCATAATTATGATGCTGTCTCATTAATTATGTTTAATGGAGATCATTACTCTGTTCGTCGTTTCAGTGGAGACTGTCTATTTGGTAGCAGCTTGGAATTCGCTCTACTTGGAATTTTTGCTAAATAATTTATTTCAAACTCAGCTACCAATTTTGGCCAATTACACGAGACTCCCAAGGCTCATCCCAAATATTTTCAAAAAAAAAAAAAACCATTTAAACCGCAATGTTGACACAATTTTCTATTTCACTTTTTTTTGAAAAGTGGTTGCTAAACAAACAAATAAACCTCAATTTCCTAACGCTAATGGTTGAGATGACCTAACGGCGGAGGCAACAACCTTCACCTAGCCGGCAATCAAAGTAGGTGCGTTTAGCTTTCAATGGTTAATGGTGGCCAAACAAGCTGTTGGTCATCATTACCTCCCCCCATCCAATTAACAGCTATATTTGTTTTGGCGGAGAAATTTAAGTAATTTAAGAGATAACAGAAGTTAGTCAGCGGAAACCTTTAAAGTGATTTTCCATTTTCCCCTACTCCCAGAAATTTTTGGGGAAAAACAAACAAAGCTTAGTGATTTTTTTCTCAACTTTGACATGACCTTAATAAATTAATGCCAGGGCAGGCAGAAAATTAAAAAAAAAAATCAAAAAAAAAAAAGTCGAAAAAAATCAATTTTCCTTTCTTATCTGAAGCCTTATCTTATCAATAAACTAAACTCATAAACGTCAGACGTCAATTATTAATAATAAATAAATCTACGTGAGTCACAATAAAACACTCTGTGGCCCATTATCGGAATTATGGCCAAGAGAAGTACAAAGTAAGCAATAAAAGGCAAGAGCGACAACTAAATAACCCTGCACTTTTGCTATTCTATTCTATAGGAATAGCCTTGCCTTGCCAAGGCTTGTGCTATTCTTAGGAATAGAGCCTTGCCAAGGCTTGTGCTATTCTATGGGAATAGAGCCTTGCCAATGCTTGTGTTATTCTATAGGAATAGAGCCTTGCCAAGGCTCTCTGCTATTCTATAGGAATAGAGCCTTGCCAAGGCTCTCTGCTATTCTATAGGAATAGAGCCTTGCCAAGGCTTGTGCTTTCTATAGGAATATCCGCCTTGCCAAGGCTTGTGTTATTCGTTAGGAGAACCTTGAAAATAGGTGTTTTATAGGATACCTATAGAATTAAATTTCAGAACCTGGGTCCGCTTTCCTTTGAAAACTCCACTATTTTACTATCTTTTGTCTTGGGAATCCCAAATTGGTGTCCCATTATTTCTTTTTTGTTTTTTTTTGTTGTTTCTTCTCTCGTGCCGTTTGGCATGTTGGCTGTCATTATGTTTTCAATTTGTTATTCCCATGTAACATTATCTGCATGTAAACCTATGCTAACTCACACACACACATACATAGCCATATGCCATACAATATGATGGGTTCCCCTGGCCACAGTTTTTTTTTCACTACCGTTCTCTGGCTGGAATGTTTGAGGTGATTAAAGTAATGGCAAAGAACAAGAAAACAACAACAGCAACAAAATGATACATGGCTCATGTTTTTGTTTTATTTTTTCGTATTTTTGTTTTGTAGCCCAACAAATGCGGGTATTGAATTTCCCTTGTTCCGATTTTTTTGGGTGTTTTACATATTTATTTTTTTGCCCAGAATGAAGAACATCAACAATAATATTGGCATACCAGGGGGATATATGTGTGTCATTGTAAGACCCATTCGAAGTAATGTTCCTTTGAGAACCTTGTCTTGTCTTGTTTTTTTTTTTTTTTGGCTGGCAATTTGTTGCCATGTGTAGAACCCGTTTTTCGTGTAGCTCGATTTCATCATCCGCACGTGATGACTGGTATTGTTTCTGGTTTTGCTGCTAGCTGCTGGCCCGCATAAAAAATCCTTCAACCACACCAAGCAACACTTGGGTGGGCGTTAAAAGCTTATTTTGAAACCTTTTTTTTCGGAATTTCACAAACCCCAGCTGTTTGTTTGTTTTATGGTAGGAGAAAATGTGTTACAGATGGCTTCAGTGGTTGGTTCGGAAAGCACAAAAGATGTGTGGAAACCCTTTGTTGGATAATAAGGCATGATAATGCATAAAAAAACCATTGCTCATGAATGAGCTGATCATCACTCATGATTATCATAATGATTATTAGTCTCTTTTTTTATTAATAACTTAATTAGATTGCTGGCAGTTTTGATTTGAAAATAAAAAAAGACTTGAACTAAAGACTTGGTGTTGGGAGGGAGGGTGATAATCTCTCAGTTTTTTTTTTTCTCAAAAATCTCTCTTTAGATGCATAAAAGTTTTTTTATTTTTCCACATTAGTTTTTTTTTTTAATTTTGATTTGAATAGATTTCTTAAAGGTGATGTGAAAATAAAAAGACTTAAGCCACAAACCTGTTGGGGGGAGACATGAGATGATCCCTCAAATTTTCTCCCAGTGGGAGAGAATGGGGATAAAAGATTTATCCACCCTTTTAAGGTGGATAAATCTCTTTCTCATATTATGTAGCCTTTTTTAGAAATTTCTTAGATAAGGACAAGTTCAATATGTTTTCTAGGAAAAGAGGGTATGCGAAAGCCTTTTATAGACTGGCGTTTTTTGAGGCTCCTCTTCTTACAGAAAAAATGTAAAGCTCGTTGTTATCCATATAATCTCTGAAAAAAGACTTAAGCCACAAACATAGCGTGAGAAGAGAAAACTACTCTTATCTGGACTGAGAGAGAGAAAAATTTGAGAGTTTATCTCATCTCTCCCCCAAAATTTGTGCTTTGAGTCTGTTTCCAAATCATTTCCAAGCAATCTAATTAGGATGATTGCTTGAAAATGAGTTGGAAAAAGACTCAAATCATACATTTGAGGAAGAGATGAGATAAACACTCAATTTTGTCTCCCTCTCTCAGTCAAGATATGAGTTTATTTATTTTCTCGCCATTTGTTTGTGGCTTAAGTCTTTCTTTAGAGAAATTGTGGAGAGCTCTGCATTTTTTCTACAAAAGTTGATCTTAAAATGGCTTATTATAGACTAAAGTCTTTTGAGAATATTTTAGTGCGACTTCTTTTGCTTGATTTGGAAATTGAAAGGTTTAAAACAAGTCAAAAAGTATCAGTCGGATGAGCCGGCAGATGTATACCCTCAGCCTATGTTAGAATATTTAAATATATTTTGACTTGTATGGTGTAGGTTCCGATAGAATGGGCCAATATTGTCCAATTCGCATCGGTCCCAAATATTTAGATATATCAAGTTGTAAAGAATCTTTGACTTGTTTCACAAGTTATGACAGGTAGAAGTATTGAAAATTGTGACCCATTTGTGGGTAAGATACCAGAAGGGCTTCGCAGATATATATCATCTTCACAACAGAGCTTGTGTAGACAGAATGGTTTGTATGTTTAAAATTCGAAGAGAGTTGAATGCTTATTTAACTTTCTTTGAGCGTTTTCTTTTTCAAAATCTTGAACCCTATGTGGGGGAGCTACCAGAAGAAATGGTCCGATCTATACCATCTTTATAACATATCTTGTGCTGGAAGAAATATTAAGATTTGCCAAGTTTGAATTGAATCGAATGTTAATTTTGTGTTTTATGAGCTTAATGCATATCCAAAATGTTGACCCTTTTGTGGGGGAGGTACCAGAATGAATGGACCTATATATTCCATCTTCACACCAGTCGTTGGATTATTGGAAATAATGGGATGTGTGAAATATGAAGAGAACCGGAAGCTTATTTCGGATTTTATAATCCTTTTGGCTATTCAAAAATTTGACCCTTTGTGGGAGAGGTACCAGAAGGAATGGTCCGATCTCTGCGATCTTTATAAAAGATATTGTGTTTATTGAAATATTGAGATATACCAAGTCTGAATGAAATCGAATGTTAATTTCGTGTTTTATGAGCTTCATGGCTATTGTAAATTTTGACCCTTTGTGGGAGAGGTACCGGAAGTAATGGACCTATATATTCCATCTTCACAGCAGATCTTGTGTTAGTAGAAATAATGGGATGTGTGAAGCATGAAGAGAACCGGATGCTTATGTCGGATTTTATAATCGTTTTGGTTATTCAAAACTTTGAACCTTTGTGGGGGAGGTGCCAGAAGGAATGGTCCGATCTCTACTATCTTCATAAAAGACCTTGTGTTGATGGAAATATTGAGATGTACCAAGTCTGAATGGAATCGGAATGTTATGTTCGCGTTTTATGAGCTTCAACATGTTGACCCTTTGTGGAGGAGATACCAGAAGGAGTAGACCGATATATTCCATCTTCACACCAGACATTGGGTTAATAAGAATATTGCGATGTGTGAAATTTGAAGACAATCTGACTCTTGCATCACATTTTATAAGAGTTGTAATTATTCAAAGTGTTGACCCTTTGCGGTGGAGGTACTTGATGGAGCGGACCGATATTGTTAATTTTCGCACCTGGCGTAGTACTGATGTAAATATTAGTATTTGCAAAGTTGGAGCCAAATCGGATTATCCTTTCTCTTTCTGTGCAATAAAATATGTTTTTTTTTTTTAAATTCCTATCTTTTGAAGTGGAGGTACCAGAAGTAGTGGACCTATATATTCTATATATATACCAGACCTTGGGTTAGTAAAAATATTGCGATGTGTGAAATTTGAAGACAATCTGACTCTTGCATCCCATTTTATAAGAGTTATATTATTCAAAATTTCAAAATTTCATTTTCATCTTTTGAGGTGGAGGTACCAGAAGGAGTGGACCGATACTGCCCATCTCCGAAATCGATTTAAGTTTGATAATAATATTACGATGTACCAAGTTTGAACCAAATCGGATACATCCGTGGAGAGCTATTGTGCGCACCAGCCAGCCAGTCAGATGTACGGACGGACATCGCTAGGTCGAATCCAAATGTCCTGAAACGGATCTGGTCCAAGGAGATCCAGGGTCTAAAACTGTTACTTCGATGAGTCACGTTTTGGCCGTATCAAATGATATATACCCTCTCAAGCCATATGACTAAGGGTATAAAAAGACTTGTTTTAAAAACTTGGTGTTGCGAGCGAGAGGGGATAATCTCTCAGTTTTTTTTTTCTCTCAGACTTATATACCAACGTTTTTTAACGAGATCCTAATTAGATTGTTTGAAAATAATTTGAAAAAAAAAAAGACTCAAGGCACACATTTGGGGAAGCGATGAGATATTTTAATGAGACTTCTTTCACTTGATGTGGAAATAAAAAAAAATTAAAACTGGGTTTTATATAGACGAGGTTTTATGATGAGATGAGCCCAAGTAGAGCTTAATAGATCATTTATAGCCAGAAATCCTTCAAAAGCTATCCTAGCTATTGGAAATCTTTAAAAAAATCTGTAAATCATAGAAGACCTATTTAGGAAATTGCATTTGCTTGTTACAAAAGACTTAAGGCAAAAACGTGGTCAGAGAGAATATCAGTCTCTCGCTCTCTCTTTTCTTTACATCAAGGTTTGTGTCTTAAGTCTTTAGTTTTTGAGCTACACGTGAGACATTTTGCCAATTGTTTCCCTGAGAGGTTTCGTGTGTTGAGTAAAGATGAGCACAAGAAGAGGTTTTGAGGGCCCTCATATATTGGGGTTCATAGAAGGGTCTCCGGGCTATAATAAATCTTTTAAAATCTGCAATCCACGGAAGGCCTCTTTAGTACTTTTTAATTGCTTGGTACAAAAGACTTAAGACACAAACATCCCCAAAGGTTCACTTTGAGACGTTTGTGTCTCTCTCTCGCTCTCTCTCCTATTTTCATTAATGTTTGTGTCTTAAGTCTTTCGTTTTAGAGCATCATTTGCAATTTTAAGGGAAAATAGTTAGGGAACTCAATTTTTAGAAAAAAACTTCATTGTACCACTGGCAAGTTTTGAAGCTAGACACTTAAGACCCAAGGGTTTTTTATTATTATTATTTTTTTTAAATATTTTACTTTATGCCAAAAAAAACTGCTGCCCTAATTAAAGCTTAGAATTATGAAATCTATTTCTTTTGGCACCTCTTTTTTTTTGTTGAATGCTTTTATTTTTATTATTTGATAACTTCTAATTAACAATTTTCAACACGTAGGCCATTAAAAATTCAAATAAAATGTGTTTTGGGTTTTTGTTTATTTGCCTAGATGTTATGCTGCTGCTGTTGTCGTTGTTGTTGCTGATGATCTACAATAACAATTCAACATCAATTGTCTGGTCGGGATCGGGGTACAAAACATGGCTGCTTAAAAAAAAAACAACAACAACAACCACATGTCAATACATTGAAGCTTTGAGGTTATTGCGGTTTACGCATAGATGGCCAGCCAGCCACCGCTGTTTAGTAACCAAACAATGAATGTTTTGCCATAATTAAATGTAGGCAAGGGGAGAGAAGGGAGGAGATTGGAGTTTGTTTTTTTGTAATGTTAATTTGATATTGTTGCACTTTAACACACATTTTGTATGAATGAATGGATGAATGAAACAAATACTTGGCTATTATGTCACCCCTTTGGCGTTTGGTGTGGCGAATTGTTTCAGATATCGGAAATTATCACCAAAACACCAAGACTAAGCCACAGCCGCAAAACGTAAAACGCATCTGATTGACACAGTTTTAAGGCTGCAAAAGCAAGCGGAAAATTGCCGTTTATTTTTTGTTTTTTTTTTTTTTGGTGTATTTGTTTTTTTCCTTTCAAGAATATCTTCCATGTGCCACTGTAATTTATGTGTTTGGCGGAAATTTACTTTCGAAAATAGCTTAGGCCCCAATTCGCCATAATGTGTTAATTCACCTTAATGATTTTCATTTGAAGATCATTAATTCATTAAATTTCTTGGCATGGCATATTTTTTCCTTCTGCCTTCTTTTTTTTTTCTTCTCCAAACTTCTATTGTTACCGTAATCTGTACTCACTGACCCGAAAACTTGGGTTTGAAGAAAAAATAAAAAAGAAATCTTTTGTTGCTTCTGTTTTGTTGCTGTTGTTGTAGTTTCTCATCAGCCCAGAAATTTGCAAATCACGGCTAAATAATAAAAATACCCTCAAAACAATATGCCTGAAAAGAAAAATTGGTTAATTTTTGTGTTTAACGGAGACTAGAGAATTATGCTACAGATAACTTATTTCCATAGAAGTGGCCATGGAAGAATCAATAACATTTTCTAAAACTGAATATTATTTTCTTGGGGGTTTATCATATTTCTATGACAGAAGGCCTCTTAAAGTCCTTCTAACTTCTTCTAAAACTGGAAATAATTTTTTTGAGGGCTTATCATACTTCTATGATAGAAGTCCTTCTATTATAAAAGTATAATAAAACCTGATTCTACATAGGATCTTCTAGGGTTTCTCTTTAAAAAGAAGGACAGTTTTTTTTAATATGAAGGGTAATATAGGGGTCATTTTTAAGGGAAGGGAAGAATTTTTACAGATCTCCCGGAAATATCAGATCTTTGGAGGTATTTTATACAGAGGAAGCTAAACCCTCTATAGCCTTCCACTGTATAAAATACCTCCAAAGTTAGAAAAGAAGCTCTTAAAATTACCTGTAAGGAAATAGACGATTTTAAAGAGACCCCCTGGAGATAAAAGATCTTTAGAGGTATTTAATCCAGTCAAAGACTCCTTTAGATAAGAATCTCCTAAAATGACTTTTAAGGGACGAAAGACATATAAAACGTCTGCTGAAAGGAAATTGGCCATTTTTAAGAGATGCTCTGCAGATAAAAGATCTTTTGAGGTAATTTATGCAGTGGTTTTGTGGGTTTCTTTAGAAAAAACCCCTTAGAATGACTTCTAAGGAACAGAAGGAAATAGGATTTTTAAGAGATGTTCTGCAGATTAAAGATCTTTGGAGGTACTTTATAACGTGGAAGAGTTTCCAAGACTCCTTTAGAAAAAAAGCTCTTAAAATGACTTCTAAGGGACGAAACACATATAAAACGTCTGCTGAAAGGAAATTGGCCATTTTTAAGAGATGCTCTGCAGATAAAAGATCTTTTGAGGTAATTTATGCAGTGGTTTTGTGGGTTTCTTTAGAAAAAACCCCTTAGAATGACTTCTAAGGAACAGAAGGAAATAGGATTTTTAAGAGATGTTCTGCAGATTAAAGATCTTTGGAGGTACTTTATAACGTGGAAGAGTTTCCAAGACTCCTTTAGAAAAAAAGCTCTTAAAATGACTTCTAAGGGACGAAACACATATAAAACGTCTGCTGAAAGGAAATAGACGATTTGTAAGAGAAACTATGCAGATGAAAGATCTTTTGAGGTAATTTATACAGTGGACTTTTGAGGGTTTCCATAGAAAATAAACTCAAAACTCCTTTAGAAAAAAAGCTCTTAAAAATAACTTCAAAGGGACGAAAGGATCTTTCAGGGTTTATCTTTAACAAGAAGGAGATCATTTTTTAAAGCAGCTATTTTTAGAGATCTCTCGCAGATAAAAGATCTTTGGAGGTATTTTATACAGTGGAATACTTTCCAGGACTCTTTTAGAAAATAATCTCTTAAAATGACTTTTAAGGGAGGGAGGATATATAAAACGTCTGCTGAAAAGAAATAGACGATTTTTAAGAGATGCTCTGCAGATAAAAGATCTTTTCAGGTAATTTATACAGTGGAAGACTTTCCAAGACTCATTTAGGAAAAAAGCTCTTAAAAATAACTTCTAAGGGACGAAAGGATCTTTCAGGGTTTCTCTTAAACAAGAAGAAGATCATGTTTAAAAGCAGTAATTTTTAGAGATCTCCCGCAGATAAAAGATCTTTGAAGGTATTTTATCAAGTAGAAGACTTTCCAGGACTCTTTTAGAAAATAATCTCTTAAAATGACTTCTAAGGGACGAAAGACATATAAAACGTCTGCGATTTTTAAGAGATACTCTGCAGATCAAATGCCTTTGGAGATATTTTATACAATGGAAGACTTGTGGTTTTCTATAGAAATAAAATCCATAAAATGAGTTCTAAGGGTCGAAAGGCATTCAGAAGGTCTACTGTATTAAATGAGTCATTTCAAAGGTCTACTAAGCAATTGGAGATCCTTAAAAGAATACTGAAGATGGTAATTAAAAAAAAAATGGGTTTTATTGGTAAAAGTCTTCCAAAAGAATGTCGGTAGAATTAATATCCTCAAGAGGTCCTCAGATAATCTAAGGGTCTTTCATAGAAAAGGAAGCTCTTAAAATGACTCTGGATAGAAAATCCTCTCTCGGGATATCATCTATTGATCTCTCAGGATATAACCTATTGATCTCTCAGGATATAACCTATTGATCTCTTAGGATATAACATATTGATCTCTCCGGATATAACCTATTCTGATCTGATACCATCAGAAAGTATTCCAAAGGGGGTGGGAGGTTGAGGGAGAGGGTATTTACAGTGAGAAATAATCCCTAGAGTTATTCTTAAAATAGACGTCCCTTACAAGTCCATTGGGTAGATGCTCAAAGTCCTTAAAGTCCTCAATGGCTTTCAATGTGGATAGGAAATCTCCAAAGGGCAGTTGATGAGCTTCTAGATGAGCATTCCTGAGTTTCAAGGGTTTCCACAGAGACAAGACTCTCGATATTAGTTTTATAAGCAGGAAACCTTCCGACCTTTTGGAAATCGCCATTATCTAAAACGCCATTGAAACGACCTTTTACAGGATAAACACGTTTTGGGCGTCCCCCCGAGCTGGAAGATTTTCCAGTTGCCTTCTTTAGACAGAAGATCTTCTAGAGGTCAATAGGTCTTCTGTAGATAACGAGCAGTACGAAATCTCAAAAGGTAGATCCTGACCTTTTGCATATCGCCAATATCCAAATACCATTGAAAGGATCTTTTACAGAATAAATACTTTTTTGGAGGCCTCAGAGCCAAGAGATTTCCCAGGGACCTTTTTAGACAGAAAGGTTTCTGGAGGTAACGAGCCAGTAGGAAATCTTAAAAGGTGGACCCCCACCTTCCGCATTGATCCAATATCTAAAACGGGATCTTTAATAGGAAAATACGTTTTAGAGGTCCCCAGAGTTAGGATATTTCCCAGGGGCCCTCTTTAGATAGAAAGGCTACCATAAGCCAATCGAGCTTCAGTAGGTAAGACAGCAGTAAAAAATCTCCCAAGGTAGATCCCGACCATTGAAACGACCTTTTACAGGATAGGTACTTTTTGGAGCTCCCCAGAGTTGGGAGACTTTCCAAGGGTCTTCTTTAGACAGAAGAGCTTCTAGAGGTCAATTACCGTAACTGTAAAAATAGAAGATTTCGTGACGGAACTTTTTATTTTTTGCTGGTCGTCTAAATTTATGAAATTTTTCATCTGTAGCTTTCACAAATTGAGGCATGCCCTAGGAAGCAGATATTCGAGAGGTTTACAAAATATTCAAGTTTTTTTAAGACCTTTTGCAGGTCTTTGTTTTAGCAAAGGGTCCTTCAAGTGGTCTTCTGGAGATAGAACTTCTTTAAAGTAACTAGACGGAAAAGGAGGACTTTTTAGAGGTCATATATTCGAAGATTTTCTATAGGTCTTCCCTAGGTTAATAAAAAATAATAATTATAGCTGATGCTGAAGAGAGAGATTTTGCAGACAACCTACTGATTCAGAGGTCTTCATCGGCAAGCTACTAAAGAGGTAATTCAAGGATGAAGTCTTTTTGGATGAGCTGCTTAAGAGTGAGGCTTTATAGACAGTTTTTTGTACGAAGTGATGTTAGTTTCTAAAACCGAATTGACGGAGGTCTCCATAGACAACCTGACAGGAATCCTTCGGAGTGCACTGATCTAGCATTTATAGCCAGGCTTCAGAGACTAGTATCTATGGATAAGCGGAAAAAAACCCTTGAGAATTTACAATATGCCAAGTAGTGCTATATAACACCGGATAGCTAACCTCTCTACCCATTATAGGGTACTTAACACTTCCAACACATGTTTTTCTTTTCTTCAACTTATTCCACATTTCAAATAGTAATGTGCTTCAATTCTTTCCGTTTTTTATGTTCATGAAAACAATTACCATCACGACCAAGTGCTTCGTGGGGCCAATGGAGTTGGTTGGGTGGCTATGTTGGCCAACAGACAGACAGACCGGCCGACCGACAAACTCATCTTCAATTATTCTCGCCATATGCAAATCAAAATAAGAAGAACAGCCGACAAAATCTTCTTCTTATGCTCGCCGCTTGACTGCACGCTTCAAATATATGTTTCCGATATAACCGTTCAATATTTCTTAAACGCTTTCTGGCACCATTCTGTTGTTAGATTTTGTTTTGTATTTTTTTATTATTTTTTTTTTTTTGGGTTTGAAGCTGCAAGGCTTTGCGGAGCAAAATTACAGTCTTGAATGATTGCAAAATCAAAGTCTTCTCATCCCTCCTCCCCCCAAATAGTTCTCTCTACGCCCATGGCCATTGGAAATTGTGTTACTCTATATTTGCTAAACCATGTAATAGCTTACGGAACTGCTTGCTGCTCATGTTACTCTGATAGCTGCAACAGAAAAGAAGAAGTAATAAAAGAAAACAACAAATAGTTATAGATTTTAACCAGAACATCACGTATTTGGCCACCATTAACCGAACTGAGGCAACAACTCGGAGATTAGCCAAAGAAAATAATTGCAATTTAACTGTGCCTGGCATTGCATGTGAATGCAGATTCGAAGAAAAATACTCTTATATGGATTATGAAATCCATAGCTGAGATGCTGGCCATGAATATGGCCTGGGAACGATAAAAGGGTTTCATTAAATCCCACAGCCTGATGATCCTCGAGGTCATTTCTTAATGTGAGAACTTTTTGATGGGGATTTTGTTGTTTCACTTAGCGTTTGAAGAAGTATTCTAAAGAAAGATTCCTTTCCGGATAGTTTAGGACGACTTTCTAGCCTATAAAGATTTCCCTTAACCATAGGTGGGTATGACATGGGCATGTATGATGTCTCTTATTCTGCGTCATGAGTAAAACATCAATACAGGGTGAGATATTTTTTCATTTATATTTATTTTTAAATTTTATTGAATGAAAGCAAAAAATGTCCGGAAATAGCATGAAATTGTAGAATAAGTTAATATTTGTTCGAATTGGTCACCTTTGGCTCGAATTATGGCCTTCAAACGGCCAATGAAACCGTCACACGCTGCCCGAATGTTGCTCTGCGGTATTTTGGCCCATTCCCGGCGAAGCGCTTGCTTGAGGTGATCGACACTTTGGTATTTTTTAGTACCAATCCGGCTTTCCAAAATACTCCAGACACAATAGTCCAACGGATTGGTATCCGGAGATTTTGGTATCCATTGTGCGCTGGAAATGAAGCGAGGAATCTCATTTTGTAACCATTCTTGGGTGCTCAGTGCGATGGTGCTGAGTCCTGTTGGAATGTCCAATATCTGCGGCCAAACTGTTTGCGTGCCCAAGGCTTTAATACATCCTCCAGAATATTTTCGCGATAATATTAGGCATTTATTCTGAAGCAACGGTCGATAAATACGGGCGGAAAGCGACCATCGGCTGTTATGGTGGCTCTCACCATCACTATGGCCGGCGCTTGAATTCTGGTGGCCCAACGATGGTGCACATTTTCAGCTGACCTCTTTGACAAATAAACACGATCATTTTGTTTGTTTACAAACTGCTGGACAACGAATTCTCCATTGTCATCGGAGAAAACAAAATTCGGCAGTTCACCACTTTAGGCCAAGCAGGGCAACTCTTTAGCTCCTTTGAGACTATTTTCTTTCCGTTGCGGTGTAAGTTCTTGCATTTTTGGGAATTTCAATGACTTTACCGCGAGATCATCTTTCAATATTTTCCGAATGGAAAATTGCGATATGTTCAGCTCACGAAGGCCACTGCGAAGCGGGTTTCGATCGAGTCGCTCCTTTACTTTTCGAACCATTTCTGCTGATGTTGCTGTTTTCTACCGTCCACTTCCTTGATGTCGAGCTACTGAGCTGTCACTGGAATAATTTTAACAACTGTCGGACGAGTGGACAGCAGTTTGCAATTTTTACATCTCAACCGAACTAATTGAGATAGAAGGCTAAAATTTTGCACACATGTATATTTTGCCAGTAGGCAGGTTATGTTCGTAAATGAACCATGTTGGTCCACGTCTTCGTATAGCCCCCATATAACGGTACCTCCCGATATTCCGCATTTTGATGATTTTAGCGATATTATTCACCGGAATTGTTTCGAATTTGCTATTTGAAGTTCGTAATGTATACTACAGCCTGAGACAGAAAACTGCCTCTGCAGGTCTACGTCTTCGTATAGACCCCATATAACGGCACCTACCGATATTCGGTATTTTGATGATTTTAGCGAATCTATTCACCGGAATTGTTTCAAATTTGGCATTTGAAGTTCGAAATGAATACTAAATCGTAATACAGAAAATTGTTTGTGCAGGTCCACGTCTTCGTATATCCGATACCTTCCGATAATCGGTACTTTCATGACTGTAGCTACAAATTTTACCGATTTTTTTCTAAGTTTCGCATTTGAATATTGTAATGGCTTAGGAAAAAAATTCCCTATGCAGGTCCATGTCGTCATATTGACCCTTATATAACAGCTACATTCGGTATTTCTAAGATTTTAACGGATTTATTGTTTTTGAGAATAGTGTTTGGCTTGTTTGTTCGGAATACCATTGTATTTTGTTGTTGCAAAATGGTCAGGCTTAATCCCTTTATTGTTGTTTTTATACCCTCCACCATGGGTAGGAGGGTATATTAACTTTGCCATTCCGTTTGTAACACCTCTAAATATTCGTCGTAGACCCCATAAAGTATATATATTCATAATCAGCATAAAATTCTAAGACGATTTAGCGATGTCCGTCTGTCTGTCCGTCTGTATGTCTGTCTGTCTGTCCGTCTGTCTGTCTGTCTGTCTGTTGAAATCACGATAGAGCCCACATTATTTGACGTAGACCTTTGAAATTTGGCACAAGTGTGTGTATTGTCCCTAGGATGGTTGGTATTGAAAATGAGATATATCGGTCCACGTTCTGGTATAGTCCCCATATAACGGTACCTCCCGATATTCGGTATTTTGATGATTTATGCCACATTTTTTCACTGATTTGTGTAAAAGTTGGTATTTGTGGGTCATAATGGGTACTAGTTCGTGTGGCGAAACATTGTAATTATAGGTGCACGTGTTGGTGTAGCCCCTATATAACGGTACCTCCCGATATTCGGTATTTTAATGTTTTTTGCCACATTTCTTCTAATGTTCTTTTACCCTAGGGTGGAGGGTATTAAAAGTTTGGCCCGGCCGAACTTAATGTTTTTTTACTTGTTATAAAAACAACGATTTTTTATTAGTGGAGAACAATGGTAATGTTTAACAGGTGGTAAGGCAGGGAATACCTAGGTTTCGGAAAGAGCCACAAATCCTCATCAGTTCCCTTGTTTTTTGTCTGGGATATTCTCCCCAGAAGTTATATTAAAATAAAAATAACTTCTATGACAAAAAACATTTTTTAGAATTGCCAAATTCGTTCCAAATGGTGGAGGGTATTCTAAATTCGGCCCGCCTGAACTTACAGCTTTTTTACTTGTTCAAATGTGAAAATTACTTTGTTTTGCATAAAAATCCCATCACACAGCTGTCTCCCTCTCTCTCTCTCCAATTGCAAAATATGCACAGTGGAGAGGGGAGAAGGAAGGGAGAGGACCTACCTCTTATTTAAAATATTTGTGGTGTTGCTGCTGCAAACTTAGAAAGGAAATCACGAATGGTTTACACCATCGCACTAATCACCACCATGCCAATGTAAATAGTTTGTGACCCGGCAGCTGTGGCTCTGGTAGGGAATTCCAAACTTTGTTTGATTTCAAAGAATGGTATTGGAATTTTATGCGGTGTTGAAAATCAAGTTCCAAATCCACTACGTCACCGCATTTTTTGTGTTGTTGTTGTTGTTTTTTTGTTTGTTTAGTTTTTGGCAAAAGTCAATAGCCGGCTAAGGTTTGCTGGGTTCACATGCGATTTGGCTGTTTTTGGGTTGAGCTGAGCTTAAAATTTGAATGTGAATGTCGTAGTCTTCGTTTGCTAGCGCACAAGTTGCACCATTGCATCTTAGCCATGACGTTGAAACCCAACCGAAATATGTTGCACAAGCAAAAACCACAACAACAGCCATTAACTATCCCAAGCTGTTTTTTTTGGCAAAATACTAAACGAATGACTAGTCATATACGACGGATGGACGGACTGGCGGACGGACAAAACATTAAAATAAATTTAACAATGGACTTTTACTTTTAAACACACAACAAGCCATGTAGACAACAGACCCCCGGAACATTTATAATAAATTATTGCCGTCTTTAAAGTAACAGTTTTACAGGTGTTTTAGCAGCGTTAACAGGGTGGCTTAGGTGAGGGGGAATGTAAATCTACCGCAAAAAAGAAAAATTCCCACAAATTTAATAAATTTTATTTAAATTTTTTTTCTGATTTCCCTCAAAATTATTCCGATTCTAAAATCTCTCTCCTTTCTCTCTTTTTTTCTCCCTGCAGAAAATCGATCCCTTAATGCGTATCCAACAGGAAATCCAAGAGGTTGAGCGACGAGAGCAGGAATATCGTCGCCTCATTTCATCCGTGTCCACGGTGGGCATGGCCAACGCCGACAATGACAACGAAGCCTCCGATGATAATCACAACGACAGCTTGCAGTCTCTGAGTCCAGTGCCACCGGCCAATACCTCACTGAACAGCAACGAGGATTACAACTCCAATAACTCGCTACCCTTGATTGTCAACAGCATTAAAGAGGATGATCATCACTCTGAAGATTCCGGCATTTCGGCCTCCTCCAGTCCGGTAAATGGCGTGTCGGCCAATATCAAGAAACTCAATGAGGCCACCTTGCCAGCCAAGGAACATCGTTACATTGGTCCAAATTGCTATGGTCTGACACCGGAACCACCTCAACAGAAATTGATGACTCGCACCGTTTCCACACCCCTCCTGAGTGCTATAAAAGCCCCCCGGCAACAGTTCACCATGAGTCCAGCCCACAAGGGTGTGATGCAGCGGTTCATTGCCTCACGTGGCAAACTCCAGCTAAACAATACCCTCAACAGTCCCAGCCACAATAACAGCAATAAGATCTTCCTAAACGGCAACAATGCCGTGGCAGTTTTGGGTTTAAATTCCCCCACGGCATTGAATACCCCACCCAACACACCCATGACACCAGCCTCAGCTTTGTTGGGTAATGCGTCCACAGCCGTGCAGCCAGATTTTTCACTTCGCAGTCCAATTGTGCCTAGTGTGATTTTGTCTCCACCCCAGATTGAACGTGACTCAGAGGGCAGGCCCATACGTCCCGGCTATGTGCCGGTGGAGGTGAAAATTCAACGTGAATTGCAGGATCTGAAGACCAGAGAAAGTGAATTGAAGAAGATCCGTAAAATACGTCAGTCGACACCGGATCTCTTGGACTCCATTGAGAATGAGTGAGTATGGAGTAAAAAAAAAGAAAGCAGGGGATCAGAGAAGACTTTGAAGGGGCATTCTGCAGATGATAGGTTCTCAAAGTTAGGAACCCTTTAAAGTGATATGCAGTAGTTGGAGTACCATTTTTGGATAGCAGACAGACAGGAGCTTTCTAGAGGTCTTTTGTGAGGTCTTCTGGGATCGAGGGTTCTCCTATAGAAAATTGCGGTCTTTGGAAAGAGGGTTCTCCTATAGAAAATTGAGGTTCAGTTCACCTAAAAATCATCAAAAGACCTTTGAAAGGCCTTAATTTTACATTAGATTTTTGGAATGTCTTCAGGAGATTTTTTCATTATCTTGGATAGCGGACAGACAGGAGCTTTCTAGAGGTCTTTTGTGAAAGAAGACCAAGGGTACTTCTGGGATCGAGGATTCTCGTATACAAAAATTGCGGTTTTGGGATCGAGGGTTCTCCTATAGAAATTTAAGGTACAGGTCACCTAAAAATCATCAAAAGACCTTTCAAAGGCCTCAAGTTTACATTAGATCTTTGGAATGTCTTCAGGAGATTTTTTCATAATCTTGGAATGCTGTTAATGGTGTTTCCAAGATTATGAAAAGCTCTCCCAAAGACATTCGTAGGGTCTTGCATAAAATTATGACAATTTGAAAGGCTTATAAATGCCTTCTAAAATTTTCATAATTCTCAGGTGAATAGAACCGCATTTTTTATGGGAAAACCCCCGATCCCAAAAAAAAAACTCTTGGCGGTCGGATCGTCTATCATTTGAAGACCTATTGAAGGTTCGTTGACTTAATAGGGCTTATAAAACTTCACCGGAAGAGATTCGGAAGGTCTTATGTAAAATTTAGCCCATTTGAAGGTCTTTTGGACACCATCTAAAAATTTAATGATTTTCAGGTGAACAAAACCTCAATTTCCTACAGGAGACTCTTCGGTCCCAAAAGAACTCTAGGCGGTCGGTTGTAAATCACCAATCATTTGAAGATCTGTTGAAAATTAGTTAACTAAAAAAGGCTTCTAAAACATCTCTTGAAGACATTCGGAAGGTCTTGTATAACATTAAGGTCATTTGAAGGTCTTTTGAACGCCATCAAAAGTTTTGATGATTTTTAGGTGAACAGAACCTCAATTTTATATAGGAGAACCCTCGATCCTAAAAGAACTCTTGGTGGTCGGTTGTAGATGACCAATCATTTGAAGATCTGTTGAAGGTTAGTTAACTAAAAAAGGCTTCTAAAACATCTCTTAAAGACAATCCGAAGGTCTTGTATAAAATTAAGGCCATTAAAGGTATTTTGAATGCCATCAAAATTTTTGATTATTTTCAGGTCAATAGAACCCTAATTTTCTATAGGAGAACCCTCGTTCCCAAAAGAACTGTTTGCTGTCGGTTGAAGATCGCCTATAAACTAAAGATCTCTTAAAGGTTGCCTAACTGAAAAAAGGCTTTCAACAGCCTCCTTCATTTAGAAAACCAATTGAAGGGCGTAGAGGCTTTTCCATCAGAAAATGCCTTCTAGAAGGTCTTCTTCTAATTACAGGATAGATTTTTCATATGATAGACCTCGCAAAGGTATTCTTCTGCTAAACCCATCTGGAAATACTTATGTAGAATAGCTCAAGGTGGTCTTTAAGAAGACCTTTTTGATCTTAGAAACCAACTCGGACGTCTTTGGTATGTAGAAGGCCTCTTGAGAGTCCTTCATTTAAGAAAAACTCTCAACAAGACCTTTAAACGCCTCTTGGAGATCCTCTTTCCAAAATCTCCTGGAATCCTCGAGAGACGTTTTAGATAATTTCTAACTATAGAACAACTCTGGAAGCTCTCCCATCTGGGAAATCGTCTTGAAGGTCCTTATTCTAGGGAATAGTTCTAGAAGGCATTCTGGGAAATTTTCTAACTGCAGAATGCATTTAAAGAATCTTCTGTCTAATAAACACCGCAAGCAGGACTTCTGTCCACAGAAAACATTTAGAAGTTCTACTGAGTATAGAGAACATCTACGAGATCTTCTCTGTAAACACCATCTGCATTTTCTTTAGAATATCTCTTGGATGAACGTCGATTCGAGCTCTAATTTTTATAGAACAGCTGTAATCTGACTAGCAACACATTTAAGATGTCTTCTAAGAGGTCAGCGGTTTATAGAGTACCCTCTTCGAACTCTTACTGGCGAGAGACATTTCTCTTTAGAAAGTCTATAGGACCTCTCAGACCTCTTCTTCGGAATATTCTTTTTCCTTGCAAAAAAATGTCTCTTGGGGATGTTATCATTTTAGAGTAGCACCAGGAGGTATCTTCTTCAGAAAGCCTTCAGTAGTTTTAAAATACCTCTAGGAGGTCTTCCCTCTTTGGAATGTCTCAGAAAGGGCTTTTCTCATTAGAATGCCTTAAGGGGGTCTCTCTCTCACTCTGTCCGCGGAGGATCTCCATAAAATCTTATTTCTATGAACGATTTCAAGAATGTCTATCCTTCTTCGGAATACCATCAAGAAGTTTTCTCTCTTCTGAATATCTCTAATATGTCTTCTTGCACAGGAAAGTCTCTTATCTTCAGAATACTTTCAGGAGGTCTTCTTTGTTAAAATATTTCCAGGGTATCTTTCCCTCTTCAGAATACCTCCAATAGTTCTCTACAGAACTTATAAAGAACTTATTTAAGTCATCTTCTCGATGGGGGATTTCTTGAATTTGTTATAGAGAGTCGAAGAATGTCTTCTATCTGTAGGATACCTCTGAAGGTCTTACATATACACAAGATCTCTTGTCTTGTTAAGAAATAAATTCTGAAGTCCTTAAAAAATCCTTGTTCATCTACAAATCAAAAAAAAAAAAAAAAAAAAAAAAAAACTCACATTTTCCCCTCTTTCTTAGACTTGCTTATTCTGACAGCGATGACTCTGAAGTGGAACATTGCTACGGTCCTGGTAAATTGCGTGCTGCCAAATCCATAGGCGATATGTGTGATGCTGCAAACAACGGCGGTCCAAATAGGTATACATCGGCTATCTAGCGCAAAATCATATCCATATTAACCTCTCTTTCCTTTTTCCCCCTTTCAGCATTTCCCCAATACCAGATTTCAATAAACAACAAAAATTCTCTGGTGCTGGCGGTATGCGACCGGCTGTCTCCTTGGCCCAACTCTGTGAAATGGATCCCGAGGAAACACCCTCTTCAAAAGGTCTAATAGCCCAGTGGGAGAATCTTATACAACAAAATGCCTAAAAGAAGAAACGACGCAGAAGACAATGTTATATCCTAGAAGGAATTCCTACCAACTATGCAAATGTTTTGCCGTTTCCTTTTTTTGTTGTTGAGCTTAAGCCTTTAATTTATTGAAAAAAATGTATTAGAAAAAAAAAAAAACAAAAAACGAAAAATCCCATAGATCTGGCATCTTTAGGTAGTAGCAAAGCAAAGCAAAGTAAAAGGGCAAGGAGATTTTTAGTTGGCATAACAAAGGGTTATTTATTCTCTGAGTGGAGAGAAATTGTGACAAGGCCAAATTGCCAAAGGAGCAAATTAACGGTTCTTTTCCATTTTGGCCCCTAATCATAGCTTAAACATAAATCACCCAGAGCTGGCATTCTAAATTATTCGATCATATTTTGTTTTAAGTATTAAATTCTATTATTTGCCGTTGTGTATTTTCCCTTTATTCTAGTTTCTTTTTCCTTTATTTAATTTTCTTTTTTTTTTTGTTAAAATAATTTTTTTCCTATTTTTTTTTGTTTTAAACAATTATACAATTCATTAACTTTTTTATGAACTATAGTTTAAATAATTATTATTATACTTTTATTAAAGTTATATTAAAAAAACACACAATTGTATTTATCAACGATTTTCATAAATATCCTTCATATAATTCTATAAATAATTATTTAAAAACGAAAAAAAACACAGCTACAATTCTTTTATCTATTGTATATAATTTTTCGGATTAAAATAAAATAAACTTATATAATAATAATTATACATATTTCGAAAAATAAGTCTAGTGTTTTTGTATGTGTTTTTCGTGAGGCATTTAGGATAGGGAGGGAGGAAGGTCAAAATATTGTTAAAAATAAAGGACTATTTCTTGAAGAGGGTCTTGTATGCGTGAGAGATATCCAAAAAGATACTTGGAGAACCTTTGCATAATTTTTTGTTTGAACTATGGAAAATTCTCAAATCATCCTTAAGAAGGACTGTTCATTATGAAGATTCAAATTTGGAACATCAATGGACAAAAGCAGACCCAATTTTTTTTGGCAAAAAACGTGAATTAAAAAAAAAAATCAAGGATATTCTGCCACAAGGACCTTGGCCACATTTCGACCAAATGTATAAAAGGACATATTAACAAAAGAACACCTGGTTTTTAAGGGTTTGACGATTTTGTTCTAACTCGGAACATCAATAGACCAAAACAGGACCACTTCTTTTTGCACATCAAAAATCTCTTCAAGGACATACTAAACAAAAATCGTGATTTTTTATAATAAAAAATCAAGGATCTCCTGTCGCGAGGACGTTGGTCACAAAATTTATATAAGGGCCTGACGATTTGGTTCAAACTCGGAACCTTAATAGACCTAAACTGTCCTACTTCCCCTGGCACCGCCCCCAAAAATGTCAAAAATCTCTTCCAAGGCAACCTGAACAAAAATCGTGATTTTTTTATAAAAAGAAAAAAATTCTAGGATCTCCTGTCATTAATCGATCAAAACTGGGCCACTTCTTCTGCACCGCCCCCAGAATGGTCAAAAATATATTTAAGGACCTCCTGACCAAAAATGTGATATTTATAAAAAATGAAAAAAATCAAGGATCTCCTGCCGCAAGAACGTTTCGACTAATTGTATTAACAAAAGAAAACATGTTTTTTAAGGGCCGGTCGATTATGTTCAGACTCGGAACGCTAATAGATCAAAAGTAATTCAAGCGTCTCCTGCCGCAAGGACGATTCAACTAAATGTATTTATGGACATCTGGGCGAAAAAAACATGGTTTAAAAGGACCTCCCTTTAAAAAATTGTCGATTTTAAGAAAATCTTTCCGGGACCTCCTAACAAAGAACCTCTTGAACTAAACTAATTTTTTATTTAAGGATTTTTTTTTAAAAAAACTTCTTAAGACTTAAGGCTTTTAAGACATTTTTCAAGGTCTGCCCGACAAGAATTACTGGTTTCCCTTTTGTTCTGAGAAAAAATGTTTTCACGAACCTCTTTACCAAAAATCCATGATTTTTAAAGAGAATTTATTATGGAACCCTTGACCAAAACTTCCCGACTAAAATTTTTTGGTTTTTGTAGAACCGCTTTTTTTCAAGGACCTATAGGTCAAGACTCGTGGATTTTTTAAGAAACTTTTGAAGGAGATTTTTAAGCAAACTTTTTCAAGGACCTCTTGATTAAAATTTGTAGATTTTTTAAGAATATCTATTTAAGAATCTTTTGACCAAAAATCAGAAAGAATCGTGGATTTTTTTTAAGGACATTCTGTTCGAAGCGCCTCTTGATCGAAAAATCGTGAATAGTTCTGAAATTTGTTAACATATCTTTTCACGAACTCCATAACTAATCATTTTGGATTTTTAAGGAAACTTTTTTCAAGGACCTATTCACATAAAGTTGTTGTTCATAAAGTGGTTGTTCTAAGAAATTTTTGAATAACCGATGATTTAGAAAAAAACAATTAAGGACCTCCTGACCAAAACTCGTTGAGTTTTTAAGAAACATTTGAAGGTCCTCCTGACCAAAATTTTTCTGCTTTAAAAAATATTTTTCTGACCGATTATCTTTTTCAAAATTTGTAGTTTTTTTATGAATGAATGTCTATTTGAGAACCCTTTGTCTATATTGAGAACCCAAAAATGATGGATTTTTTAAGGGCCTCCTTACCAAAAATCGTTTTTTTTTTTGAAAATCTTTGAAGGACCTCCCGTTCGAAGCCCTAAAGATAAAAAAACGTGTAATTTTTTAATAACATCTATTCAAGGGCCTCTGGACCAATAGTCCTGAAAATACACATGCATAGAAAGCACGTCTACTATTATGGATTTTTAAGGAAGCTTTTTTCGAGGTCCCCTTGACAAAAAGAAACTTTTAAGAAACTTTTGAAAATCCTCCAGACTGATTTTGAAAATAAATTAGGTCCTTGGTCAAGAGGACCTTTTGGAGTTTTTTGAAGGACACCCTGACCAAATGTTAAGCGTTTTTAAAACATAGTTTTTATGAGGCCCTCTTGACCAAATCTTGACCAAAATCGAGGATTTTTCAGGATTTCTTTTCAAGAACCTGCTGGTGTAAAAATGACCTTAAGTCATGAGTTTTCTAGAAAAAATCTTTTTAAGGACCTCCTGACTCAATTTTTCGATGGCTCTCGAATAGGAGTGAGAACTTCTTCTCATTTTTGAGTGGGGAAGCTAAATTCGTGCGAAATCGAGCAGCTTGTAATCTTACCGAGGACTCTTTTAGTTTTTGTCATTTGTATTTCTCGGAATGTGTATTTTTCTCTACACGATCACAGCTCTCCTCTTCCCCCCACCCCACACTTTCCTCTTTTTCCACAAATTCCCTTACTAAGAAAAAAATATTGCTCTGTTTTCAGCGACTCTACTCCTACTAAAAATTTTCAAACAGGAGTGACTCGGGAGTGCTGTCACTCAATAAACAAAAGAGTCAGGAGAAAACCAAAGATAGGTTTACTCAGGAGTGAAATTTGTCTGAGATTAGAATTTCGCGAATAGTAGGAGTTTTTATGATGATTAACATTCACTCTTTGCGAAATTCTGATCTCGAGCAAGTTTTGCTCCCAAGTGAAAATGAGCAAATCTGTGCTATCTTTGGTTTTCTAAAAAAAATCTTCGGGTGATTTTGAAATAATGAAACATGGTAACATTGACTACTTTGGTAGTGTTAAAGCTTTGTAAAAAAGCTTTTACATAGGTAAACAAAGCTTCAGTTCGTACAAAGTCACCACTTGTCATTTATTCACCACCAGGGTATTTACCCAAAAATATTGAGCTTTTGCAACCAACCGTTAAATATGAAAACTTTCGAATGAAAGCTTTTAACTTCAAATGTCTAGAGAGCGAAAAAGAGCTGCGAAAATGAGCTCATGGAACATAGTCTCCAAAATTGGGAAAGCGGAATAACTTCAAAAATAGGACTGCAAAGCAAAAGACTTGCTAAAGTTATTGAAAAAAGGAGTTAAAAAGGACCTAAGAGTCCTTGATGGTCGATTTTTTGTTCATCACCAGAAACCTATTTTTCTATGGGCCCAACCTTTTTTTGTTTAATTGGAGATAACAATAGTCTATTGAGTATAACTTTTTCCGTAAAAAATATATATTTCCGTTAAATCAAAAAGAATATCCTTTGAAAGCTTTCCCTTTTGAATTTCCCCAACAGTCAGCTGTTTGTTATGCGCCTGCTAAGAGCGAATTCCATTTCTCCGAGAATATTTTAATGTCCTTTGGACTCAGTAAATATTTGCAGAGCCAATGAAACTGAGAGTGTGTACCGTTGTCAAATGAAACAAAGCCGCCTTGTTTTGCTCGAATATCCTGCATTGTGACACATTAGTCATCTGACAGGTGGTGGTGGCGGTGGAGCTGTCAAAACGAAATGTAATTGTGATTTTCTTTTTATTTTTCTCGGAGAGAAAAGCTTTCGGGCGAGAGTCCGTTCGTTGTGTGCAAAGAAGAGAAACAGGATGTGGAGCCAGCTGTTGGTGAAAATCTAGTGGGGGGTTTTTTCAGAACGTTGCTGCTAGCCAACGAACGACTCAGAGCAAGAACGTGGTGCATAGATAGCAAAAATTTTTGTGTGCGTTTCGAAATAAAAAAAATAGAAAAAAATGGAAATAAAAATTAATTTACGTTGATTTAAAGATGACAAGGAAAATGGTATCAAAAGTGAAATGAAAAGTGTGGAAAATGGAAAATTGTTTTTCAAAAATCCGTGTGAAAATCAAAAGTGTGGCAGCATGTGTGAGCAAAAAGTTTTCTTTTTCATTCACCAATTTCTTTGCATAGTTGTGTATACTTAAGCGAGGGGTGGTGCGGGTGCGAGTGTTGTTGTTGTTGCTGTTGTTCGGGCCAAAATACTCAAATGTGTGGTGATACTTGATACTGTTTCAGCCGAAAAAAAAAAAAGAAGCGAAAGAAAGAAAATTCCTTTGGACCAATTGTTGTATACATAACAAAGCATAGTCAGGCTGGCAGGCAGGCAGTCAGGCACATTCAGAAACACACAAAGACGGGAAGTCAGGCAGCCAGGCACGAAACTGAAGTGGATTTTCGTATTGGAGAACAGACAGACATATAGTCAGTCAGCCAGCGAGCCAGCTAAGCAGCCAGCAATCGAGCCTAGAACTGGCTTCTGGCTCCTGACTCCTGGTACACCAATTGCCTCTATGTTTGCTGTATTGTAATCTAACGTTTATTGTCTGACTTCGGGGCAAATATCATTCTTCCGTTCCGTTGGCCAAAGATAAAGTCAAGTGTGGTAGGGTAGTTTCCCCACGAGACCCCAAAGCTAGAAATAGTTACAAAAACACCCTAACACATACACTACTTGTAACCACCCTCCAAATGTCCCCCTGACCGCACACACATACACCCTCTCTGGCTATGTGTGCCGTGGCTCAATAGGAAAAGTGTGAGTCAGTCACCCAGCCATCAAGTCACTTAAGTCAGTTTAGCTGCAACTTCAAATGCTTTTGCCTCAATTTAGTGTTCATTCAAGGAGTTGACGAAGTTTATGCACCTATCCTGCAGCCAAGTGAAGTGAAGTGAAGAGAAGTGAGTGTGTGTGTGGGGGTATGCTTGCTTGTTTGCCTGATTCGAACATTGTATTGTTCATGTGAGTGTGTGTGTGTGCCTCTGTCGATGAAACATCAAATATTCAAAAGTCTCGCCTAAAGTTCCGTCTTTCGCGTATTTTCGTTTTCCCCAAATCCGCCATCAAGTTAAAGCAAGCATAATAATGTTGTGTGGTAAAATCCCACGCAAAAGTCCTTAAGGCAGGCAGGAAGGAAGCAGATGAAGACTAGAAATCTAAGCATTGTGCATCGGATTTTTTTTTGTTGCTTGCCAAGGTGGATGAACATGGAAGTCAACTATCAACAGCCTGCAACAGCCTTAGTCAGCATCGCCTTTGCATCATCGGCAGCAGCGTCATTTGAAGCAGATATGCATTCATAGAAATTCCTTTACTTTTGCGAGAAAAAAAGGACTCATGCAACAATGGCCCATACAATTAGAAGAGAGAGAGAGTAAAAGAAAGCAAAAGATGAAGAGGAAGAATGCATTATAATTACAACAGCAGCAACAACAACAACGCTCAGCAAGACAAAAACCGGTGTCCTTAATAAACAAAAACAACGAATATCCATTGAAGACTAAGTGGGCCTCTTAAAACTTCGATCTGTGGTAAAGTGGGGGTGGTGGAATAAAAGAGGAGCCCGCAAAATTCAAAAAAAGTAAATAAATAAATAAAAAAATTAATAAAAATAATTTAAAATAATAATAATAATAATAATAATAATAATAATAATAATAATAATAATAATAATAATAATAATAATAATAATAATAAATGAATAAAAAATTAAAAAAAATGAAAAGTAAATAAAATATATATATTTAATAAATTAAAAAAAAAAATAAATAAATATAAACGTATTAAATAATACAAATTAAAAAAAACTAAATAAGAAAAGTTAAAAAATTGAAAAAAAAAAATAAAAAAGTAAATGTATATTAATTTAAAAAAGAAACATAAAAGTATTACAAAAAAAATTAAGAGAAAAACTAATAAAAAATAAAAAAAAGGAAATTTAAATATTAAAATTAAAAAAAAAAATAATAAAAAAACAAAAAATTATATGAAGTTAAAAAAAGACAAACAGGACTAATCAATTAAACCATGTAAAAAATAGAATAAAAAATAGTTAAAAAATTGGAAAAATTATATTAAAATAGAAAAAGAAACATAAAAATATTAAAGAATAAAATAAAAATAAAATAAAATAATAAGAATAATAAAATAAGAAATATATATTTAAAAAAATAAAAAAAAAATAAACAAAAAAATATATTGAATTAAAAAATTAAACTAGTAAACAATATAAATTAAATAGTAATATAAAAATATGTTAATAAAATTAAAAAAAAAAAAAAAAGAAAAATATATATTAGGTTAAAAAATGAAACATAAAAGCAATAAAAAATTAAATAATAATAAATATAAAAAAATAGTTAAAAATAAAAAAGAAATATTAATATATTATTATTAAAAAAGAAACATGACATTTTTTAAAAAAATATAAAAAAAAAAGAAATTAAATATGGGATTTAAAAATAAAAATAAAATTTAAAAATTTACAAAACATATGTATATATAAAAAACTAAGAAAAAATAAAAAAAAAAATATAAATAATAAATAATAATAATAATTATTATATAATAAAATAAATCATTATAGTAATATATTATAAAAAACTTCAATAATTCATAATAAAAATTAACAAAATGTATAAACAAATAGGAATTAAGAAAATAGCAAAATACATAAAATATATATAAAAATATATAAACAATAATAATTTAATAATAGTAATCAT
Organism: Musca domestica; assembly: GCF_030504385.1. Classification (NCBI taxonomy): domain Eukaryota; kingdom Metazoa; phylum Arthropoda; class Insecta; order Diptera; family Muscidae; genus Musca; species Musca domestica. The sequence goes on along the minus strand of NW_026712250.1, from coordinate 3,581,336 downwards.
AATAATAGTAACAATAATAATAATAAAAAATGTTACAAAAAATATAAGTAATTAAATAATAAAAAACTAACAATATTTATGAACTAATGAGAAAATAATATAATAATAATAATAATAATAATAATAATAATAATAATAATAATAATAATAATAATAATAATAATAATAATAATAATAATAATAATAAATGAATAAAAAATTAAAAAAAATGAAAAGTAAATAAAATATATATATTTAATAAATTAAAAAAAAAATAAATAAATATAAACGTATTAAATAATACAAATTAAAAAAAACTAAATAAGAAAAGTTAAAAAATTGAAAAAAAAAAAATAAAAAAGTAAATGTATATTAATTTAAAAAAGAAACATAAAAGTATTACAAAAAAAATTAAGAGAAAAACTAATAAAAAATAAAAAAAAGGAAATTTAAATATTAAAATTAAAAAAAAAATAATAAAAAAACAAAAAATTATATGAAGTTAAAAAAAGACAAACAGGACTAATCAATTAAACCATGTAAAAAATAGAATAAAAAATAGTTAAAAAATTGGAAAAATTATATTAAAATAGAAAAAGAAACATAAAAATATTAAAGAATAAAATAAAAATAAAATAAAATAATAAGAATAATAAAATAAGAAATATATATTTAAAAAAATAAAAAAAAATAAACAAAAAAATATATTGAATTAAAAAATTAAACTAGTAAACAATATAAATTAAATAGTAATATAAAAATATGTTAATAAAATTAAAAAAAAAAAAAGAAAAATATATATTAAGTTAAAAAATGAAACATAAAAGCAATAAAAAATTAAATAATAATAAATATAAAAAAATAGTTAAAAATAAAAAAGAAATATTAATATATATTATTATTAAAAAAGAAACATGACATTTTTTAAAAAAATATAAAAAAAAAGAAATTAAATATGGGATTTAAAAATAAAAATAAAATTTAAAAATTTACAAAACATATGTATATATAAAAAACTAAGAAAAAATAAAAAAAAAATATAAATACTAAATAATAATAATAATTATTATATAATAAAATAAATCATTATAGTAATATATTATAAAAAACTTCAATAATTCATAATAAAAATTAACAAAATGTATAAACAAATAGGAATTAAGAAAATAGCAAAATACATAAAATATATATAAAAATATATAAACAATAATAATTTAATAATAGTAATCATAATAATAGTAACAATAATAATAATAAAAAATGTTACAAAAAATATAAGTAATTAAATAATAAAAAACTAACAATATTTATGAACTAAAGAGAAAATAATATAATAATAATAATAATAATAATAATAATAATAATAATAATAATAATAATAATAATAATAATAATAATAATAATAATAATAATAATAATAATAATAATAATAATAATAATAATAATAATAATAATAATAATAATAATAATAATAATAATAATAATAATAAAACCAATAAAAAATATATATTATATTAAACTAAAAAAAAACTGAACTAATCAATAATACAAAACTAAAAAAAATAAAAAATATTTAATATTTAAATATTAAATAAAAATAAAATAAATAGATAAATATAAATAAATAAATAAAATTAAAAACCATAAAAAATTAATATATATAAAAAAATTAAAAAAACTAATAAAATATAAAAAAATGCAAATTAAAAAATTAAAAATAAAGATATAAAAAAATAAAAAAAAAAACAAATAAAAATGTATATTTTTAGAAAATTAAAAAAAAAATAAAAAATTGATAAATATATATAAAACTATTAAATAATACAAATAAAAAAAATAGTTAAAAAATTGAAAAAAAAAATAAAAAAAGAAATGTATATTAAATTAAAAAAAAAACATAAAAGTATTAAACATTAAAATAGAAAAAAAAAGAAAACAACCAATAAAAAATAAAAAAATGCAAATTAGAAAATTAAAATAAAAAAATAATTAAAAAAAGGAATTTATATTAAACTAAAAAAAGAAAAACTGAACTAATCCATAATACAAAACTAAAAAAAAAAATAAAAAAATATTTAATATTTAAATATTAAATAAAAATAAAATAAATAAATAAAAAAAAATTAAAAACAATAAAAAATTAATATATATACAAAAAATTAAAAAAAACTAATAAAATATAAAAAAATGCAAATTAAAAAATTAAAAATAAAAAATAAAAACAAAAAAATTATGTTAAATTAAAAAATAGAACTGATAAATAATACAAACTAAGAAAAAAATAAAATAAACAAATGGTTAAAAATTGGAAAAAATTTATATTAAATTAGAAAAAGAAAAATAAAGTATTAAAAAATAAAATAAATAAATAATAAAAAATTAAAACAAAATAAAAAGTATGTATTTAAAAAATAAAAAAAAAAATAAAAAATGCAAACTAAAAATAAAATAATAATTTAAAAACAAATAAAAAATATATTGAATTAAAAAAAAATTAAAAATAAAACTAATAAGAAAAAAAATTAAAAAATAAATAATAAAAAATAATAAAACAAATAATAAAAAATGCAAATTAAAAATAAAATAAAAATTAAAAAAAATATATTGAATTAAAAAATTAAAAATAAAACTAATAAAAAATAAAATAAAAAAATATTAAATAAAATTAAAAAAATAAAAAGATAAATATGTATTAAATTAAAAAAGAAACATAAAAAATAAATAAAACAAGTTAAAAAAACATTAAGTTCTGCCAGGCCGAACTTTTAATACCCTCCACCTTAGGATAAAGTAAACATTAGAACCCATTATGACCCACATATACCAATTTGTAGACATATTCATGAGAAAATGTGTCAAAAATCATCGAAATACCGAATATTAAAATAACAACAAAAAATATGTAAAACTTAATTAAAGAAAATAATACAAAACTACAAAAGTTTTTAAAAACTTAGAATAAATAAAAAATGTTATGTGAAATTTAATATATTAAAAAAGTTTGTAGTTACGAATATTTAAGTTAATAAATAATAATATTTTCTCTTTCAAAGAAATCAAAGGAAAAATCCATAAAAATGTAACAAAGTATTCAAAAGAAAAAAAAAACTCCAAAAAATCAAATCATTTTCAAATGCTTAAAAGAAAGAAAATTCCAACAAAAACGAAAAAACAATGAAAATATGCTTAAAATAAAGCCGCCAAATAAACACGCTTCAACGCACAACACTTTATAATTTATAGTTCCTCGATAGCCAGCTAAAGCTAAAGCAGCAGCATCAAACATCAAAACATTGAAAGTTAACTAAAACCCCTTAGATAGGCAAATATCCACCCTCCCCGTACTACGAACATCATCACAACTAGAGCATCACACATTCGCAACTATTGCAAACCAAGAGCGACAATAGACTATGGAACGCATGTGGCGCAAAGTTAATCACAGCTTCGGTGGTGGTCGCACCAAAAATCAAGGCCATAATTCCGATACCACCAGTTCGGTGGGTGGTTTCGGTGATAATCCCATGGTGGTTGGCTCCAGCTCAGCCACCGGCCGTCGTCTGGCCACCAGTGGTCAAATGCCAACGCCGCATCTGCCGTCCGCGGGCGCACAAACCTCGTCATCGACAACAACAACATCAACTGCCAATGCTGGTGCCCCAGCAACTGCCAATACCGCCATGGATCCGTCAATGGGTCAATTTCGTAAATCATTGAGTCAACATGTTCTACAACCTCGCACAGCCTCGTCGGAACGTCGCAGGCGTCGTCGTCGCAAGGCACGGCCCCGAAGAAGTGGTGTCAGCTGTGTTGGCGGTGGAGGTGATAATATGTCGTAAGTAGAAAATTTAGTTTGGTGTTATTTATAAGAGGGGGAGAGAGAGAGAGAAGGACGAGGAAGGAGGAGAGGGAACAGGAACGACAATTTTTTTAAAAAATCTACGCCTTGGCATTTTTTTAAATCTAAGCCTTGGCAAACATATTTTTTATTTAAATGTTCGCCTTGAAAAAAATATATTTTTTTAAGTCTTCGCCTTAACAAAAATATTTTTTAAATAGTCCACACCTTGACAAAAATATTTTTTTTAAAAAAACTACGCCTATATTTATTCTGGAAAATATTTAAAAAAAAACCAAGCCTATATTTATTCTGGAAAATATTTTTAAAAAATCCACGCCTTGACAAAAATATTTTTTTTAAAAAAGCCACGCCTTGACAAAAATATTTTTTTTTAAACCACGCATTTATTTTTCTTGGGGAAAATATTTGAAAAATATTTTTAAAAAATCCACACCGTGACAAAAATATTTAAAAAAAAAAAACACGCCTATATTTCTTTTGGAAAATATTTGAAATTCCACGCCAATATCTGGTTGTGGAAAAATATTTTTAAAAAATCCACGCCTATATCTGGTTGTGGAAAAATATTTTTAAAAAATCCACGCCTATATCTGGTTGTGGAAAAATATTTTTAAAAATTTCCACGCCAATATCTAGTTGTGAAAAAATATTTTTAAAAACCCACGCCTATATCTGGTTGTGAAAAAATATTTTTAAAAAATCCACGCCTATATCTGTTGTGAAAAAATATTTTTAATAAATCCATGCCTATATCTGTTTGCGAAAAAATATTTTTAAAAAACCACGCCTATATCTGATTGCGAAAAAATATTTTTAAAAATTCCACGCAATATCTTATTGTGGAAAAATATTTTTTCAAAATCCACGCCTATATCTGGTTGTGCAAAAATATTTTTTAAAAATCCACGCCTTTATCTGGTTGTCCAAAAATATTTTTAAAAATTCCACGCAAATATCTTATTGTGGAAAAATATTTTTTCAAAATCCACGCCTATATTTGGTCTAGAAAATTTTTTTTTTAAAAATCCATGCTCATATCTTGTTGTGGAAAAATATTGTTTTTAAATCGATACGTAAAAGGGCTTAAGAGAATATTTATGTATTAAAGACTGTTTAAGGATTTTCTTCTATATTTTTGAGTAGGTCCATTTCATGGCTCGCCTAAAAGTATGCATTAGGTATGAACTTTTTTTTTGTGATTTTGTAGACGACTATTAAAGGTCTAAAATGTCTAGTTTAGAATCTCTTTGAAATCTTTGGAGTGGTTTAAATTTCATAGCTCCCTGAAAGTATGCAACACATATCCATTGCCTTTTTAGGCTCTCTAATCTGCATTTGCTATCTTGATAGCATACCATTATCTCTCTCTCTCTTTTTCATCCATATCTAATGTATAATGTGAATCACCTAAAAGTATGCATCAGGTATAGACTCTTAATGATTGTTTTCCTATTCAATATGTAATCATGGGAAAACCTTTATTTCTGTTATCGGTTTCACTCCATTAAATAGGTTATATTGTGAATAAATAAATATTTAATATAAAAATGTTTTATAACCCAACACAGACACAAACACACATTCTCACATATGAACTTCCTCCCTTGCTTCCCTCTTTATTTTCTTCTCATTCTATGTTTTCTTCTGATAATTACAAACTTATAGCAAAAGCATAAAACAAGTGATTTTCATTGCTCCAGATTTCCATTGTTTTTCTCTGTGAACAACGACGGCAACAACAACAAGAAGGAGTAATGAATGAATATCAAACTCCCGATTCATGTGGCTCTCCTCTATGGCGCCTCCACATCTCTCCCCCCTCTACCACATCTTTGTTCCATTTTCTTGGGGAAATCTATTTTGAAATCTTAATTATTTATATACAACCCAGGCGGGGGAAGATAGATTCTCTCTTTCTTGGCCTCCGCTTAAATCCCGTTTTGGTAATACAGAGAGAGAGGGAGAAAGAAATTAAGCAATAGTTGCCTGTTTGGGATGCTAGAGACATTTTAAACAATTAAAGTGTTTTTCATTATTGTACGTGAGTATGTGAGGGTGGGTGTGAGTGTGTGTGTGTGTGTTTGTGTCGCTGTGGGTAATATGTAAATAAGTATGTTCCTGAGAACATTTTGAGGTTTGCATAAATTAATTAAAGTTGGGTCTCTAAATAGTCATATTCGTCTAGCTGTTTGTACGTACGTGTAGCGAATCCTTGCAAAGGATACATTGCCATGTAGCTTCCCACAAAAACCACTTTCATTAAATATTCCAAGAAAAATACTTTTTTTTTTTGGGAGGAAGCAAGAGAACTTGTCTGGGGGTGGTGGAAAGTGGAAGAAAAGAACAAAATTGATTTTGGCAACAAAATTACTAGGGAATCTCCCCACCAAAAAACACGTGTGTGAATAGCTTGTAGTAGTGTCCTCATTTAATTGTATAGCCCTAGCTGAATGTGTGGGCCATGTAGAATATAAGGTCACATTATGAAAGTTAGCTATTTAATGAGGAATACAAAGTAGACGAACCATTCCATCACGTAGATATCAAATGGTGGGAGGATGTAAGGCATGGAATATCTTCTATAGGATAGGGGCGGATCCCCCTAAAAAATGTCATGTGATATAGGAAATTACAAGAGAAAAATGTACCCTTTATACAGGGTGATATAAAAAAACTGCAACAACGTCAAAAACCATAATTTTTACATTTTTTTTTTAAATTTTATTGAATGAAAAGAAAAAATGTCGGAAATGGTATCAAATTTTAGAATAAGTTTAGATTTGTTCGAATTGGTCACCTTTGGCACGAATTATGGCCTTCAAACGGCCAATGAAAACGTCATACGCTGCCCGAATGTTGCTCTGCGGTATTTTGCCCCATTCCCGGCGAAGCGCTTGCTTGAGGTGATCGACACTTTGGTATTTTTTAGTGCCAACCTTGCTTTCCAAAATACTCCAGACACAATAGTCCAACGGATTGGTATCCGGAGATTTTGGTGACCATTGTGAGCTGGAAATGAAGCGAGGAACCTCATTTTGTAACCATTCTTGGGTGGCGCGTGCTGAGTGCGATGGTGCTGAGTCCTGTTGTAATATCCAAGGTCTGCGGCCAAAATGTTTGCATGCCCAAGGCTTTAATACACCCTCCAGAATATTTTCGCGATAATATTTGGCATTTATTCTGATACCACGGTTGATTACTACCAGTCCCCCACCATTTGAAACGAATTTAGAAATTTTCAAAAAAATAAAATCCGTAAAAAATTCTGATAAAATCTTAAAAATACCGAATATAGCCGTTATATTGGGGTCTATACGACGTGGAAATGCCGTATATAGGGAGGTACCGTTATAAGGGGCCTATACGAAGGCGTGAATCTGCATAGACAATTTTCGGTCACAGGCTGTAGCATCCATTACGAATTTCAATTACCAAATTTGAAACAATTCCGGTAAATAATGTTGCTAAAATCATCAAAAAACCGAATATCAGGAGGCACCGTTGTATGGGGGCTATACAAAGACGTTGGCCTGCACAGACAATTTTCTGTCATAGGCTGTAGCATCCATTTCTGTCTTAGGCTGTAGTATCCATTACGAACTTCAAATACCAAATTCGAAACAATTCCGTTGAATAATGTCGCAAAAATCATCAAAAATCCGAATATCGGGAGGTTCTGTTATATGGGAGCTATCCCTTAACGTGGACCTGCACAGACAATTTTCTGTCTTAGGCTGTAGCATCGATTTCGAACTTCAAATACCAAATTTGAAATAATTCCGGTGAGTAATGTCGCTAAATTCATCAAAATACCGAATATCGGGAGGTACCGTTATATGGGGACTATACCAAAACGTGGACCTTCATGGCCCATTTTCAATACCAAAAGTCCTGCAGACATAATATACATTTGAGTAAAATTTTATCTACCTAAATTATTTCGTTCGGAAGCTAGAGTGATTTCCACAGACGGATAGACGGGCGGACATCGCTAAATCGACATAGAATTTTATGCTGATCAAGAATATATATACTTTGTGGGGTCTAAAATGTATATTTCGAAGTGTTACAAACGGAATGTCAAACTTGATATACCCTCCATACTATGGTGGAGGGTATAAAATTATATATTGGCTGAGGGTATACATCTGTCGGCTAAACCGACGGACTACTATTTAAGTTGTTATTATTATAAATAGTTATTTATCCAATATTTTCAACATGGCCATTGCATACTTTTAGGCGTGTGATTACATACAAAGGGGTCAAATCTCCCATATATCTTCATAGTGAGTTGCTTAGACTTCTCCTGTCATAATAATCCGCTCAAACACCAAAACTTTGTTATAATTTATTTATTTCCTCTCTACTTGCCATTTAAAGTGGGAAAAACAAAACCCAAACAAAAAAACTCCTAGGTAACCTAGTTATGAACCCTGATTCCTTTGAGCATGACATCTATTTAAACGTGTCTTCCCAAATCAAATGGAAAACGGAAAAAAATAAAATCTTTCCCCTTGCTAAACACAGGAATGCTTGCATACTTTCCACCCTCAGCTAATATGATTTATTAGCTTTAGTTCCAGTCGAAGTATAAACCTTAGGTTTAAGCCATACCTAGGAAAAAAAAAAACAGAAGAACTTCAAACAACAACTTCAAATTTCAAGAATTCCAATGGAGTTTGTTTTTCTATTACCTATTTTCATTTCTATGTCTCTCTACCTCTCTCTCTCATTCCCTCTTCCTTCCTCCTTTTCACCTTACATTCCTTTGGTGTTGTTTTCCTGGGCATGGAAATTGATTTACTGCTGGAGGAGAAACGTTTTAAACGTCAACACATGAATAATTACCCACACGTTTGAATGCCAGTACTTGTGTGTGTGTGGTGGCGAACATGAAGTAGGAAGAACATGTGGAACGTGTGACGGAGCCGAGCAGAGAAGTTGGGAAATTAAAAAAGTTTACAATTTATCCGATAGGAGTTCAGAAATATGTTGCAGTACTTAATCAAAAATGAGGAAAGAAGAGAAAAGAAGAAAACATGGACATGAAACCAAAATAATGGAATTATGACATTTTTTTGTGTCCAAAAAATTATCACAAAAAATATGGCATGAGACAATTTTCTATGTCGCATGAGATATTTTTTTTGAGGCGTGTGAAAAGAAAAAACATAATTCAAGCCATGAAAGAATTACTATTCCGTATAGAAGACCTGGTCTTGTATTCCGCATAGAAGACCTCGTCCTCTATTCCGTATAGAAGACCTGGTCTTCTATTCCGCATAGAAGACCTGGTCCTCTATTCTGCATAGAAGACCTGGTCTTCTATTCTGTATAGAAGACGAAGGTCTTCTATTCCGTATAGAAGACGAAGGTCTTCTATTCCGTATAGAAGACGAAGGTCTTCTATTCCGTATAGAAGACGAAGGTCTTCTATTCCGTATAGAAGACGAAGGTCTTCTATTCCGTATAGACGAAGACGAAGGTCTTCTATTCCGTATAGACGAAGACGAAGGTCTTCTATTCCGTATAGACGAAGACGAAGGTCTTCTATTCCGTATAGACGGAGACGAAGGTCTTCTATTCCGTATAGACGATGACGAAGGTCTTCTATTCCGTATAGACGAAGACGAAGGTCTTCTATTCCGTATAGACGAAGACGAAGGTCTTCTATTCCGTATAGACGAAGACGAAGGTCTTCTATTCCGTATAGACGAAGACGAAGGTCTTCTATTCCGTATAGAAGACGAAGGTCTTCTATTCCGTATAGACGAAGACGAAGGTCTTCTATTCCGTATAGAAGACGAAGGTCTTCTATTCCGTATAGAAGACGAAGGTCTTCTATTCCGTATAGACGAAGACGAAGGTCTTCTATTCCGTATAGACGAAGACGAAGGTCTTCTATTCCGTATAGACGAAGACGAAGGTCTTCTATTCCGTATAGAAGACGAAGGTCTTCTATTCCGTATAAAAGACATGGTCTACTATTTCGTATAGAAGACATGGTCTTCTATTCCGCATAGAAGACATGGTCTTCCATTCCGCATAGAAGACATGGTCTTCTATTTCCTATAGAAGACATGGTCTTCTATTCCGCATAGAAGACATGGTCTTCTATTTCGCATAGAAGACATGGTCTTCTATTCCGCATAGAAGACATGGTCTTCTATTCCGCATAGAAGACATGGTCTTCTATTCCGCATAGAAGACATGGTCTTCTATTCCGCATAGAAGACATGGTCTTCTATTCCGCATAGAAGACATGGACTTCTATTTCGCATAGAAGGCATGGTCTTCTATTCCGCATAGAAGACATGGTCTTCTATTCCGCTTAGAAGACATGGTCTTCTATTCCGCATAGAAGACATGGTCTTCTATTCCGCTTAGAAGACATGGTCTTCTATTCCGCATAGAAGACATGGTCTTCTATTCCGCATAGAAGACATGGTCTTCTATTCCGTATAGAAGACGTGGTCTTCTATTCCGTATAGAAGACATGGTCTTCTATTCCGTATAGAAGACATGGTCTTCTATTCTCCTATATAGAAGATGTGACCTTCTACTCCGTATAGAAGACCTGGTCTTCTACTCCGTATAGAAGACCTGTTCTTCTATTTCGTATAGAAGACCTGGTCTTCTATTCCGTATAGAAGACCTGGTCTTCTATTCCGTATAGAAGACCTAGTCACCTATTCCGTATAAAAGACCTGGTCTTCTGTTCCGTTTAGAAGACCTGGTCTTCTGTTCCGTTTAGAAGACCTGGTCTTCTGTTCAGTTTAGAAGACCTGGTCTTCTGTTCCGTTTAGAAGACCTGGTCTTCTGTTCCGTTTGGAAGACCTGGTCTGTTCTGTTCCGTTTAGAAGACCTGGTCTTCTATACCGTATAGAAGACATGGTCTTCCATTCCGTATAGAAGACATGGTCTTCCATTCCGTATAGAAGACATGGTCTTCTATTCCGCATAGAAGACATGGTCTTCTATTGAAGACCTGGTCTTTTATTGCCTATAGAAGACCTGGTCTTCTATTGCCTTTAGAAGACCTGGTCTTCTATTGCCTTTAGAAGACCTGGTCTTCTATTGCCTATAGAAGAACTGGTCTTTTATTCCCTATAGAAGGCATGGTCTTCTTTAGAAGATCTTTTCTTCGAATAGAAGACGGAGGTCTTTTATTCCCTTTAGAAGACCTGGTCTTCGAATAGAAGACGGAGGTCTTTTATTCAGCATGGCATGGTCTTCTACTTCGTATGAAAGACCAGGTCTCCTATTAATTATATTTCTTTCCCGTACGGTATTCAGATTTTCTATCGCATTGAAGACCTCTCGTTGACTCTTGGCAGTTCTTGTACTCTGTAGAATGCATTTTTGGGTGATTTTTGAATAGAAAACTTTTGAAGAGTCTTCTGTTTAGAAGAAGAGGACTGGAGGATCTTTTCTATAGAAAAGCTTTAGAAAATCTTCTCTTGTGGAAAAAAAGTTAGGAGTGTTTTATCTTCTATCGAAGACCTTTGGAGGACTTTCAGCAGGTATTTTATGCTATATATATAACATGTAAAGGTTTGTTATTCTACATCAAATATTTAGAGGACCTGCTATTCTATAAAAGGCCCTTATAGAGCTTCTATCATACAAATATTCTTATGATCATCTTCCTTTATAAATATCATCTTTAAGGGGTCTTCTATTCTATAGAAGGCTCTTGAAAAGTCTTCCAATTATTTACAGAATTTTAGATACCCTGCTAGTCTATAAAGGAGCACTAAAGGATTTTCTCTTCTATAGAATGCCTATAGAGGCTGTTTTTATCTTCAGAAGTCCTGTAGAGGGTCTTCTATTTGAAAGAGTATTTTTAAACTTCATAAAATTATAGAATATTTTGGGAAGTTGTTATTTTACAGGAAGACCTCTAAAGATCCTTCAATTCTTTAAAAGGCACTGAAGATCTTAAGAACCATATAAGATCTCTCGTTGGTCTCCTGCGCCATAGAAGACCCATAGACATTTGACCATTCTTGGAAACCTCTAAGTTATATTTTTTTCTTATCCTTTTTATTACCTTTGAATTAGCTCTCCATCCAAAGCCGTAAGGATTCCCATAAAAGTCCTTATTTCCGCTCTGTTCATCAAGGCACAAGTGTATATAATTCTTGGCTACATGTACCACCCACCTTCTGCTGGGTGAGATAAGTGTATAAGTATATTTTTATTACCTTACTGACTTCCAGCCAACACGAAAGTTAGGTTAGGTTCTGGTTGGCTGGCTGGCCAGCACGAAGCTTGCATTTACATAAATAAATTCAAACAGGTGATAACTCATAAAGAAAAATACCATAATTTTGTGTTGCAATGGAGAAAAAACAAATATAAAAAATGTATATAAACATTATTAAGGGTCCTCTGGGGAGCCAGAAAAGCGAAGAAATAATAAACATGCCGGTGATAACTTTAAAATTACACACACATTCATCCATTCATCCACTCATTCTTCCCCCACTTTGTTTGCTTCTTTGCAGCTCTTCCGGTGGCTTTTATACAATCAACGAATCGCACGAAACCAGTCGCTATCATCGAACCCATCGTACGGCCCGTGTTATGGCCAGTTCAGCACCGTTGGGTACAGTTTTAATGTATCCCAACAAGGCGGTCGGACATCACGATACAATGGCTAGCAATAATACAATAACAACGACAACAACAGCAGCAGCTAATGCTGGAGGTGTGGGTGTCGGTGGCGGCACAACAACGACTAGAACACCTTTAACCGAGACATCTGTAGGCCCGGGATCCGGTACAGTGGCTGTAACATCAACATCGGCGCCACAAGCACCGGATATTTCGTTGCGTCAACGAGCTGTGGCCAAATTGCGAATGTTCAATTTCCATTTGAATTGGGATCTTCAGATGACTCATTGCAAGCCCTGTGGGTAAGTAAAAACAAGGATGGAGAACAAAAAAAAAAAAAAAAAACACAAAAAGGATGGAAAACAAATATAAGAAATGAAATTGAAAAGGATTTTATTTATCAGAAAAAATTCTGTTGGCGTTGTTGTTGCTGTTGCTCATCTTAGTTTGTGGTGGTAGATAGTGAAAGAGTTTTTCTTTTACTTTCCTTTATTTCTTTTTACTTCCGTTTTCATGACCTACAGTGCGGGAGTAGGGTAAACAAGGTACAGGGAACTATTTGTAACAGTTTTTTCAAGAAAAAAATCGAACGACTTTAGTTCTTTAAAGGCTAACTATTTTCCAGAAGACATTAAAAGGACATACTCTTTCTATACAGTAGAGTACCATTAAAGTCCTTCAAAGACCCTTAATGAATCCTTAAATAAATAAAAGATCCTTAAAGATATCTCTGATCTATGTAGGGCCCTTAAAAGAACTTCTATTCTGGCCTTAATGAACTTCTGTTCTATTGAGGACCCCTGAAGGGACTTATGTTGTACAGAGAAACCTCCGTTGTCTTAAAGTCTCTTCTATTCTTTAAGGGTATCTTGAAGGTTTTCTACAGGACTATATGGCTTTTTATATCCACACCATAGTATGGAGAACATATTTAATTTGTCATATCGTTTGTTACACCTCGAAATATAAATCTATGATCTTCATAGAATTCTATGCCGATTTAGCGATGTCCGTCCGTCTATCTGTTCTGTCGGTCTGTCTGTCCCTCTGTGGAAATCACTCTAGTTTCCGAACGTAATTATGTAGGTTGATAACATTATACTCAGATATACGTTAGGTCGGCAGGACTTTTGGTATTGAAAATGGGCTATATAGGTCCATGTTTTGGTATAGCCCCCATATAACTGTACCTCCATATACTCGGAATTTTATTGCTTTTGTCACCCTTTTCTCCGGAAATGTTTCAAATTTGGAATTTGAAGTTCTTAATGATTTACAATCTGGAGGAACTTCTTAAGTGCCCCTAACAGAGAGAGAGAGAGAGAGAGAGAGAGAGAGAGATAGAGTCAGAGAGAGAGAGCCAAATGAGTCATAGAACTCCTCTGAGGAACCATTATTGTTTTCTATGCCGTCGGTGATGTTCTCTTGGAATCTGAATCATTGGACACCATTTGAGTCATTGTCGGGAGGCTGTCATTGGCGCCTTTCTAGGGGGCAATTGAAGCTCTTCAGGAGTTATTGATGCCTTCCAATCTTCTTTTTTGGCATCATTGATATTCCTGAGGAGTAAGGGAGTCATTACCGGTACTTTTTTGGGAGTCGTTCACGCCTTTCAAGTAACTGTGTACAATAGGTGTCCTTGATAAAAAATGGTTGATCCAAACTTTTAGAAAGCAACGTCATTGACATCCTTCAGGGAAGAGTAGTTGAGTCATTGTTGACCTCCATATATTACCGGTCTTTTTTTTGGAAAAGAGTGTCCTTTACCTAAAACCTTTTGATTCCAATCTTCAGAAAGTCAATAGCAATGTCATTGACATCCTTCAGCGGGTCATTGACACTCTCTCATGATTTATGGCAGCTTTATGCCATCTGCACTGCACGGAGCCATCTGGATCTTTTGGATAGTGATTAAATAACTTTTTTTATTCATTTTGAGGTGTTAAGAAGTCGTGACGTTTTTGAATCTTCTTAGGAGCTTTGGACGCGTCTTAATGGAGTCATGACACCTCATGAGAAGTCATTGGCATTCTTGAAAAGAAGTCATTGTCCACATTTTTGTGTCATTGTCGGGTTTCAGGAAGTCATTAAATCCCTTTACGATCTCTTGACTTGTTTAATAGAGCCATGATTCATGGCACCTTTTATGGAGTCATTGGCATCCTTGAAAAGAGTCATTGTCCAAATTTTTGAGTCATTGTCGGGGTTTAGGAAGTAATTTAATCTCTTTAGAAGCTCCAGGCGTGTTTAATGGAGTCATTGATACCTATTGAGAGCCTTGAAGACCCTTATCATTGATGATCCTTTGAGAGTTTTTTGTGTCATAATGGAGTTATTGACTTCCTTTGGAATACGTTCCAAGGAGTCGTCTAATCATAACTTCGGAAAAGGGTGTCCTCTTTAGGTCAGTAGGATATACTATCCAAATCCATAGGAAATCATTAACACCATCCGTAGAGTCATTGACACCTTCCTGGGAATCACTACACCATTTGATGGTTCACGAACCTTATTGAAATTGATGGACATTTCCTTGGAACTCATTGACTCCTCTTTCTGATTTACTTTACCTTGCAGAAAGTCAGTACAGCCCTTCAAGGGTTTTGAGGTTGTCTGAAAATCTACAGAGGGCCAATAAAAAAATCTACGAAGTTAGTGAAGTTCCTACATTTTTTGGGAATAAACGGCCTTCGTTTGCTCTTTTAGAGCATATTTGGTAAAGGACCTTTTAAAAGGCTCCTGGAAGAAATTACATTTTATATCCTCAACAGAAGAACAAATTTTAGGGGTCTCATGTGGATAGCAGAACTTTTAAAATAATGTCTATGAAACCCACAATTTTTGGAATCTCGGTTGATGTTCACTCACTTTGGCGCCCAGCGTGAAGTCAAAATTGCTTTTAGGTCGATTCTCAAATAAAGGACATTTTAAAGGGCTCTTGGAAAAAACTTTTTAAATATCCCCTACAGAAAAGAAGATCATTTTTTATGGCAATAAGCTTTCTCGAGGGCTTCCTTTGAATAGTAGACCTTTTAATGGCCACACAAACAAGATATCTGTGGACTTATGACCATCCATGGAAGAAATGCTTTTGGGGTTCTTATGTGTATAGCAGACCTTTTTACAAAATTTTTATGGAACCCACCGTTTTTGGAATCTCGGTCGCTCGGTAACCTTGGCCCACAATGTGAAGAAAAAAACAGAATATCATTTTTTATGGCGAAGTAAGCTTCCTCCAGGGATTTCATTGAATGGCCACCCAAACAAGATATCTGTGGACTTATGTTCCTCCATGTACGAAAATCTTTTGGGGGTCTTGTGTGGATAGCATAGCATTTTTGCATTTTTGGAGTCTCGTTCGGTCACCTTGGCGCCCAATGTGAAGAAAAAAATGGCTTTTAGTTCGTTTCTCAAATAAAGGACATTTTAAAGAGCTCTTGCAAAAAAAACCTTTTAAATATCCTCTACAGAAAAGAAGACCCTTTTTTATGGCAATAAGCTTTCTCCAGGGGTTCCATTGAATAGACGACCTCATGAAAAAGATAACCATGGACCTACGACCCCTAATGGAAGAATAGCTTTTGTGGGTCTTGTGTGGATAGCCTAATTTTTAACAGAATGTCTATGGAACCTAACATTTTTGGAATATTGATCGATGTTCATTCACTTTGGCGCCCAGTATGAAGTCAAAATTGTTTTTAGGTCGTTTCTCAAATAAAGGACCTTTTTAAGGACTATTGAAAATAAAACTTTTTTAATATCCTTTACAGAACAGAAGACCCTTTTTATGGCATTAAGCTTTCTCCAGGGATTCCATTGAATAAAGAACCTCATAAAAAAGATACCTATGGACCTATCACCCCTAATGGAAGAATAGCTTTTTAACAGAATTTCTATGGAACCCACAATTTTTGGAATCTCGGTCGATTTTCACTCACTTTTGCGCCCAGTGTGAAGTCAAAATTGTTCTTAGGTCGTTTTTCAAATAAAGGTTATTTTAAAGGGCTTTTGGAAAAAAAAACCTTTTAAACATCTGTAGAGAAGAAGTTCTTTTATGACAGTAAGCTTCCTCCAGGGCTTTCCACTTTGACGCCCAATGTGAAGAAAAAATTGTTTTTACGTCGATTCTCAAATAAATTTCAATGAAAAATAATCGAATATTCCTAAAATATGCACAAGTCACAGATGGCGCCCAACGATGGGCATAGGACATTTTTTTTGGAGAAAACGAAATAATTGACACCCAAAGCTGGTGCTGTGTAATGTTTGGCGCCCAAAATAGGGAACAGAAGATATGACTTCGGTGTAAAGCCATGCAAATATTTCTCGATTCATGCATAGCAAAATCAGGAGCAGAATATACTTGAGTACAGCTCCTTACCAGAATTGTACACCTGTTTGCTACTTGTCGCCCTAGGTATAATATGTTTTCCTAAGATATCTTCCAGAGCCTTAAAGAACCTTATGTTTCTAGAAGCCGGTTAAATGCCTTGGTATAGCCTTTCTTATTCGTTTCGAACTTTGTTCATTTTTCCTTTCAAAGAAAAATGGGTTCGCTATATAATGGCGTCGACTTTATCTGTCTCTGAGATAATAATGAAGGCAACATCGTTGTTGTTGTTGTTCCTGACGATGAGCAATGTTTGCTTGTCGTTCATTTTTTTTTTGTTTTCACTTCCTTTGGACCGTTGTGGTTTTTCCTGTTGATATTTACTCTTCATTGTTGTTGTTGTTGGCCATGTCGTTTTCATATTTATTTATATGCAACGGAAAGCTTTGGTTGTGTTTCCCCTGTGTGCGTATGTGTGTTTTTGCCTAGAAAAGTTATGGCCGGGAAAGCCAAGGTATTGGCTTAGACATCCTGGTCTCTGGCAATGGAGATTGGTTGTGGGTTTCTTAGTTGTTTTACCCTTTTCGTTTTCATTTTCAAGTGTTTTTTTTTTTTTGCTTTTGCCCACCAAGTGTCAAAGGTTGTGATGCCGTTCATTTTCTGTTGTTTTTTTTTTTCTCTCGGTTTGCTGCGTTGTCGTCATCTTCGTCATCGTCAGGTTAATGGGGTATTGTGTAAATATCCTTCGCACGTTTTCAAAACAAAAGGTGCATTCTGAAGAGCTGTTGTTTCGCTTTCACTGCTAACCAAGTAAATGAGGCCAAAGGACCCTAAAAAAAGGACTTCTTTGCGGCTCAGCTGATAGCTGTGCTCCACACAAATGCGCTTGCCAGTCACTCAGCCAGTTAGCCAAGAGTTTCAAGTGCTTTTGTGGCCTAAATACTGTTTTAAACTCAAGTGGCGGAGTAGAGTTTTTGTTTTCCTTGATGCAGATGCCATAGAAAATCTAAGGCTATGTGGAATTATTTGGTTTAAATAAAGCCACAATGTTGCCATTCATGGCAACAAATGACCAGGCCGCCAACCTGCCTGCCTGCCTGCCATTCATAAGTCAAGTGGTGTGTTTGTGGAAAATCTGAATAGAGCAGATTTTTTCCATAGCCAGTAAATGATACAATAACTTTAGCCAGCTGACTTGCTGTCTGTTATCTACCAAATATCAGCCCCTTAACCAAGAGATAGAATCTCCACTTCTGGTGTGGTAACTCAACTATTGCTGGCGCAGCTGTATTCATAGCTTTCATTTATTCTAGTTGAGGCGAGATCTCCTCTACTTTTTTATCTAAAATTTCTATAGGACACCTTAGTCTGGGC
This sequence comes from Musca domestica, assembly GCF_030504385.1. Taxonomy (NCBI): domain Eukaryota; kingdom Metazoa; phylum Arthropoda; class Insecta; order Diptera; family Muscidae; genus Musca; species Musca domestica. Next base: position 3,563,169 of record NW_026712250.1, on the reverse strand, counting down.
AACAAAATGTAGCGGAATGATGTTGAAGAAAACTGAATTTCAACAGCTATGCGTATCTCGGGGTATCCTTAACTCGGCTACGTGCCACCTGGCTTATCAGCAGCAGCAGAACCGGCAACATATGTGTTACGTTTTTTGTTCCACTTTCTATAAACACACACACGCCTTCACAGAAAAGCCACATCGTCTTTAAAAGTAAACATTTACCGCCCTCCCCCCAAACTCTGCCTCCAAATCACCATTTCTATAACTACGTGACTACATATCCCATTCGTAGTCATTTTCCTATATGTTCACTGGCATTCCAAACTAGTGGGCAGAGGTTGGGGGTGCTGTTTGTGTTTTTTTCCAAATTATGAAAAATAAAATAAAACTAATAGAAAATATTGCTGGCGTTGTTAAAACCATATGGGGCGGAGGGTCGACCAGTGTAAGCTAGGCAACCAAGTGAAACCAAACACTCCCCAAAAATCAACAAAACCCCAGCTAAAGAATTCTATAGGATCGGAATTGTTTTGTTATTAAATAAATATGGGTGTTTCCATGGTGTAAAAATTTACAGAGACATTTTAAAGGGTGATAAAGGAGCTAACTTCTTTAGAAACTTTCAGAAAAGGGTATCTCAAGGTCTGTTTCTGGATTAAGGCTCTAGAAATCTTCCAATGAAATATAGTGAATTTAAGTCAAGAGTCCCTCAAAATATACTCGAAATATCATCGCCCAAACCACCCTATATATCCTCGAATACTACCTCTAATTATTCTGTAACCTTAAAATAATTTTTGTCAAGCTATGGTCACAATCGGCAGCTTAAATAAGGCCTTAAGCTGCCGATTGTGACCATAGCTTGACAAAAATTATTTTAAGGTTACAGAATAATTAGAGGTAGTATTCGAGGATATCTAGGGTGGTTTGGGCGATGATATTTCAAGGATATTTTGAGGGGATCTTCTAAGTGTAATCGGGGATTTTGAAAAAAATATTGGTGGAAGAACGAGGCATCTTGTGTAATAATCTGTCACATTTCGAATGGCATCAAAATGGGGCCTACACCAGTGATTTTTTTGCCTAATTATTGCTTCAATTATTTGCTGTACGATAAATGGCGTATGTTCCCGTAATGCTCTTCTGAACGACGTCCTCTCAATTTGGCGCCCAAAAATTGTTTTTGGGTGGCTTTCAAAATAAATTCATTTGAAAAAAAAAAAACCGAAAATAATCAAAGATTCTCAAAACAAAAATAAAAAAATCCCAGTCACAGATGGCGCCCAACGAGGGACATACGATTTTTTATTTTTTTTTGAAAAAGCTAAGCTGTTGCTTCGCAAAAGAGAGCTGGGTATTTTTCGAGTTACAGATGGCGCCAAACGAGGGGCATAGAATATGTTTTTAAAAGGAAGCAAAACAATTGTAACCCAAATAATTAAAAAGCCGGGTCGAACTTTGAATACCCTCCACAATTTGGAACGAATTTGGCAATTCTCAAAAAGAATAAAATCCGTTAAAAATTCTGTTAAAATCTTCAAAATACCGAAGGCAGCTGCTATATTAGGGCCTATACGACGACATGAACCTGCATAGGTAACATTTGTCATAAGCCATTACAATATTCAAATGCGAAACCTAAAAAAAATCGGTAATAATGTATATAAAATCATCAAAATACCGAATATCGGAAGGTATCGTTATATGGGACTCTACGAAGTCTCCATTACGAACTTCAAATACCAAATTTGAAACAATTCCGGTGAATAATGTCGCTAAAGTCATTAAAATATCGTATATCGGGAGGTACAGTTATATGGGGGCTATACGAAGACGTGCACCTGCATAGACAATTTTCTGTCTTAGGCTGTAGCATTCATTACGAACATCAAATACCAAATTTGAAGCAATTCCGGTAAATAATGTCGCTAAAATCATCAAAATGCCGAATATCGGGAGGTACCATTATATGGGGGCTATACCAAAACGTGGACCTATATAGACCATTTTTAATACCAAAAGTCCTGTAGATATAATGTACATTTGGGTAGAATTTTATCAATCTACTTCAATTCGTTCAGAAGCTAGAGTGATTTCCACAGACGGATAGACGGATGGACATCGCTAAATCGACATAGAGTTTTATGCTGATCAAGAATATATATATTATATATTTGTGGGGTCTAAAATGTGTATTTCGAGGTGTTACAAATGGAATGACAAACTTAATATACCCTCCATACTATGGTGGAGAGTATAAAAATCCGAGTCACAAATGGCGTCCAACGAGGGACATACATTTTTTTTTTTGAAAGAGAGAGATTGCCTCCCCAAAGAGAGCTGGCCATTCTTGGAATCTCGGTCGATGTTCATTCACTTTGGCGCCCAATGTGAAGTCAGAATTGTTTTTAAGTCGATTCTCAAATAAAGGACATTTTAAAGCTCTCTTGGAAAAACCCCCTTTAAATGTCCTCTACAGAAAAGAAGATAGTTTCTTATGGCAGTAAGCTTTCTCCATGGCTTCAATAGAATAGGAGAGCCTTTAATGGCCTCATAAAAAAAATATACTTATGGACCTATGACCTCCAATGGAAGAAAAACTTTTGGGGGTCACGTGTGGATGGCAGACCCTTTAATAGTATTTCTATGGAACCCACAATTTTTGGAGATTGCCCCCAAAGAGAGCTGGGCATTTTTCGAGTTACAGATGGCACCAAACGAGGAGCAAGAAAACCCAAAAGCAACCCAAAAAAGATCCAAAGAGGAAACAGAATATGTCCTTTCTGTGTTAAGTCATGCAATTAAATTCATCGATTTATTTGATTACATCAGTTGGTAAGATCCTGACTTAGTTATGCCTGAACATTTTTGGGTATAACTCTCAGCCAGATTTCGGCACCTGTTCGCTACCCTAGGCATACCACTGATTTCCTTCCGAAAACCCTCTCAATCTTTTTGGCGTCCAATTTTGGAGTGTAAGAGATTTTCGCGAACATCTTTTAAATATCTAGGGGAACCATAAAAAATAGGTGACACTTACCCAACATCGATTTCCCTCTGGAAACTTCCCGCCATCTGTGACTCCCTATTTTTGGGTGGAGAATAATAATTTAAAATTTTCTACGACGGTCGGAAAAATTGTCGAAAGGGAAGATAATATCGAATACGAACGATTATCTTAATTTGGGAAAATGGCGCCCAACTATAGAAATTGTAAAATTATTGTGGCTCCCACTTTAAATAAGGGAAAGTAACTGATTATTTGCAGGCAGACATCCAGGGTCTGGGGGTGTATAATGAAATGCTTCCGACGTAATAAAAATACTGAAAAATTCTATCAGGACCAAGGGACAAAAATTGGAATTGAGCTGACCTAGTTTCCCAATATTTTCTGTTTAAAACCCTTCTCGACATTAGTGGCGCCCAATTGTTGGATAGAAAAAGATAAAAATTGTATTTATGGGGGCAAAGAAAAATAAACGTACAAAGTTGACCATAAAACACCAATGGATTGATTCCCTCTGGAACATTTTGCGACATCTGTGGCGCCCAATTGTTGTTTAGAGGATTTTTGACTTATTTTCCTCTGAAAGTGCTTCACGATAGTAGTGGCGCCCAAGTGTTGACAGGAAAAATAAATCATTTTATTTATTGCGACCAGTTTTTTGGGGTTTTTCTCTGTGGTGGTAAAATGCAGCATAACTAGAATCTCTAAAATAAATGAACATATTCTTCTTTGTATTCGTGGCGCCCAATTGTTGTTTAGAGAAATTTAAATGAGTGATGAGTAAATGAGGGATGCTGAAACTATTCTTGGCAGCAGTGGCGCCCAACTGTTGAATATAGAAAATTAATAACTGCATTTTTGGGGACCAGGGTACTAGTAACCTTAAAGAGGGTTTCATCTAACACACTTCTTGATGCCTGTGCGGCCAATTGTTTGCTAGAGCAAATAACTTGATTTGTACGAGTACTAAGACGTAAGTGGCGCCCAATTGTTTGTTAGAGAAAATTAATTTTTATTTTCTACGGACATTTTTTAAGGAATATGGGGGACTTATCCGAAAGTAAAGAAGTCCATGTGGGTTTATTTTTATCTCTAGTTTGAGGATAGGTTTTTATTACCAAGATTGAATTTTAAGAGCAAGAGAGAGTACTAAGACTAAAGTGGCGCCCAATTGTTTGTTAGAGAAGATTAATTTATATTTTCTACGAACATCTTTCAAAGGAATAAGGGGAGACTTATCTCAAAGAGAAGAAGTATATTCGAATCTATTCTTATCTCTATTATGAGGATAGTTTTTATATTGCCTAGATCGAATTTAAAGAGCAAATGTACCTCTTAGAGGTAATGTCTTGTAATTTTACGCAAGACAACAATGTAATGTCTATGTCTATCGATGCCGAATTGGAGTTCAAGCCTCCTAGGGTCCCTTTAAGGTAAATTCAATAATTGACAACGATGTAATGTCTGTGAGCGAGGTCGTGAGGATTCCGATTTAAACTTTAAAACCTATGAGTATCTTCATGGGAATTAAAAAAACAAAAATAGTTGACCATTGTAGTTCCGCTTTGCTCTCAGTAGCATTGTTAGAAATGCTACGATTAATTGCAGTATCCTCCTCGAAATAAATGGCGCCCAATCACTGGAATTTCAATTTATTAGAAGTATTTAAATGTTACTTTACCAAGGACATTTTAGGCCTGTCTCTGAAAGACATCTGTGACATATTTCGACTAGGAGCTAAAACTTTTTAATGCAGGGAGCCTCCATGATGTAAAAATATAGGCTGAACTTAAGAAATACTGGAATAGGCATTTTTTGAATTTCCCGGATTTTAATTCCAAAACCCTTGCAGAATAGTTCCGCTATGGAATCTCCCATTCCCGAGTATGTCTCTGAAAGACATCTGTGACCCATTTCGGCTAGGAGCTAAAACTTTTTAATGTAGGGAGCCTCCAACAGATAAAATATAGGCTGAACTTAAGAAATACTGGATTTCCATAGGCCCTTCCAGAATTTCCTTGATTTTAATTCCAAAACCCTTGCAGAATATTTCTGCTATGGAATCTCCCATTCCCGAGATTCAAGTAGTAAGTGCCAACCACATGTTTCTCACACTTCCGCACACTCACACTCACACGTGTAGCGTTATTGGTGCAAGTGTGAAATAAAAAAGGGTGTGCAAGCATGTCGACGGAAACGAACGTGCGTCGCACTCTTTATTTTTTCGTAGCAAACCATAGATTCAACACAAATTAAGGAGCTGGAAAAATAAGGTTTGTAGGTGGGAAAAATTCAACATTAATGAAGCTTTTTCTCACTTTTCTCGTTTTGTTGTAGTTGTTGTGTTTTTTGCTAGTTCGGTTTTTTCGGTTGAAAAGAGTTGAGCAGGCAATGGCAGTTTTTTTGTGTGTTTGGTTGATGATGCTACCACTGCTGTTGAGGGGAAGGCAAGCTGGGGTAGCAGGTCCTTTGAGAATAAGGATAAATGCTGTGACACATGAATGAATGAATGTTTGTGCCTCTCTGGCTTTGCTTTTGGGTGGGCATAGTGTCTGAATAAATAGTTAAGGCGGGCAGCCGAGCTGTTTGTTTGCATAGCTTACATGTCTGACTGGCTTATAGTTTTGGCTGGTTGGCTGGATGGGTTGGTTGCCTGGTGGGCTTTTGAATCACCGGAAGTAACACATATGAGAATATATTTCACACAAAAAAGAAAACTACTACCAGTTGATGCTGTTTGGCCTACACGCAAAGCAGGAGGCTTAGAATGAAAATACCTGGCCTCTGACAAAACACACAATTACATTACTTTATTATTTCCAGTTCATTTTTTGTGCAAATAAAGATTTCCGATTTAATTAGAGAGCAAACCGGCCACATAGTTGGCTGGAAATTATACGCAGGACTTTGTGATCCTGTAATTGGAATGCTTCGAAATGTATCCTGATTTTGGTTTTTCTTTCTTTCTTTTTTCCGCATTTTTGCAGCAGCGGCAGCGGTGGCAATATTATAACCCGCCGCCTATGCCGCAATCGTCGCCGCGAGGACAACGAATTATATCGTTCGAATAGCTTTAAGTTTGAACGCTTCGAGCGCAAGGAATATTTGGAAGAGCTGGCGGATACCCTACAAAAGCAGGTAAGTGAAAGCATGCCAAGATAATTGGGGAGAAGGGAAACAAAGAAAAAGTATTCAACAATTGTTCGAAGTGGGACAAGAACTAATTTAGCAAAAAAAGGAAACTTTGTTACAGTGGCGAGCAAAAGTGGGAGAATTTTAATGTTTTTTTTTGGTCAAAAGAAGTGTTTTAAAAAGGTCTCATGAAAACCACCTGAAGGAGGAGGAAAAACTTCGTAGAGGTCCTCTATAGAAGATAACCACCCATAGAGGCCTTTTATGGGAGGCATTTTCGTGAGTGATTTTATAGGGGGCCTCTGAAAGGGTTTCTATAGAATAGAAGGCCTCAGGGAGGTCTTCTATACCATAGAAGGCCTCTAACAGATCTTCTTTACCATAGAAGGCCTCTGAGAGGAGGAGAAGGCTTCGTAGAGGTCCTCTATAGAAGATAAGAACCCATATAGGCTTTTAATGGGAGGCATTTTCGTGAGGTATTCCATAGGAGGCCTCTGAAAGGGTTTCTATAGAATATAAGGCCTCTGAGAGATCTTCTATACCATAGAAGGCCTCTGATAGGTATTTTATACCATAGAAGGCCTCTGGGAGGTCTTCTATACCACAGAAGGCCTCTGAAATGGTTTCTATAGAATAGAAGGCCTCTGAGAGGTCTTCTATACCATAGAAGGCCTCTAAGAAATCGTCTATACCAGAGAAGGCCTCTAAGAGGTCTTCTATAGAATAGAAGGCCTCAGGGAGGTCTTCTATAAAATAGAAGCCCTCAGGGAGGTCTTCTATAAAATAGAGGCCCTCAGGGAGGTCTTCTATAAAATAGAAGGCCTCAGGGTGGTATTCTATAGAGTAGAAGGCCTCTGAGAGGTCTTCTATAGAGTAGGAGGCCTCAGAGTGGTCTTCTATAAAATAGAAGGCTTCAGAGTGGTCTTCTATAGAATAGAAGGCTTCAGAGAGTTATTTTATATACAAGGCCTCTGAGAGATCTTCTATAGATTTAATGGCCTCAGGGAGGTCTTCTATTGAATAGAAAGCTTCCGAGAGGTCTTCTATAGAGTAGAATTCCTCAGACAGGTCTTCTATAGAATAGAAGGCCTCAGAGAGGTCTTCTATAGAATTAAAGGCCTCAGGGAGGTCTTCTATAGAAAAGAAGACCTCCGAGAGTTCTTCTTTAGAATAGAAGTCTTCAGAGAGGTCTGTTATAGAATAGAAGGCCTCTTAGAGGTCTTCTATAGAACATAAGGCCTCAAAGAGGTTGTCGATAGAATAGAAGGCCCCTGAGAGATTGTCGATAGAATAGAAGGCCTCTGAGAGGGCCTTTATTAAATAGAGGGACTCTATAGAAAAGAGGTCCTCAGAGAGGTCTTCTGTAGAAACAAGGCCCTTGAGAGGTCTTCTGTAGAAAACAAGACCATTGAGAATTCTTCTAAAAAATATTAGACCTCCGAGAGGTCTCTGAGAGGCTTCAGAGAGGTCTTCTATGGAATGGAAAGCCTCTGAGATGTCTTCTATAGTCTTCCTTCTAAGAAAAATTCTATAAAATAGTTGGCCTCCAAGAGGAGAACTTATGCAGAGTAGAGGGTCTCATGAATAGAAGCTTCCGGGAAGTCTTCCATGGAAAATTTCTTTTCAAGTGATTCTACAAATTTATTATCCCACTTCCATCCTCCACTGTATGAAAGAAATTAGAAACGCTTTTGTTGTTCTCCGACTTCGCCTGGAGCGTCTTCCTTGTCCCATTTCAAAAAAAAAAATGCTCAAACAAAAAAAGTTTTCAATTCTCTCCCTCTGCTCCAAAACGGAAATCATCCTAAGGCGTTACAACAAAACACAATCAAACACACACACACACACCGACACATCCCCATTGAAAGAAAGTAGCGCACACCGAACCAATGCCGGAGAAAGTATAAAAATGTAACAATTGTTGGTGTTATTGTCGCGATTTGTTTACAAAAGAGAGAGAGAGAGCAAAGAAAGCGCCGGGGATGAACGAATGAATGAAAATTGGCTTACAGACATTACATGTTTAGTGTTTGCTGTTGTTGTTGTTATCAGCCGTTATTGTTGTGCTATTTTTTTTTGTGGCTGTTGGTAGAGGGATGGAAGGACTGGGAACTGGGAAGAGAACGGAAGTGATAGTGTTGCCATATTTAAGGATTTGTATTAAAACGGGAAAGGGGAAAATCAAAAATAAAAAATAATTTTCTCATAAATCAACGCTTGGAGGAATGGATACCTTAATACTACGCCTTAAACAAAAAGGACTTTAGAAAAATTCTGAATTCTGAAAAAGTTTGAAGGATGGTTTAATAGAAAGCTCCTAAAAGTCTTAGTTTGGGGACTGTGGATATTCTCCAAAATGTTCTTAGGAACTGAAGTTCCTTTACAAAAGTGTTCTCAAACATTTTATTCAAATTATTCTTAAAAATTCTTCGTTTGAACACTTGGGGTCCTTGAAATTATTGTTCAAAACCGGCGTTTGAAGCTCTAGAATTCTTAAAATAAATTCTTAAAAAAACAGTTGAAGTACTGCGGGTCCTGGAATATGTTTTATTTAAAACCCCATGTTTATGCAACTATAGCCGTTTAAAGAGATATCCTTTAAAAAAACAAGAGTTTAAAGGACTTCGAGTACATGAAAAATATTCCTAAAACAAATCAAAGTTTGGACGACTCCTAGTCCATGAAAACATTTTCTTATAAACCATACCTTGAAGGACCTGGAGTCCTTGGAAATATATCCTTAAAATTTAGGGGTTTTAATGGACTTGAAGTTCTTGAAAAATATTCTTCAGGATTGAGTTCTAATCCTTAAGAAAATTTTGGGCGACGTTGAATCCTTAAAAAAATATTCTTAACAATCAATGTTTGAAGGAACTGAAATCCAATCAAATCAAAGTTGCAAGGACCTGGAGTCCTTGAAAAAATATTCTTAAAAACAAAGACATTGAAAGGACCATAATGAAAAACATCTCCTTAAGAAATTTAAGCTTAGAGAATGCAGATTCTTGGGAAAATATCGGACCCCTAGGGGGAAAATATTTCTCCAAAAAATTTGTATTTGAAGAACGTTGAAGTCTCCTAAAAATATTCGCAAGACCAAAAAACAAAAAAAAAAAAAAAAAAAAAAAAAAAATCTTGAAAATTCAATGTTTGAAGGACCTGGATTTATTTAAAAAATATTTTAAAGAAATCAACGTTTGAGTAACCTAATGGGCTCGACAAAACATTCAAAGAAATCCTAAAGGATAGGTGGTTCTTAGGATCACCGATGAAAAAAAAAAATATATATATATTCCCCCGGGAACCCTAGGGGGAATCCCACGGGGCCCCTAGGGGAATCCCCCTGGACCCCTAGGGGGAATCCCCCGGAACCCCTAGGGGAATCCCCCGGAACCCCTAGGGGAATCCCCCGGAACCCCTAGGGGAATCCCCCGGAACCCCTAGGGGAATCCCCCGGGACCCCTAGGGGGAATCCCCCGGGACCCCTAGGGGGAATCCCTCGGGACCCCTAGGGGGAATCCCCCGGGACCCCTAGGGGGAATCTATTGGGAATCTATCCGGCCTCTGTGGGGAATTCCTCCGGCCACTATGGGGAATCTCTCCAGCCTCTGGGAATATCTCCGTCCTCTATGCCGAATCCCTTTGGTCCCTATGGGGAATATATTCGTCCTCTATGGAGAACTACTCCGCCCACTATGGGGAATCCCTCCAGCCTCTATGGCGAATTCCTCCGGCCGCTATAGGCAATCCCTCCGGCCTCTATAAAATATCTCTCCGGATTCTGGGGAATATCTCCGTCCTCTATGCGGAATCCCTTTGGCCTTTATTGGGAATCTCTTCTGCCTCTATGGAGAATACCTCTGGTCTCTAAAGCCAATCCCTCCGGCCTCTATGAACAATCCCTCCGGTCTCTATAATGAATCTCTCCGGCCTCTGGAGAATATCTCCGGCCTATATGCGGAACCCCTTTGGCACCTATGGGAGATCCCTTCGGCCTCTATGGAGAATTCCTCCGTCCTCTATAGGCAATCCCTCCGATCTCTATGAGGAATCTCTCGGGTCTCTATGGGGGATGCTCTATAGTGAAACCCGCCGGCCTCCACATGGAATCCTTCCGGCCTTCATATTAAATTCCTCTGGCCTCTATGGGTAATCCCTTGAACATCAGTTAGCCATTTTTTTTTAATCCTAGGACCCTTTAGTCCGAGAATATGTATTTTAATCATCGAAAGACAGATTTTGAACAAAAAAAAAAAAAAATAAATAAAAAATAAATAAATAAAAAATTAATTCAAGATATCTTTTTAATTCCACGAGCCTTATTATCAAAGAAATATTATTCAAAACTCAACAAATTCAATCCAACAAATTAAATAATTTTAAAAAATCCCCTAGCCTTGTTCCAGGAAAACATTCTTTAAAAGCTCCAAAAAAATAGTTTCTCTAGAAGAGTCCCAGAATTTTTCAAAAATCCTGAAGAAAGAACATTTTATAAAGTATTTTAAGATTAATGGGGTTAGTATTAGATGTTTTTCTAATACTCCAGCTCAAAAATATTTAAACAAATTTTAATTTTGGTAATTTTTTAATATCCTCCTCTCAAAGAATTTTTTTTGGTATTTCTTGATAATTATGTGGGATTTTAATATTGAGAACATGTGGCATCATTATCTATTTACGAAGTATATAAGCTTTTCGAACAAAGCTTTTTTGTTTATGCACACACACATGATAAACAATAGATGGCGCTGCTTAGGAGATTAATCTCATTACAAAGGCATTGCCAGCATTAAATTTCCAAATAAAATTAATTCAAAATTACAATAAATTATGGAATCAAATTATTTCTTAATACGGAAGGAGGTAGGGAAGGGAACCCATTTGTTCCACATTTATAAAAAAAACATTAATTGGTAATTTGATATCGATTAAATGGGACCACGTCTTGCATACAAAATAGGAAAGACATGGGTCAGAGGCGAGCGATTGAAAGAAACCCCAGCTGCTGCACCTTAATTGCCAATTAAGTGATTAAGAGCCTTGATAAATTATTCGGTTACAGGCCATAAAAAGTGGAAACTTAAAACTTTATTCTCCTTCTTCTTCTGGCGTCATAATCAATAAACTTCGATGGCCAACAGGTTTTTTCACAAACAATTAATAATGGATCATTGGCCAAATGGATGGATGACTGAACATTTAATGGCGGGAAGGATAAGTAAACACCTGGACGGAAGTCTAATCGTTGGGGAAGGAATAAAATTGCATATCTATTTACGCACATTTGCTTTGAAAACAAGAAATTCAAACAAATGTTGAACATCTTGTGATTACAAAAAGCGGGAACAGGTGTGTGTGTGCTTTTGCCATTACCCAATGTGTGGGTGAAGATATCTAATATTATCCTGGATAGTGGTGGTGATGGTGGTTTCTGTTTGCTTTTCCCAGACAAACTGTTATTGCTTTTTCTTGGTCGTGTGCATTGTGAAATTCTTGCTGGAGTGGAGTTTAGACCCCCTCTACCTCACAAATCAATAACAAATTTTAATTGAAAACTTTTCGTCTTCAACTCTGCAGCGCTCCACTGGCCATTGGCTGCAAATCCTAGACATAATTATTCTCATCTATCTTTGTAATGTTTTTTTTTTTTTTCAATATTGGAGCTTAGATTTGATGATGATTTTTTGTATTTTAACCTCAGACGGCAAAGTTTGCCAAAGGTAATCGAATTTGGATGAATTATGACAAGAGGTGGGAAGGGACAGATGCTGGAAAGAAGTTTTTTAACGGATAAATTCAATAAGAGATTAGAATTTTTTTGAGTTAGAATGCCATATGGTCTTAAATAAATAACTGGGAAATTAGTTATTAAAGAGCAAATGATAATAAAAAGTCCTAAAGAATAAAGAAATATTCTTGCATTTTAAAAAAGTGGGCCAAAGAGCGGAGGTTATACGGCTACGAGGCAAGAAATGTTTCCCTCTCTTGATATTAACAAAAATATAGGATTATCAAGCCTAAAATAGTCTAAACTAATATTGAGGAAATTCTGGCGCCCAACGTGGGGTCATCTGAGAAATAGAAATAAACCCACATAAAGATGTGATAAGATGTTCCTTAAATTACTTCGGTATAATCAGGAAGCTTATGATTGCTTAACTACAATTTGGACCTTAGTGGCACCCAATGAGGGGATGCCTCAAAAAAAGATATAAATAAATAAAGAAAATAAAAAATAAAATAAATAAATAAAAGAAATTAATACGATTACGATTATCCTAAAATAATAAATAAATAAAATTAATAAATAAATAAATAAATAAATAAAAAGAATTAAAAAAAAGTAAAATAAATAATAAATAAATTAAAAATTGAAATCGACTAGCAATTTTGATGAAGATAAAATACCTACACCCATCACATTAAAACTCTCTTTACCAAAGTTAAAGGTTAATTGGCGCCCAACGTAGGGTGAACTGAAGAAGAACCAACGAATATTTGAATGTAGCATTTAGAGGTCTCGCATCTCTTAAATGGCGCCCAATCTAATCTGCGGCCTTTTTTTAAGTGAAAAGTGAAAGCCCAGCTTGGTGACTCCAAACAATGGCCGTAGGTGGCGCCCAATTTAAATCCATTCAGTATAATCAATCAACTTGCGGTTCCCTTACCTAAAATCAAGGGTTTGGGTTAGAAAAAAGCAATTAGAATTGATAACTAAATAAATTGAAAGCTAAGTGGCGCCCGACGTCGAGATATCTGTTAAATTGGATGGGATAATCTGAGTTATTGCACCTAAGTTGTGGCACCTAATTCAATCTATGTCTGTTTTAGGGAGAAATGAAGATAAAAAAGTCGCAATGGCGCCCAATTCGAAGTACCTTCATTTAAATCAACCCACTTACGATTCTTCAAAATAAAGAAATATTGTGGAACAAACACAAACATTGGCTTTAAAAAAATTCACCATACCAAAATGAAGTTAAATTGGCGCCCGACGTGGGTATATCTGTAAACAGATAAGAAGACTATTTGGAACTCTGTTTAGTTCTTGTACCTCGGATATGGCGTTCAAATCATTCTGTGTTTGTTTTAGTGAAAAATGCAGCTTAACCTAGTGTTGTCAAATAGAAGTCGTAAGTGGCGCCCAATTTAAATACCTTCATCATAATAACCTAAATTACGATACTAAAACTAGGGATTACACGAAAAAAAGTTCCACTACGTTCGATGCTAAATAAACACAAACCTTCGGCACATGAAAATTTAGTAAAACACAATTGAAGGTGTGGTGGCGCCCGACGTGGGGTTATCTGAAAATAGTACAGAAGAGTAATTTTATGATATAAACAGAGGTATTGAAGCACTGATATTGCTACCTATTCAATCTATGTTTCTTTTAGTGAAAAGTGATGGCTAACTCAGTGTTTCCAAATAAGTCGCAAGTGGCGCCCAATTTAGGTAACCAATTATGTAATCCAATTAAGTAACAAAAACCAAGGGAGTACAAGAAAAAAGTTTCACTTCGTGCGATGCGGAAACAATACACAAATATCCAGCATTTTAAAATTTAATAGGCTAAAAGTGAAGGTGTTGTGGCGCCCGACGTGGGGTTATGAGACAACCTAATCATTGATATTTTTTAAGTAAAAGTTAACGTCCAAAATAACATCCCTTTATCAAGGTCTATTGGACGGCGCCCAATTGAAGTGGAAATAATTCCCAAAATCGTTTCCCAAAATATTAAATCTCTCAATTCATATCAGAGGTCAGTGGCGCCCAATATTAAAATCAGACTTTCAGAATAAATCTGGCGCCCAACATACGAAAGGAATCATAGCAGGCCTTGAGAATTAAAATGGCGCCCAACATGAGAACAAATATTGTGTGCAACGTCAAAGCAGCGATGTTCAATCTATTAATTCAACATAGGGGTCAGTGGCGCCCAATATTAAAAACAAATTTTCAGAATAAAAATGGCGCCCAACATACGTACGCAAACGCAATAATTTTTACTTTTTTTTGTAAATTTTATTGAATGAAAGAAAAAAATGTTGGAAATAGCATCAAATTTTAGAATACGTTTGGATTTGTTCGAATTGATCACCTTTGGCAGGAGTTATGGCCTTCAAACGGCCAATGAAAGTCACACGTTGCCCGAATGTTGCTCTACGGTATTTTGGCTCATTCCTGGAGAAGCGCTTGCTTGAGGTGATCGACACTTTGGTATTTTTTAGTGTCAACCTTGCTTTCCAAAATTCTCCAGACACAATAGTCCAACGGATTGGTATCCGGAGATTTTGGTGCACATTTTCAGCTGACCTCTTTTGCAAGTAAACACGATCATTTTGTTTGTTTACAAACTGCTGGACAACGAATGTTTTCTCATCGGAGAACGGAGAAAATCAAATTCAGCAGTTCACCTATTTCGGCCAAGCGAAGCAACTCTTTAGTCTCTTTTGAGTCTATTTTCTTTCTGTTGCGGTGTAAGTTCTTGCACTTTTTTGGAATTTCAATGGCTTTACCCCCAGCTCATTTTACAATATTTGCCGAATGGAATATTGCGATATGTTCAAATCACGAGCCGTTTTTCGTCCACTGCGATGCGGGTTTCGATCAAGTCGCTTCTTTACTTTTCGAACCATTTCTGCTAACGTTGATGATACAATAAATGTATGTAATCCCTTGTTAAAAAGTGCTTTCTCTTCTCTTGTGGGATGAGAACTTTGCCATTTCCACCATTTTTTTTTTTTGAAGTGGCGCCCAACGTTAATTGTACTCCCTTATAAATTTGGACATGGAACTTCCTCATATTTTGCAGGATGATAATTCTTTCATTTCCCCAAAGTCATCACCTAAAATAAATAGATCTTCAAAATAAAAGTGGCGCCCAACGTTGACAATACAATAAATAAATGTAGCCTCTTATTAATGCAGAAAAAGTGCATTCCCATCTGATGAGGGATTCGAATTCTGCTATTTCCACTAATTTTACAAAAGTGGCGACCAACATGGAATTTATTTACTGAATGTACTTCCTTGAAAAATTTTGGAAAATATGATTTCTTATCTCTTGTTGGGCAAGAATACCGTCATTTCATCTAAGTTTTATCATCTAAAATGAAAAAACTTTTGAAGGAAGAAAAGTGGCGCCCAACGTTGACAATAAAATATAAATGTAGTCCCTGATTAGTACAGAAAAAGTGCTCTCTCATAAGCTGTGAATTTAAAATTTTGCCATTTCCATCAAAATTTATTAGAGTGGCTCCCAACGTTGGCATCATATTTTGCGGGATTAAAATTCTGTCATTTCCTCAAAGTGGCGCCCAAAAAGTGCCCACATGATCAATTTGGAAAATGTGATTTCTCATCTTTTGTGGGACAAGAATTCTGTCATTTCCTTCATTGTTAACTAATTCTAATACCTATAATGAGTAGGCTTTCAGAAAAAAATGGCGCCCAAAAAGTGCCTAGGTGATAAATTTGGAAAATGTTGTTTCTCATCTTTTGCGGGACAAGAATTCGGTCATTTCCTTCATTGTTACTAATTCCAAGACCTAAAATAAAATTATTAGACCTTCGAAATAAAAGTGGCGCCCAAAAAGTGCATCGATGATAAATTTGGAAAATGTGATTTTTCATCTTTTGCGGGACAAGAATTCTGTCATTTCCTTCAATGTTAACTAATTCCATGACCTAAAATAAGTAGGCCTTCAGAATAAAAGTGGCGCCCAACGTTGACAATAATGTAATCCCTTTTTTCAATACGGAAAAAGTGTTTTTTCTATATCTGCTGTGGGATAAAAATTCTGCCATTTTATTAAAGTGGCGCCCAACGTGGAATTTATTTACTGAATGTACTTCCTTGCAAAACTTTGGAAAATGTGTTTTCTCATGTTTTGCGGGACAATAATTCTCTCATTTTCCTTAATTTTTAACTTATTTCATCACCTCAAATCAGTAGACCTTCAGAATGAGAGTGGCGCCCAACGTTGATATATATATTTTTTTTTATAAATGTAATTTGTGGTAAATAAAGACAATATGTCTCCTTGCTTTTTGCTTTCCTTTCCACTAATTTATATCTGATTTTATCACCTAAAATTGCTGAGAATTTTGCCAAGTGCATTAAATTTATTAAAGTGGCGCCCAACGTTTGTATATATGTATTTCCTAATATATTTGGACAGTTCTTCTTACCTTTTGCTGGATAAGAACTGCATTATTTCCTTAAATGTTAACTAATTCCATCACCGAAGATGAATAGACACTCAGAGTAAGAGTGGCGCCCAAGGTTGATATGTTCTTAATAAATGTAATTTCTGATAAATATAGACAATGTACCTCCTCATCTTTTGCGGAATGAGAATTCTCTCACTAATATACATCTGATTTCATCACCTAAAATCGATAGGATTCTAGAATAAAAGTGGCGCCCAATGTTGACATTTATTTAATAAGTGTAGACCCTTAAAAATCCTGCACAATATGTCTTCTCATCTTAGGTGCGATGAGAATTCTTTCATTTCCACTAAAAATAAAAGTGGCGCCCAATGTTGACATTTATTTAATAAATGACAATGACAATATTCCTTCTCATCTGAGGTGGATGAGAATTCCTTCATTTCCAATAAAAATAAAAGTGGCGCCCAACGTTGACTTTTATTTGATAAATTTATTTCCAAATAGATTTAGGCAATATTCTTTCCCATCTCCTGCGGTAAGAGAATTGGGCCAATCTCTTTAATTTAAAATCAATTCCCTCATCTAAAATTGATGGTTTGATGGCTATAAAAGAAGAAATTCCATTCCAAAACCCCAATAATTAAAAATATTGAATATTCTTGGGCACCATCCGAACCAAGCCAAATCAAATGTTACAAATCATCAATCTTCGAATCAAATGAAATATTTTCTGACAGATTTTTATGACATTTTAATGGAGAGAACGGTGGAAAAACAATAAAAATTTCAATGCTGGGGAATTCCATTGGCCAGGTCTGGAGAAAAAGTGATGGGATTTCCCAAAAAAAAGAAGAAGAACTTAAAAACAAGATATCAGAATGAAATTGCTTGGCATCATCATTATCATCAGTGTTATGTTGCCGTTTGGTTTTGCGGGGTGAGTGGAAGAACTTCAACTTCTATGTTACGCGGCATCAAATGACAGCCATGGAACATTTATCATTGCCTGGCGGTGGAGAGACAACGGTTTTTGGCTGTATCTGGAGTTAAGTTTTTTGTTTTTCAGTTTTTTTTCTGGTTTCTGTTGATGAAGATTCATTTTTAACGCCGGTAGCCTATCACCTTCAATTAGTTTCAAACTTGAGCCACTTTAGGTGATTGACTGAAGTTTCTGAGTCACCTACTCCATTAGCTGGCAGTTGCTACTTAGCTCCACCGCCATTGCTGAAGTGCTGTAGCGGTTGTTATGAGAATGTTGATGTGGTTGTTGTTGTTAAGTTTTGTGATTGGATTACCTGTCATTTGGGTTGATTTTTTCCATAATCTTGTCAGATTACCAGGGGTTGCAGAAAGAGAACATGGGCATTTATTATTGGGCGAGAAGGAGGAGAGAAGGAAAAGGACCTGGAGTTGTTAAATTCCTGTGGCCACCGCCATGCATTTTGCAAAAGGCTTGCGTGTTTGTTCGGGGAAAAGGAGTTTCGTTTCTTCAATTCCAGCTATGCAGCTAGCTGTCAAGTTCCAATGGAGGTGGTGGTGGTGCTGGTGTGGATGGTAGGAGTTGTGTTTCCTTTTCTTGTTGTTTTCCTCGCTTTCCTTCCTAACGAGTGATCCCTTGACAGCTTCACTTGTTGTTAGATTTATGGTCTTGGTCTTGCAGTTGTGGCAGTTCCATGTTCTGTCTTAATAAAGCTTAAGTGTTTTTCTGACTGCCTTTGCTCAGCTGTTCCTGTTGTTTTACATGGAATTTTATCTTTTGACGCCAAAGGCAATGAAAAGACGTGTAAATGTCGTTCACCAAACCATGGAGTTAAGGAGGAACGACTGAAGAATCCTTTAAGCACCCATCCATGGTATTGTTCCTAATTATCTTTGATAACCAAAAAATAATGTAAAAAAGTGGTGGAACAAACACCTTAACATAGCTGCGAAATAAAATTAATTTCAATCTCGTTTTATTCTTCCACTCAAAGTTCTCTTTTAAAGGTGCTGTTTTGTCTAAGGCATAAATAAAACTCATTTGGCAGAAGTGTAACAATTTAATCCGGCTGCATTATTTACATGGCATTAATTTCCTTTCCCCCCTTTACTCCGCGCATAATTTCGAGCTAATCTTTATGGCCGCCTAACATTATGTAGCTTATTTAGCTGTTTTTAGCGGCATTGGCGGGGTGGAGAGGAGGTTAATTATTACTCATTTCCCTGTCTGGCTGATTAAATCAGAAACATTGCCATCCATGATTATTGTTCTGCAAATTAAATTTGACGTTTTCAGTTTATTAATATACATTCTATGGCAAATCCTGTCTGAATTAACAGTTAGTTAGACTTTTGTAAATGTCAGCGGCAAGGGAAGTCATAAAAGCCAAGAGGACATTTTAAATAAGCAAAGAAAGGCAAATGCTGAGGAAGTATTCAACGAACAATTATTTTTAGGAAAATACTGAATAAAGCATTAATCAGAAGAAAAATGGGGTCTTAAGAGTGCCGCTCGATTTTGGAATAACAGAAAATTTACCTCAAAATAAGGAAAAACTGACATCTATAAAGTGGCGCCCAACGTGGGGAACAAAGTATAATACCAGAAACAATAAACATGTGAAAGCGTTTGAATTTTTCAAGTGGCATACAATTTTTGGATAACCAAAAATGACGAAAAATAAGCAAACAAGTCTCCCAAGTGGCGCCCAACGTGGGGACAAAATTATAAGGGTAATAACAGAGGCAATAAAAATGTGATAGCGTTTGAATCTCTCAAGTGGCCTCAAATGTTTGAGAAACCAAAAATAAAACTAAATAAAATAAAATTAGCATTCATGCCTCCAAAGTGGCGCCCAACGTGGGCATCCAATAAAAATTGTGAATAAAAGTGGCCCCAAACTGGTGACGATTGTTTATAAAAATATTCTCGGTGCCCGGACCCAACAATATTTCGTTAAATCATGTTTTAGCCATATATGAAAGAAGCCAGACCAACCGTTATAATAAAAAATGGCGCCCAACGTGGGGACCAAATTATAAAGATAATAAGAGAAGCAATAAAAGATGTGATAGAGCTTGAATCTTCCAAATAAATAACTGACAAAAAATAACTAAAAATAAGAAAACAAGTCTCCAATGTGGCGCCCAATGTGGGGACCTTATAGATATTATGAATAAAAGTGGAAACAAATGGTGACGATTGCTTAATAAAAAATACTCCCGGTGCCCAAATCCCAACAATATTTCGTTAAATAATGTTTTGAGCCATACATGAAAGAAGCCAGATCCACCGTGGTAATAAAAATGGCGCCCAACACGTTAAAAACATCAGAGCTTAGAGAGAGAGAGAGAGAGAGAGTAATTTAATTGCCGCTGGCTCCTATATCTCGCCACTATATTTTTAGCTGAGACACAAAACTTGTTATGACCGGAATTCAAATTTATGAAACTATGCATTACTACCCTTTTTCAGATCCGCATCTATTTTCGTGAATGCGCAAAGACACATCAGTAAACTGCACACTAATTTAAAAAGAAGTGATTTTTTATACCCTCAGCCATATGGCTAGAGAGGGTACATATATATCATTTGATACGGTTAAAACGTGCCTCATCGAAATAACGGTTTTAGACCAAATCCGTTTCAGGACATTTGGAGTCGATCTAGTGAT
The DNA here is from genome assembly GCF_030504385.1 of Musca domestica. Classification (NCBI taxonomy): domain Eukaryota; kingdom Metazoa; phylum Arthropoda; class Insecta; order Diptera; family Muscidae; genus Musca; species Musca domestica. The sequence continues at coordinate 3,543,210 of NW_026712250.1, read as the reverse complement.
GTCCGTCCGTCCGTCTCTCTCTCTCTCTCTGTCTGGCAGGTGCTCACGATAACTCTCGAAGGGAGTATCCGATTTGATTCAAATTTGCTACATCGTAATATTTTTATCAAACTTAACTCGACTTCGGAGATGGAAAATATCGATCTACTCCTTTTGGCACCTCCCCCACAAATGGGCGAACTTTTTAAAGAAAATATTTTACTGCACAAAAAGAGAAAGGCTAATCCGATTTTGCTCCATCTTCGCAAATCCTAATATTTGCATCAGTGCTAGGTCAGGCGCGAAAATGGACAATATCGGTCCACTCCATTAAGTACAATTTTGAAAATTTTTAAAATTTTGAATAATTATAATAATTTTCAATATCTCATAAACATCCGATTCTATTCAGACATCTTGGCACATCTCAATATTTCCATAAACACAAGATCGGTTATAAGATAGTAGAGATCCGACCAGTCCTTCTGGTACCTCCCCCACAAATGCTCTAAATTTTGAATAACCAAAACGAGCATAAAATCCGATATAAACATCCGGTTCTTTTCTAATTTCACACATCTCATTATTTCCACTAACACAAGACGATGGGATCTATCAGAGCACTGCTTTAGGTACCTCCCTATTTTTTGTATTTTGATGATTTTAGCGACATTATGCACCGGAATTGTTTCAAATTTGGTATTTGAAGTTCGTAATGGATACTACAGCCTATGACAGAAAATTGTCCGTGCAGGTCCGCGGCTTCGTATTGCCCCCATATAACGGTACCTCCCGATATTCGGTATTTCGATGATTTTAGCGACATTATTTACCGGAATTGATTCAAATTTGGTATTAGAAGTTCTTAATGGATACTAAGGCCTAAGACAGAAAATTGTCTGTGCAGGTCCGCGCCTTCGTATAGCCCTCATATAACGGCACCTCCCGATATTCGGTATTTTGATGATTTTAGCGACCTTATTCACTTGAAATGTTTCGAATTTAGTATTTGAAGTTCGTAATGGATGCTACAACCTATGACAGAAAATTGTCTCTGCAGGTCCCGCCTTCTTATAGCCCCCATATAACGGTATCTCCCTATATTTGGTATTTTGATTATTTTAGCTACATTATTCACCGAATGTTTTTTTTCAAGTTTCGCATTTGAATATTGTAATGGCTTATAACAAAAGTTGTTTATGCCGGTCCACGTCGTCGTATAGACCCTAATATAAGGGCTACATTCGGTATTTTTAAGATTTTAACAGAATTTTTAACAGATTTTATTTTTTTTTTGAAATTGGCAAATTTGTTCCAAATGTTGAAGGGTATTCATTTCTGAAAAATATTTTGTCATGAAATGGCGGCCAACATGGGACATTCGTTTGTTTTTTTTTTTTAACTTCGGACATCCCTTTATGAATAATTAAATAAAACTAATATTCTTTTATGTGGCGCCCAACGTGGGTAACTCACCTATTACTGTGTTAAAAACTACAATTTTTATTTTTTTTCCAAAAAAACTTTAATTCCAGCCACTTCAGACTTTTGTCCATAAATGGCGCCCAACGTGGGTCACCTATAAATTAAATGTTTTTATTGTGTTAGAGGCATTAACATCTAAACACAAGTAAATTAAATGGTTCCTCACCCTTGTTCATTGATAAAACCACCCTGCTTTTTTCCTTTCCTCCCCCTCCCCTTCCACCTAATTCTCTCCTTCCTTGTAATAATAAAATAATAGTTTGTGTGTGTGTTAAAAATTGAATGTAACTTTGTCAATGTATTGCAATACCGTGACAACTCGGTGACCTTTTGTTGTGGCATTAACACCCTATTTGATGGGTGATAAGTTTTCCAATGAAAAATCGATTAAAATGTTGTTGAAAACCAAACAAAAACAAATCATTTGAGAAATCCCCTTACCAAAGGAGGGTGATTTTATTTTCCATAACTCCCACATAAAGAGGAAGGAAAGAGGAAGGACTCACACCTTTCCAACATGTTGGCTTAATAACATTTATTAATAATTTCGAAGAAATCCTTGCCACCTACGACATATTGAAAAAAAGAGTGAAAAGGGGTGACTTGGGAGGTAATAAAGCAATTTGATTTACGGGCTTTAAACTCCTGGCAAGATTGGCAAATTGGTTTAAAGTCATCGGGCAAAGACATCAATTTGTTTCCATTTTCATTTGTTCGGAAAAAAAACCAATCTGGTAGTTCGTTTTATGCGACAGAAGATTTTTCCTGGGATTCTTTGGAAAATCCCACGAAAATGTTTCATCCTCATCAATTTGAATGCCGTATTGTTGTGCATTTTAAGTAGCCTACCAAAACAGAGACGAATCTGGCAAATTCTCCACAATTTCCATTTCCAATTCCAGCTTTAGCTGCAGCTGTACATTTTTCATATTGATGTCTCAGCATTAAGGCATTTCGCCGAATGCTGAGAGACAATGACATAAAAAAGAGGAATAAAAGCAATGTTCTTCCAAAGCCAGACAACAAACATGACATGAGTAATGATTTCGTTTTTTTTTTGCTCTGCACCCTGCTCTTTTTTGATGGCGTAATGAAGGGGATGAGAAATCATCATTGGAATCGTCATTAATGTCATCTGGAGTGATGAAATTGTGGCGAACTGAAACAGAAAAAAAAAAACGAAATGTTAACGACATTGCATGACAGGCCAGACCAGGAATTGTTTGACGTTAAAAAGCGTTTCGACGGAGTGAGAAAGGTAAAGTGTGGAGTGGAGGGCAATTGTATGGTTAGCTACTCCTGCTGCTCACTTTCAATTGCTTGCCTTAAATATCCTGGCCAAAATTAATGGTCCTCCATTATGCCGACTCCACTAAGCCTAAAATTATATTTGTATGCAACAGAAATACAAGCATCCATCCATTCAGACACCCATCCATTTATCCATTTAAGATTTGTTTCTAGTCATATTGAGACCATTAGACACCCGTGTATGTGATTTTTTCTCCAAAGCCTCTCCATTCTCCCATTATCTACAGGGGAAAATTAGTTGAGCTTCCTTAAAAGGTCCCCTGAATTCATGACAATTCGATGACATTGCTAAACGCACAAAACTAATTTGTTAAAGGATCTCTCCTTCACTTCCTACTCTCTCTCTCTGTTTCTCTCGTTCTCTCCTTGTTGGCCAAAACCACTTTGGCTTTAGCTCTGTCTAATGCGGTAATGGCTGCAAAAACTTAATTAATTCTATTAGAACGGTAATATTTCGTATAGATTTACAACAATTTATATTCATTTGGGAACACTTGAGGAATGAGTGAAAGTGATTTGAAAGATACTTCCTATTTGGAAAATTAACAGCATAAAGTGGGGGAGAAGGAGACAAAGGAGCTATGTTCTCTGTGCAAAAAAATGGATTCAATGGGGTTTTCTATGGGAAGGCTTACTTCAATTTAGAAAAAAATTCGATCCAGAAAAATATTGTTTTGTAAAACGAAATTTCTGAAATGGCGCACAACGTGAAGTGACTTGAAAATACGCAGTTTGGCCACAACAAACAATTTTAACAATTTTTTTTTATTATAACAAGGGGGAGATAATGGGAGGGATAGGAAGAAGTAGGCTAATTCTGTCAATGACCAAGGGTAAGGATACATTTAATTTTCTTCTTTTTAGATGCTTGTGCCTGTAACACAATAATCATTTTTAAAAGCACCCACGTTGGGCGCCATATAGGAAAAAAATATTAAGAGACCAGATTTCAAGTTAGTATAGTTTTCATATAAAAAGGTGGCCAAAATTACAAAGAAAAAAGTCGACGCCCCACGTTGGGCGCCATTTTCCAACAAAAACTACACAGATGGAAGATGCAATTAAATTTCCTAAGGAATTTTCGGAAAATACCTAATAAAATCAGTAAAAAAAGGTCAAAAGTCGGGCGGGGCCGACTATATGATACACTGCACCACTAGGAGTATTTAGTAGAGCTCCCATAACAAAAAAAATTATATTGGGAATTTATGTGAAGTAGATCATACCAACTATAAACCTTATTTGAATGCGTATCATGGTTTAAAAGTAGTCACAATTTGGGAACCATATCCAACTCAGAATCGATTTTCAACAAATTTGAGGGAGGCTTTTGCACCACCAGTACCAAATAACATTGCTGTATAGTGCATGTATATGACTTCGACAAAAATTATATAAAACAAAAATATTTATTGGAACAATACATATACCGGACCGAGTTCCTCCAAATGGAAAAATTCGCTAGAATATGAAAAAAACCTATCCAATCTGGGCCGATATTACATATATGGTGGACAAATAACCATAAAATCGCATAAAGATATATATCGAAGGTATATACAAATCTGAACCCATCTCGACAAAATTTAGCAGAAGTATTTTCGAGTTGTATCAGATGCCTGATATCAAATATCATTGTTGCCGAATGCATATTACGCATTTGAGGGACTTTAACACAAAATCGGATGAAATAGATTTATGGGAGCTATAGCTATAGCTGAACAGATTTTTGCAAAATATGAAGTACTTCTATCTAGGATGAATTCAGTCGGAATTGCCCAAATTCAGTCCATTTGGGCTGATATTAGCCATTTGCTGCAACAAAGCTGATATGGGATAAAGATGTATATGGGAGCTATATTCAAATTTGATCCGATCTCGATAAAATTGGACAGAGGTATTTCTGGGCTGTATCTGATACCTTGTACCATTGTTCATAGTAGTGGAGTGCATATTACGCATGTGAGGGACTTTAAACCCCAAATCGGATTAAACTTACATATGGAAGCTATAGCTATATCTGAACCGTTTTTTTTAAACAAATTTGAAGTACTGGTTTCTAGACTGAATTCTGTCGGATGTGGCAAAATTCAGGTAATTTGGACTGATAATGGCCACTTGCTGAACAATTGACCAGAGATCGGTTGAAGATATATTCGGAAAATTTATCTAAATTTGTACCAATTCTCACCAATTTCAATGGGGTTTGTCCTTTGGCAAACAAATATTAATTGGAAATTTTCAACTAAATCGGATAATAAAAGCAGTTTCTTCAAAAAAAAAAAAAAAAAAATAAATAAATAAATAAATACATGGACAGACTATGTCGATTTAGCGACCGACCGTCCGTCTATCCGTCTGTGGAAATCACTCTAGCTTCCAAATGAAACGAAGTAGATTGATAAAATTTTACTCAAATGTATATTATGTCTGCAGGACTTTTGGTATTGAAAATGGGCCATGTAGGTCCACCGTTTGGTATAGCCCACATATAACAGTACCTCCCGACATTCGGTATTTTGATGATTTTAGCGACATTATGTACCGGAACAGTTTCAAATTTGGTATTTGAAGTACGTAATGGATACTACACCCTAAGACAGAAAATTGTCTATGTAGGTCCACCTCTTCGTAAAGCCCCCATATAACGGTACCTCGCGATACTCGGTATTTTAATGATTTTAGGGACATTTTTCACCAGAATTGTTTCAAATTTGATATTTGAAGTTCGTAATGGATACTACAGCCTAAGACAGAAAATTGTCTGTGCAGGTTCAGGTCTTCGTATAGCCCTCATATAATGGTACCTCCCGATATTCGGTATTTTGATTTTATCGACATTATAACCTATTTTTTCAATTTAGCATTTGAATATTGTAATGGCTTATGACAAATGTTACCTACGCAGGTTCATGTCGTCATATAGACCCTAATATAATAGCTACATTCGGTATTTTTAAGATTTTAACAGAATTTTTAAAGGATTTTTTTTTTGTGAATTGCCAAATTCGTTCCAAATGGTGGAGGGTATTTAAAGTTCAGCCCGGCCGAACTTACTGCTTTTCTACTTGTTAATTATTGTCCTGCTCGGTTTTTAGGAATGTTGTATTGTTATACAAATGGAAGGAAGGATTGAGGGTGATACTGTCCATATCATGGTGGAAGGGTATATAATTTGCCGGTATTTGTATGAAAGGATATCCAAAATTACAAAAAAAAAAAAAAAAAAAAAAAAAAATTAGTGCCCCACGTTTCACGCGCCATTTCATGATACAAACCCTGGAGACTTAAAATGGGTTCCAATTAAAAATAAATCACTTCTGTTCAAGTTAGTGCATATTTTACTAATTTAACTTAGAAAGTAGCGCTTTTATAGGAGAGAATAATTTAGTTGGGGGAAAAATTGCGATGATGCCAAGCTTAGTGCCCAAGCCAAAGTTTTATAGAGAAAAGGGGTTTATATTTTTCTAGGGAGAATCTCAAGTAAATTCTTTTTTAAGAAACTCCCATTTTAACATAATTTTATTAAGAAAAAATGATTTTCCCCCAAGTTTTCCGGTAGAGAAACTCAATTAAACAGAAAAACTCAATTCCGCTAAGGTTTTTGTAAAGAAAAAACGCCGTCTACTAAACCTTTTCTAATTTTTTTTTTAAATTTTCCAGTTCACGAAAAACGTGTAAAGGATCGTGTTATTTTTATCGATTGAGAAAAAATAGAAACATTTAAAGTTTTTTTCCATAACCATTAAACCTAAACACGAACTGTAGCCTTAACCAGGAAACCTGCAACTTGCTTAAGGAAAATGTCAGGAAAACTAATAAATTCGATATTTTCTTTATACAGCCTTGTTGCGTGTTATTCATATGCTGTAGAAAATGCCTTTCATGTGAATTGGAGGGAAAACGCATTTTCCATGCGAAACCTCCACCCCTCCCCTTGCAAAACTTTTGAAAGTTGCAAAGGAACAACTATCACCCATCCGTTTGGATATGGTGGAAAAGGATACACGCAATGCTTAATGCCAAATCTTGACAGTACCTGTAAAAAATTACTTTATGTTGGTCGGGATACCTTCGAGAAAAAAGAGGAATGTGTTGGTGTGGAAGGGTGAGAGCAAACTCTCGCATAAAAAAATAAATTCCAATAAACTAATTTGCACACAAAAATTACTTCATGAAAAAATAATGCCATACAAATGGAGTAGAGAGAAGAGAAGGGGAGGGGAGGGGATAGAGGAGGAGGAGGACGTTATAAACATAATAATCAGAGAATGTCGCACACTCACACACACATGTAAAAACATGTATGAACGGAAGAGCCGAAGCAGTTTGAGATAAGTCAGGCCAAGAAACTCCTCCATTTCCATTGGCGGGGTATCCTTGTGGAAAATGTGTGAATGGCCAGGCATTTTACACGCACATTCCAATAATGGCTCATTTGTCTCCACACACTCACACACAAATATAAAGGAGCCTGTCTCCCCAGACTCGGTGATTCCTCATGAATTACAAGGCTCCTTTGGAGAATTATGGGGTCTCAAATAAATTTAGCCAGCAACAAACAAGCAATTCATATTTCCCAACTAAAATACAATATTTTATTAATAAAACACATATTTGTCTGCCGTCGGCACAGGGTTGCCATGGTCGGGGAATTTTCAAAAAAATAAAAGGGATATTTGTGTTTTTATACCCTCAACCATATGGCTAGAGAGGGAATATAGCATTTGCTACGGCCAAAACGTGCCTCATTGAAAAAAAAAACGGTTTTAGACCCTGGGTCTCTTTTGGGGCAAATCAGTTTCAGGACATTTGGAGTCCATTTAGCGATATCCATCCGTCCGTCTGTCTGGCTGGCTGGCTGGTGCGCACGATAACTCTCGAAGGGAGTATCCGATTTGATCCAAAGTTGGTACATCGTACTATTATTACCAAACTTAGATCGAGTTCGGAGATGGATAAATTGGTCCACTCCATTTGGTACATCCCCCACAAAAGGTCGAAATTTTCAAAAAAAAAAAAAAAGAAAGAAAATAATTTACTGCACAGATAGAGAAAGGATACATCAATTTTGCTCCAACTTTGCAAATCCTAATATTTCCGTCAGTGCTAGGTCAGGTGTGAAAATGGACATTTTCGATCCACTCCATCAAGTACCTCCCCCACAAAGTGTCAACATTTTGAAAAATTATAACTCTTATAAAATGTGATGTAGGAGTCCGATTGTCTTCAAATTACACACATCACAATATTTTTATTAGTCCAAGGTCTGGTGTTAATATAGAACATATCGGTCCACTCCTTCTGGTACCTCCCCCACAACGGGTCAAAATTTTGAATTTCCAAGAAGCTCATAAAACGCGGAACTAACATCCGATTCCATTCAGACTTGGCACTTCTCAATATTTCCATTAAAACAAGACCTGTTATAAAGATGGTCGAGATCGGATCATTCCTTCTGGTACCTCCCCCACAAAGGATCAAAATTTTGAATAACCGAAACGATTATAAAATCCAGAATAGGCATCCGGTTCTCTTTACATTACACACATCACAATATTTTTATTAACGCAAGGTCTGGTGCGAAGATGGAATATATCTGCGAACCCCTTCTGGTACCTCCCCCACGAAGGGTCAAAATTTTGAATATCCACGAAGCTTATAAAACGCAAAATTAACCTACGATTCCATTCAAACTTGGCACATCTCAAAATTTCCAAGATTTGTTATAAAAATGGTAGAGATCGGAGCATTCCTTCTGCTACCTCCGCCACAAAGGGTCATAGTTTTGAATAACCAAAACGATTGTAAAATCCGAAATAAGCATCCGGGTTCATTTGTAGAAAAATTCAATACGTTGGAGTTTTTCTATAGAAGAATACAATTCTGCGGAATATTTCCTTCGAAAAATGTTCCATTCGACTGAATTTATTTTCTAAAGATGAAATCAGTTCTGCTAAGTTTTTCTATAACAAAAAAAAAAATCAGCAGAAGTGCTTCTGACGTAAAACACAATTCCGAAAAAAATTAAAAATTTTACTGAAAATTCTAATTTCCATTCCATTACAAAATAAAAATTTATTTCCAATACAAAAATTTCCCGAAAAAATAATTCATGATTGTTGAAGCATTAAATCCGATGCGGCAACACTACTGGCACTCCATTTCTTCCCCCTCTCCTTTCATTAGATTTTATTCTCATATTCCAGCAGAAGTGGGTAAAGAGTAAGAAAAATTGAAATTTTCTTTACACTCTATTATGAATATAAATCACTTGAATATGATTTACGACCATATGTTGAGATTACAATTGGCATGCCGAACAAATCAGCAACAGCTCGGCATGGAACAGGCATGGAGCAGCAACTGAAGACTAAGCATCAAATTATAAACTGACTTCATTTGTATGGTCGAAGGAAGAGCTGCTCATAAATATGAGTTTATTTCAAATTACACTTTCTCCCAGACCCCTCCTCCCCCCATATACATGCATTGGGATTCGGTATTGTTTTGAGTTTGTCGGCCCCAAACAACTTTTGACAAGGATAAGAGGAGGAATGTTGAAGAGGATTATTAGATTATTTTCTACAGAAAAATCTTTGCTGAATAGAATTTTTTATGAAAAAACTTTGCTGAATAGCGTTCTTATGCATTTTCTTGAATTATGTGTGTTTTATAAATTTGGCAAACTTGTACTTCCTACTGATTTTTTCTAATACGAAGAAAAATTCGTCTTTATGATATTTTACAAAGTAAAATTGAATAAAAACTACAATAAATTAGCACAAACTATTCTCTATTATTCACTTGTGCTCAATAGGTCACGATAAGCCTAAAAGTATGCATTAATTTTTCTTTTTAATGGAAAATAAAGATAGAAAAATATTTTATCTTATGAAACAACTGTGACAGGTTTGTGTCCCAGTCTTGACATTTTTTTACAAATAACTTTTTGAATGGGAGCCCAAAAGTAGGCACCACTTTTTGAAACGATGTTTATTTTAGTTTCCTGTTGCCTGCTTCAATTTCATGCTAGGCTACAACTCTCTAATTTTCATGATTAATACCAAGAAATTATATAAATATTTGGTCGCAATTGAGCCTAAAAGTAGACTCCACTTTTGAAATGGAACTAATTGTGGATATTTAGTAGGGAAATTGCAAATTATAAAATTACAAATAAAGAGAAATTTAAAAATAATTTTCCAAATTAGTAATTTATTTCGGTAATATGTGGTCAGCAGCATGAACAGCCTAAAAGTAGGCAATAATTTTGGGTTTTTATGGGAAATTCAGAAGACATCGTATCAAAACACCAGAAAAATGTGTTTATTAGTCATGGCAATTATTTTGAAAACTTGTGTGCACAATCTTTTGATCGTTAGCCCAAAAGTAGGCACCACTTTCTGAAACAATTTGTTTTCATAATTTTCCTATTTCCAGAAACTAGGCCAGAATTGTATTGTCTTCATAGAATTATATAAATACTCGGTCGCAATTAAGCCTAAAAGTAGACTTCACTTTTCAAATGGAACTAATTGTGGATATTTAGTAGAGAAATTACTAATTATAAATTTACAAATGAAAAAAATTTAAATAAATTGTCCAAATTAGTTTTTTTTTTTTGGTAATATTTGGTCAATAGTATAAACAGCCTACAAGTAGGCAATACTTTTTGGCTTATTAATGGGAAATTCAGAAGACATTGTATCAAAACATCAGAAAAATGTGTTTGTCAGTCATGGCAACTATTTTGAAATCTTGGGTGCACAATCTTTTGATCATTAGCCTAAAACTAGGAACCACTTTCTGATTTTTTTTATCATATTCCCATTTTCGGAAGCTAGGCCACAATTTTTTTATTAAATTAAATTATATAAATACTTGGCCGCAATCGAGCCTAAAAGTAGACTCCACTTTTCAAATGGAACTAATTGTGGCTATTAAGTAATTACAAATAATAAAATTAAAAATTAATAAAAACTAAAATAAATTGTCAAAATTTATAACTTATTTTGGTAATATGGCCACATGGCCACTATCACAAACAGCCTAAAAGTGGGCAATACTTTTGGTTTTTTTATGGGAAACTCAATAGAAAAACACCAGAAAAATGTGTTAAATAGTCATGGCAATTATTTTGAATATTTGTGTTTACTATCTTTTGATCATGAGCCTTAAAATAGGCACCACTTTCTGAAACAATTTGTTTTTATTTTCCCATTTCCGGAATACGCAATTAAATAGTTTTCATTATTAATAAAATAGAACTATAGAAATATTTGGTTTCAATCAAGCCTAAAAGTGGACTCCACTTTTCAAATGGAACTAATTTTAGGTATTAAGTAGGAAAATTAAAAATGAATAAAACTTAAAATAAATGTTTCAAATATCACAAACAGCCTAAAAGTAGGCAATACGTTTGTTTTTTTTGTATGGGAAATTCAGAATACATTGTATCAAAACACCAGAAAAATGTGTTTGTCAGTCACGGCAGTTATTTTGTAAATTTGTGAGCACAATCTTTTGATCGTTAGCCTAAAAATAGGCACCACTTTTTGAAATATTTTTTTATTGTCATTTTCCTATTTCTCGAAACTAGACCACAATTTTTTAGTTATTTAATAAAATTATGTAAATGTATTGCCTAAAAGTAGACTCCACTTTTTAAATGGAACTAATTTTGGATATTAAGTATTAAAATAAATGCTTCAAATAGCCTAAAAGTAGGCAATACTTTTTTTTTTGGAAAATTAGAAGTCATCGAATCGAAACACCAGCAAAATAAATTGTTCAGTCGTGGCAGTTATTTTTAAATTTGTGTGCACAATCTTTTGATCATTAGCCTAAAACTAGGCACCATTTTCGGATTCTTTTTTTATAATTTTCCGATTTCTGAAACTATTCTTTAGTTTTCATAATTTATTAAATTAAATTATATAAATATTTTGTCGCAACTGAGCCTAAAAGTAGACTCCACTTTTCAAATGGAACTAGTTTTGAATCCTAAGTAGGGAAACTAAAAATAAAAAAATTAATTAAAACCAGATGAACAATTCCTCCGGCTTGAAACTCCCGCAAAATAGAATTCTGCCTTTGTCGAATATGGAATTTTCTAAAAAAAAAATTGGCAAAATTGGATTTCTCATCTAAGGATGTGGTTTAATTTACGTCTTTAATTTATTCTCATTAATGGTATTCTAATTAATATCTATGTTTCCAAGGCGCCATTCATTACCCAGTCACAACACATTCTTATAAATTCAAATCCATTACCCATTTTTACGAAGACCTAATGTAGAACCTGTTCTTTTTTTTTGAATAATCCATTTAATAGGTGGTGGTTCCCTAAGTAACCCTGGCGGAAATTTATGTTATGCCCACCGATTGATGGAATCGGAACACGCATGTTCTCCTCAGCAAGTTTGCATACATTCATTGCCTGCCACACATTATTGATGATAATGTATGCCAAGTAGGCGAACAGGATATTATGGAATATTTTGCAAGGAGCTGCGTATCCTTACAGGTCCCTATGGAAAACTTAACCTGTATTCTGGTCGATGAAATAAATTTATTTAATAAATATTAATTGCAATTTGGCACGATTTGCTAAAGGGGGGAAAATGAAGCAATTAATGTCCATAAATAAGGACATGTTGGTTCGTCCTTTTGCAGGTGCCATACCAGCACCGCCACCACCACCACCACCATCGATGATAATATGTTACAGTTTCTATTGTTGAATGTGTCAATAACAAATGTAACTGGCAATAAAATGAATGTCTTCAAAGGAAACAATTATGCGAGCGGATCTAGTTGGTGGTCCTTTTTTTGCCCATTCTCTCCCCTCCCCTCTCTCTCTTACTATTGCCAATTTTAAATAAAATTTGTGGTCTTTTTTATGGCAGTTTTAGTCTTTTTTTAAATCGGCATTGTGTATTTTTTTGTTTTATGTCGTCCTCCTTCACATTTTTATTCTCTATTGTTGCCAGAACTAAAGGAAATCACCCGCTGGTCTACTTGAGTCAATTTCCTTTGTTAAGGAAACGTATTTCACAGTTTCTCTTTCTTTATGGGAAAGCTTTGCGTTTCCTTTTCTTTTTTTGCCGGGTTTTCCTTCGTTCATTCTTAACGAGCATTTTTTTTGGTTTTCTATTCATCTTCTGAGATTGGCCCTTTAGCAGGGGAGCGGAAGGGGGTCTTTTAAATATTGTTAAAAATAAAAATTTTTACACTTGACAGCATCATCAATTTATCAAGGACATTTTCCCAAAAAATCCTGGTGGCGTTTTGTTAGACATCATCTAAAAAAAGGACAAATCTTTGAAATTTAAATTTGAAAGACGCCGTCCTCGTCGTCATTTGGGTTAGAGAGGTCAATAATTGCATATAAATTTCCTTTTTCTGGGGAATTTAATCATGCTCAAATCCCCATTCCCATATTTCTCGGCTGTCTCGGTGTGCGTATGATGTCCTTTGATGGGTTACTTCCATTGTTGTTCACTCGAGTTTAATTAAAAGTCGTTACTCTTGTTGTCCTTTAAACCGAAACAACAACAATAATGATGTTGCACATTCTGTAATACAACAACAGCAGCATAAATTACACAAAAAGGGAGTTTTAGCCATGACATTATTTTCGGGGGTTGTTTGCCATGTTGAGGCGAGAGACATTTGTGGAAAGGACATTTCTTGTTTGGAAAATGTAAATAATGCGGTTGTTTTTAGACATGGAGACAAACATGACTTTTTGAATGCTCTACAAAGTAAAGTTGAATGGGAAATAAAATAAATAAAAAAAATATTCTTAATAGTGGGCAATATGTTAACAATAGCATGAATCGGCTAAAAGTAGGCACTACTTTAACTTTTTAAGGAAATGCAAAATATATCTAATCAAAATCTCTGAAAAGTTGATTAGATAACAACTTAAATAAATTTTGCAAAATTATTGCCTTATTATGGCAATATGTGGCCAATAGCACAAAGCGCCCAAAAGTAGGCACTACCTTTTTTTTAAGGAAATACGTAGAAATGTAACAAAAATCCATGAAAAGTTTTTTAAATAAAAAATAAAATACAGTTTACAAAATTATTTTCTAAATATTTGGCCAGAAGCACAAAGGACCTAAAAGTAGGCACTACTTTTATGTTTTTATGGGAAATGCAGAAGAAAATCAGTGAAAAAATTGCTAAATAAAAAACTAGAATAAATTTTCCAAAATTATTGCCTTATTATGACAATATGTGGCCAGAAGAACAAAGCGCCCAAAAGTAGGCACTACTTTTATATTTTCCCAATTAAATATATGGAAATATAATCAAATTCCATGCTAATTTTTTTGAATAAAAAATAAAATAAATGTTTCAAAATTATTTCCTTAATATTTGGCCAGAAGCACAAAGGACCTAAAAGTAGGCACTACTTTTAATTTTTTATGGGAAACGCAGATGATGTCTAATCTAAAACCAATGAAAAGTTTGCTAAATAAAAACTGAAATAAATTATGCAAATTTATTGCCTTATTGTGTGAATATGTGGCTAGAAGCTCAAAGTACCTAAAAGTAGGCAATACTTTTACTTTTATTTCGGAAATGCAGAAGATACCTAATCAAAACCCATAAAAAGTTTGCTAAAGAAACACTAAAATAAATTATGCAAAATTAATTCCCTAATATTTGTATTATGTGGTCAATAGCCTAGACATAGGTCTTACTTCTTCTGCTTTTCTGGGAAATACAGAATACAGAAGACATCATACCAAAATCGCCGAAAAGTTTGGTTCTCTATTATATCATATTTTTTAGAGGACTTGCTGGTAATTTACAAATTCAAGTTTAAAAAAAGCTGAAAAAAAAATTATGCAAAATGTTTTCCTTACTTGGCAATATGTGGTCAATAGCCCGAACAACCTAAAATTTGCCAATACTTTTTGTTTTTTTTTATTGGAAATTCAGAAGACATTGTATCAAAACACCAGAAATGTGTGTCGGCCAGTCATTGAAATTATTTTGGAAACGTTTGTGCACCCTTTTGAACAAGAGCCCAAAAGTAGGAACACTTTTACAACCGATTTGCCTTATCAGTTTCCCGTTGCTGGAAGCTAGGTTTGAATTCATTATTAACATTAATTATCGAAATTAGTCCCTTATTTGGGTGATACGTGTTCAATGGCCCGAACAGCCTAAAAGTATGCAATACCTTTTGTTTTTTTGTGGAAAATTCAGAGCACATTATATCAACACACCAGAAGAACGAGTTGGTCTGTCGTGGCAATTATTTTGAAACTTATGTGACAATCTCTTGAACACCAGCCTAAAAGTAGGCTCCACTTTTTATAACGTAATTTTCTCAACAGTTTCCTGTTGCTGAAAGCTAGGTTGCGATTCTGTAATTTTATATAAAGAAAATAAAATATTTGTTCGCAGCAAAGCCTTAAAGTATGCACCATTATTTAAATGGATCTCAGCTTCGATATTATGTAGGAAAATTACATGAAGCAAATTTAAAGGTGGGTAAAAACTAACATGAATAATCAAAATGAGTCCCTTACTTTACTTAGATGTATTTAATAGCCTGAACAGCCCAAAAGTAGCCATTACTTTTTGTTTTTCTATGGGAAATTCACAAGACATTGTATAAAAACACCAGAATAACGTGTTGGTATGTGATGGCAATTATTTGGAAATTCAGGTGTACAATCTTTTCAACTGGAGCCTAAAAATATGCACCACTTTTTGAAACGAAATTTTTATCAGGTTCCTGTTGCTGGAAGGTAGGCCTAACTCCTTAATTTTTATGATTTATATCAAAAATTATGTAAATAGTTGGTTGCAATTGCGCCTAGAAGTAGGCACCACTACTCAAATGAACTTAAGTTTGATAATTAAGTAGGGAAATTAAAAATAGTAAAATTGAAGATGAATAAAAACTAAAATTACTATCGAAATTAGTCTCTGGATTTGTAATACGTGGTCAATAGCACAAACAGCCTAAAATTAGGCAATAATTTTTCTTTTTTTTATGGGAAATTCAGAACCTACCGTATCAAACCAAGAGAAAAAAGTATTTTTCAGTCTTGGCAATTATTTGAAAAACTCATGCATACAATATTTTGAACTGTACCCAGAAGTAGGCACCACTTTTTGAAACGATACTTTTTCAGTTTCCTGTTGCTGGAAGCTAGACCACAGTTCTTAAATTTTTGTGATTTTTATCAAGAATATATACAAAAGGTATGTTGCGTTTGCTCCTAAAAGTAGGCACCACTATTCAAATGAATCTCAGTTTGGATATTAAGTAGTGAAATTAAAAATAATGAAATATGAATAAATACTAAAATAAATTATTCAAATTAGACCCTTTTTGGGTAATAGCACGAACCGCCTAAAAGTAGGCAATAGTTTTTCTTTCTTGAACTCTTAGAAGACATTTTTCAAAACACCCGAAAAATGAGCTTGTCTCATTTTGAAAACTTCTGTGCACAATCTTTTGAACAGGCGCCTAAAGGCTCGCTCCACTTTTAGAAAAGAATTTTTCTGGAAGCTAGGTTAAAATTCCGATTTATATCAAGAAATTTTAAATATATTTGGACGCAATTAAGCCTAAAAGTAGGTCTAACCTTTCGAATGGAAATAATTTTGGGTATTACAAATAAAAAAATAATGATGAAAATATAAGTAAAAGTCCCGGGAGCAAGGACGTCCATTAATACATACGATGCTTACATTTTATTGTCCTTTTATTAAATGAAGCATTATACTGTATAACTCTTCTCGACATTAGGATAATACATTATAGTCTTAAGGCTTCCTTTATTTTGTTTTAATTGTCATCTTATTGATAAAAAAGACTCAATAAAATATAACTTAACTTTTCTCTTATTTCGATAATATGTGGTGTGTAGCACCAACAGCTTAGAAGTAGGCATGTTTTTTTCACAGTTTCGAAAAAAAATTTGGTTCTCTGTTATGAATTTTTTGGGAAATTGATGGGTAAAATGTTTTAAAACGGAACCTAGAAGTATGCACTGGTTTTTGGAACAATGTTTTTATTAGTTCTCTGTCACTGGAATCCTAGTTACAATACTTAAATTTTTATTTTGAGCACTTAAAAATTATTATTTTTCATCTAAAAGTAGGCACCACTTTTTTTTTTTTTGAAACAACCCAAAAGTATGCATGGTTTTTTTCATTTTTATAGATTAATACAGAAGATATCTTATAAAAGCGTCTGAAAATTTATTAAATATTTTTTATTAAAATTTATTAAAATTTTTTATTAAAAAAATTAAAATTAAAATTTTTTAATGGAACCCAGAAGTATGCTGCTGGCTTTTTTCCTTTTTCTTGTGGGAAATACCGGAGATATCTTAAACAGTTTCGCAAACTTTTGTTTCTCTGTTATGACATTTATTTTTTCGAAAATTGATAGGTAAAATGTTTCAAAACCAAACCTAAAAGTATGCACCGCTTTTTGAAAATATGTTTCTATTAGTTCTCTGTCACTCGAATCATATTTACAATTATTTAAAATATTTACTTAAAATTTTTAAAAAACCACATTTTTGCCAAAAAGTAGGCTCATTTTTTCGTATGAAACTATGTGTGGTTATTACATAAGAAAATCAATAAAGTGAGGACAAACAGGACTTTATATTACACATGATTTTTACATTATATGAAAGCCAGCCATTAGAATCAATAATAGATTTTATATATTTAATATCAACCTAAAAGTATGCAACAGATTTTAATATTTGTTACTACAATGATTCCACCGAACAAGTTTGTCCTCCAAAACGCATGAGAACCCTGTGATTCGTTATTACCTTTCCTTGGATTGTAGCTCTTAATTTTAAAAGCTTTTACCCCTTTCTCTCTCTCCGCCTTTTACTCTCCCTCACTCTCTCTCCATTAACCATCCATCTTTCCATTGTTTTTATTTTTATGAATTTTCTAAATGTCGTGATTTTAATGCGGCTGTTTGAAAAAGAAAGTAATCAGTGTCGTGTCAGTGGTGGTGGTGGTGTTGCAATCTAAAGATGGTACACCGGATGGGAGCTGAAGTCAAAGCAGATTCTTCTTCTTCTCCCATGCAGCTGCTGGTTGTCTTATTTCTTTGTTCAACACAAATTCAAGTAATAAATTTTCCAAAAGGGATTTCAAGGCATTAACTGAGATTTCAATGCAACTTTTTGGGAAACACTTGACAATTTCCAAAAATAAAAAAACGAAACGACAAAAAATGGCAACTGAGATTTAGCAAAAAGTTTTGAAAGTAAGCATTTAGCACCTTTAAAGGCATTTGGGAAAAGTTTTTTTGGGGGAGAAAGAGAACCAAAGATTGAGATTTGTATTGAATTTTATGTGGGATGCCATCAATGGCTTTACAAAACTTAAGGAAATATAAACATCAGGCTTTAATGAGGCCCTTGGAAGAAGGAAAATTATTTCCAATTTCCCAGAAAAGTAAATTTCTAACTCTTTTTACAACGCCTGATTTCCTTTGCCATTTTTCTCATTTAAAATTAACTCCTAAGTTTTTTTTTTCTGTTTTTGCATAGAAAATGCTCTTTGATGTCTAGCATTGCCTTGATGTTGTAGCTTTGGTAACACCCTTTTTGGGAACACGCCCTCCCCCATCTAAGCAGTAATTTTGTATTGGCATAAAAAAAAAACTTTTTCAATAAAACCCTTTTTCAGTGCCTTAGAATAATGAGATGAGGCTGTGTTGGCATTTCAATTCAAATAAAATCCCAAAACTTTTTCCAAACTCCCACAAAAATATATTTTTATAGGCAAATGTGGCTTTAATTCTCAACACTTTATTCATAGAAAGAATAGAAAGAACTTAAAACGAGATCCTTAAAGGGATGCGGGTAAAGTTTCTCACAGACGTCTACCATAGGGTGAAGGAGGCAAGTAAGTGGCCGCGGGAGAGTGATGACTACCAGTGGAGGCATAGTGACCACCGGCTGGATAACCACCAACACCACCAGCGGCATAATTGGAATGAGATCCACCAGCATTGCCACGTTGATGTAAATGCAATGTCCTGCAAAGAGAGAGAGAAAGAGAGATTGTCATAAAATTTTTAAAAATTCCTCTCTCTTCAAAAACTTACTCTTGAATTTCCTTGGGAATTGGTGGTGGTGTGGGCAAATGATCACCTTCGGCATGGAAACCATTGCTATCGGCCTTATAATTCACGGAATAGACCTTGCCATCATCCCCAGTATAGGAGTAGGAGCCTTCAACATTCAGAGAGCCCGAGGGCCAACCACCTTGAAGTTCACCTCTTTCATTGTGTTTAATGCCATTGCCCGTTTCGTAACTGAAAAGAGAGAAAAAAAATATTTTTTATTGAGGGGAATTGTACTTTCACAGAGAGAGAGAGACCTGTAAAGAACTCAAATGGACGATGGAGAGTACTTTTGTATTGCTTGAAATATTCGGATTTGCGAAATTTGAAGACAATCGGACTTTTATTTTAAAAAAAAGTGAAGACTTATAATTATTAAAAAATTTTGACTCTTTGCGAGGAAGGTACTTGTTGGAGTGGGTCGATATTATCCATTTTCCCACCTCACCTAGCTCTCATAAAAATATTAGGATTTGAAGAGTTTGCACTAAATTTGCATGATCCTTCCTTGTTCTATGAGGTAGATTACTTTCTGTGAAAATTTAGATTTTTTGTGAGAGAGTTACCAGAAGGAGTAACCAGGAAAGGATCGGTCCAATATTGCCAATCTCCAAATTCGATCTAAGTTTGATAATAATTTTAGGATGTACCAAGTTTGTACCAAATCGGATATTCTCTTCAAGAGTTCTTGTTAACACCTTTCAATCAGACAGTCAGAGGGAGGGAGAGAAAGTCACCCCTAGACCGACTCCACATGTCCTTAAACGGCCCTCTGAGGCTGAGGGTGTAAAAATTTGGATTTTTTTTTTAAGAATATTTTTCAAGGACCTTTAGCCAAATAAACGTGGTTTTTTAAAGAATATTTTTCAAGGACCTTTAGCCAAATAAACGTGGATTTTTTAAAGAATATTTTTCAAGGACCTTTAGCCAAATAAACGTGGATTTTTTAAAGAATTTTTTTCAAGGACCTTTAGCCAAATAAACGTGGATTTTTTAAAGAATATTTTTCAATGACCTTTAGCCAAACAAACGTGGATTTTTAAAGAATATTTTCAAGGACCTTTACCCAAATAAACGTGGATATTTTAAAGAATATTTTTCAAAGACCTTTTGCCAAAAAAAAACGTGGTTTTTTAAAGAATATTTTTCAAGGACCTTTAGCCTAATAAACGTGGATTTTTTAAAAAATATTTTTCAAGGACCTTTAGAAAAATAAACGTGGATTTTTTAAAGGAAAAAGGATTGTTTTAATTTTTTTTTTTGGATTTTTGAAGGAAATAGAAAAAGACTCGTTTTTATCACATTTTTCGAAGGGAAAAATTATGTGTTTGAAAAAACCTTTTCTGATGGAAAAAATGAGAAAATTTTTTCTGAGAATAGATTCGTGGTTTTTTTAAGAATTTCTCGATTTTTTAAGAATTAATTAATGATTTATTTAATAATTAATCATTTTTTTATTTTTTTTTTTTTCATTTTCTTTTTTCTAAAAAAAAACCGTGAATTTGTTAAGGAAATTTAAGAAAGATTTTGGTATTCAAGAATTTTTTTTCCTGGACACCTCTAAGGCTTTATATCTGGTCTTGATTGGATTTTCCTATTTCTTGTCAATATTCATATCAAGTGTGACATTTTCAATTTTTTCTGGGTATAGATTTGTATAGAAATGTTCATTTAAATGAATTTTTTTCGGGTTTGAAAATGGCTTCTCTCTCTGATTTCCACTTGTCCTGGAGTTTGGGACTCTTATTTTTTTTATTTCAAGCTAGGTGTTGAAAACGCGATTTTTTTCGAGCAGAGATATTTCTGAATCTGTCGAAGATAACGTGAATTTAGAAAAAAAATTCAAAATAAGTTATTAAAAAAAGGATTGTTTTAATTTTTTTGGGTTCTTGACTGAAAAAATGTTTCTGATGGAAAAAATGAGAAAATTTTTTCCGAAAATAATTTGTGGATTTTTTAAGAATTTGTCGAATTTTTAAGAATTAAAAAATGAATTTTTTTATTTTTTTTTTCAGTTAAAAAACCGTGAATTTGTCCTGGAGTTTGGGACTCTTATTTTATTTTTGTTTCAAGCTAGGTATTGAAAAGGCGATTTTTTCGAGCAGAGATTTTTTCTGTATTTCTGAAAATCTGAATCTGTCGAAGATAACGCGAATTTAGAAAAAATTTCAAAATAAGTTATTAAAAAAAAAATTGTTTTAATTTTTTTGGGATCTTGAAAAAAAAAAATTGTTTCTGATGGAAAAAATGAGAAAATTTTTTCCAAGAATAATTTGTGGATTTTTTAAGAATTTGTCGAATTTTTAAGAATTAAAACATGATTTTTTTTATTTTTTTCTGTAAAAAAACCGTGAATTTGTTAATGAAATTTGAGAAAGATTTTGGTATTCAGGGACTTTTTTTCCTGGACATCTCGAAGACTTTATATCTGATCTGGATTGGATTTTCCGATTTCTTGTCAATATTCATAGCAAGTGTGGGTTCTTCAACGAAAACATGTTTCTGATAGAAAAAATGAGAAAATTTTTTCCGAGAATAGATTTGCGGATTTTTTAAGAATTTGTCGAATTTTTAAGAATTAAAAAATGATTTTTTTATTTTTTTTTTATCTGAAAAAACCGTGAATTTGTTAAGGAAATTTGAGAAAGATTTTGGACATTTTTCCTAGACACCTAGAAGATTTTATATCCGGTCTTGATAGGATTTTTTTCCTATTTTCTTTATCAATAATTATATCAAATGTGAAATTTTCAATTTTTTTCTGGGAAAAAATTTGTATAGAGAAATATTCATTTAAATGAATTTTTTTTCTCGAGAGGCTATAAAAATGGCTTCTCTTTCTGATTCCCACTTGTCCTGGAGTTTTGGACTCTTGTTTTTTGTTTAAAGCTAGGTATTGAAAACACGATTTTTTTCGAGCAGAGATTTTTCTGTGTTTCTGAAAATCTGAATCTGTCGAAGATAAGGCTAATTTAGAAAAAAAAAATTCAATATAAGTTATTAAAAAAAGGATTGTTTTAATTTTTTTTTTGGGTTCTTGAACGAAAAAATTTTTCTAATGGAAAAAATGAGAAAATTTTTTCCGTTGTCGAATTTTTAAGAATTAAAAAATGATTTTTTTTTCTTTTTTTTCTGAAAAAAAAAACCGTGAGTTTTTGAAGGTAATTTGAGAAAGATTTTGGTATTCCGGGTCTTTTTTTCCTGGACACCTCGAAGACTTTATATCTGGTCTTGATTGGTCCTGGAGTTTGGGACTCTTATTTTTTTATCATTTTTTTTTTAATTTGAAGGTAGATTTGACTTTTTTAGAATTTCCTTTTTTCAAATTCGGGTCCCTTGAATAATTTTTTGTTTTCACTTCACTTACCCGAAATTATAATTTCCATTGCCATCATTGGTGTAGTCATTGCGCAAAATGGGAATTTGGGCGGCAGCACTATTGTGGCCATATTGGGCGCTATGATGAGCGGCAGCGGGTGATGAAATGGCAGCGGCATGATGCAATGGACGGCTGGGTGCAACACTGTTCACGCCATGATAACGAGGATATTGGCTAGAGCCGGCAGCGCCAACTGGAGCATAGCTGGGTGGTAGATAACTGGCCGATGGACGGCCAGCTGAGGCATAGGCCACACTCAGCAAGATGCAGGACACAGAAAGGAACTGGAATGGAACGGAAATTTGCTGATTTCCATTTTTTTTTCGATTTCAAAATTCTAATATCCTTACAATTCTCATGATGTTCTAGGTGGCGGTTTGTACTTGTTGTTTGTATGGTTAATACTGAGCTACTAATAACTTAACACCGAGGGTAAGCCAATTTTATAGCCACTCTTCATAAATCAAAAACAATTCTTGCGGTTTTTTTTTGTTGCCTTCTTTGGTTTTTTTGTTGTTGTTGTTCCACTCAACCATCATCATCATCGGCGGCGATCATTATTATCTTCATCTCCCTGCATCTTCATTATTAGCATTCATCAGTTATGCCCGTCAGTCAGGTATTCAAATCGCTGAGTTTAAAAATAGTTACCATAAATGAAAACTTCATCAAGTCAAGCCCAAAAAACCTCTAGAGTTTGGAGTACTTAGTTTTGGAGCAGATTTGTGCTAGTGTTGTTGTTTCTTTTTATTTTTTACTCTTTGTTATGGCGTTTCGTACGCTCATTCATTATTAACTTAATTATTTGTTCAGCTACACATCTACGCCCAAGAAACGGTTCTTTGCCATATCTCGGCTATTGATGGTTGGCGTTTGTGTTTTTTTGCGGGTTATGGCAAGGCACTACTCCCTAGATGGTATAGTTAATAAAAAATATAACAAAAGCTAGTGGGTTGTTGTTGTTATTATTGGAAATAAATTTAATATTATTTTCTTGTCTTTTATTTTTTTTCGGTTTTTTTTGGCATCGAAAATGCATTTCGTTAATGAAACATCAATTCTTTTATTTTCTTTGGGACTGGGCTATGCTCATTTGACACGGTCTTCATTTGTGTCAATCAATTATGGATTTTTTGTTGTTGTTGTACTTATTGTCTAATTTTTTTCTATTTTAATTATTGTACTTTTTGTTGTTGTTCTTGTTATTTCCATCCCATCGCCCCCCAGCAACAATAGAAAACACCCTCATAAAAATGAGTATTGATTCTTTTCATATTTTTTGTTGTCTTCCTTTTTTTTTGCATCAATTAATTATTTCAATTTTGTGGTGGTGGCGGTGGAGGTACTGGTGCCTTGAAAGCCAAGAATGTTTTCGCTTTAATCGCAAAAATGTTTCGAATTAATGATACGCTTCTAATTTGGCCAATTGAAAGTGAATGAATATGAATCATATTTTTTTTGAAAAAAAAAATAAAAGAAAAAACAAAAATATTTATAAAAAATATTAATAATAAAACAATAATAATTATTTTTTTTTTGGCAATCAATAATTATTCAAAAGTGAATGGGAATTTTTTGGTAAGGTGTATCCTATTATTAGGTCATTCTACCCATATTAACATGGAAGAGGGATGGAGCGGTTTATTTTAGAAATTAGAGATGTGTAGTATCTTAGCAAAGCTAAACTGTTTAATGATCTGATTAAAAGGTTAAAATATAAAAATTAATTACTAGTGCGAAGACAGCAAGTAGTTATGGGTCTTAAGGAAATTACACTAGATATATGCCAAAATTTGTTTGGCCGCCTAAAAGTATGCTCAAAAATATGTATATTTTTCAGGCAATTATTATCTACAGCATAAATAAAGGACTCTTCAAATATCCCTTGAAATAAAATATTCGTTACCTAAAGAGTTCTTTATTTATGCTGTAGATAATAATTGGCTGAAAAAATATACATATTTTTGAGCATACTTTTGGGCGGAAAAAATTTTATGAAAATATATGTAAATTATATTTGATGTCCGACAGAAATTTGATATTGTTTTGTAATGAAATTCGAAAAAAAAAGGACAAGTATAAAAGCAGCTAAGTTCGGCCGGTCCGATCTTTTAATACGATCCCCCATTTGGAAAAAAAAATTGAAAAATTAAAAAAAATCCGTCGGGAAATACCGCTTATGTGAAACAGTAATATGGAAGCTATACTAGGGCGTGGGCCTGCATAAGTAATTTTCTTCCATAGCCTGTTGTACCTATTCCGAACTTCAAATACGAAATTTGAAGCAATTCCGGTAAATAATGTCGCTAATATCATTAAAATACCGAAAAAAAACTGAGGTACCGTTATATGGGGGCTATACGAAGACGTGGACCCGCATACGTAATTTTTTGTCATGGGTTATAGTTCCCATTAGGAACTTCAAATACAAAATTTGAAGCAATTCCGGCGAATAAGCTTGTTAATATCATCAAAATGCCAAAAAACGGAGGTACATATGTGGGGGGCTGTACGAAGACGTAGGCCTGCATACGTAATTTTTTTCATGGGGTATAGTTCCTATTGAGAACTTCGAAAACGAGATTTGAAACAATTTTGTTGAATAATGTCTATATAATCATCTAAATACCGAACAAAGGGTGGTACCGTTATATGGGGGCTATACGAAGACCTGGACCTTCATCGACAATTTTCTGTCATAGACTAATTTTCCCATTAGGAACTTCAAATTCAAAATTTGAAGCAATTCCGGCGAATAAGCTTGCTAATATCATCAAAATGCCAAAAAAGGGAGGTACATATGTAGGGGGGGCTATACGAAGACGTGGACCTACTCGATCTTTGGCACGAATTATGACTTTCAAACGGCCAATGAAACCTTCACACGCTGCCCGAACGTTGCTCTGCGTTATTTTTGCCTATTCCCAGCGAAGCGCTTGCTTGAGGTAATCGACACCTTTTTCATATTTTTTAGTGCCAACCTTGCTTTCCAAAATACTCCAGACACAATAGTCCAACGGATTGTTATCCGAAATTTTTGGTGGTCATTGTGCGCTGGAAATGAAGCGAGGAACCTCATTATGTAACCATTCTTGGGTAGCGCGTGCTGCGTGTGATGGTGCTGAGTCCTGTTTGGAATGTCCAAGGTCTGCGGCCAAAATGTTTGCGTGCTCAAGGTTTTAATACTCCCTCCAGAACATTTTTGCAATAATATTCGGCATTTATTCTGATGCCACGGTCGATTAATAGGAGCGAAGTGCGACCATCGGCTGTTATGGCGGCCCACACCATCACCATGGCCAGCACTTGAGTTCTGGTGGCCTACTGAAGGTGCACATTTTCAGCTGACCTCTTTGGCAAGTAAAACCGATCATTTTCTTTGTTTACAAACTGCTGGACAACGAATGTTTTCTCATCGGAGAAAACCAAATTCGGCAATTCACCATTTTGGGTCAAGCGAAGCAACTCTTTAGCTCTCTTGAGTCTATTTTCTTTCTGTTGCGGTGTAAGTTCTTGCACTTTTTGGAATTTTGAAT
This sequence comes from Musca domestica, assembly GCF_030504385.1. Lineage (NCBI taxonomy): Eukaryota > Metazoa > Arthropoda > Insecta > Diptera > Muscidae > Musca > Musca domestica. The sequence goes on along the minus strand of NW_026712250.1, from coordinate 3,517,373 downwards.
GGCTTTAACCCGAGATCATTTTTCAATATTTGCCGAATGAAATATTGCGATATGATTAGCTCACGAGCCATTTTTCGACCACTGCGACGCGGGTTTCGATCAAGTCGCTTCTTTACTTTTCGAACCATTTCTTCTGATGTTGCTGTTTTCTTCCGTCCACTTCTTTGACGTCGGGCTACGCTATCAGTATCACGGTAACGAGCAATGGTACGAGACACAAAAGATTAATTCACATTAAAATGCTGGATTGCTCTAACGATAGCCACTTGTTGTTTTCCAGCCAAATATAAAGAAATCACACTATCACGCTTGGATCCCATCACGTATAACTTTTTTTCTGGAAAATTCTCACCTAAATGCTTTTGTACGCTTGTAAACCATATAATGAGCTGTCACTGGAATAATTTGAACAGCTGCCGGACTAGTGGCTTAGGAATGCCAGCAGTCTGAAGTTGGTTGCAGTTTTTTCATCTCTCCCTGTATATATTCAAAGAACTCCATCGTTATGTAAGAAAATCAAAATTTCTGGCAGAAGCTTTTTTCCCTTTAAGTAATGGAGGCAAGTAGCAAAACTAATAGCTAGATTTTTTTTGCGTTAGACAAGCACTCGTGAAATTTTCTGAAAATTCTGTAATAATATTAAAAATTATGATTTTTTTCAAACTTATTGGCTGTATAGATAACTAAATTTCGGATCATATGTCTTTGACTTACTTGTAGATATCATATAGCAAAAACTCTTCTAGAAAATCTCAAAAAGAAAAAAAAAGGTTATAAATTTGTGGTATTTTACCTGAAATCAGTGGCATTGTTATACCAGTTTGAAGGACGCCCTCGATATTTGCATAATTTTGGGTATAAAATGGTATTTTTACGACGCAGTTTCCTGAAATTTCTACAAAATACATCTGAAGAGTTTCACTCTCAGCTCGAAAATGCAAAAAAGGCAATAGAAATTATTTCCAGAAGGATATGAATTCTTTGGGGATTTCAATGCACTTATCATAGTCTTTTTACAGTATCGATGTTAAATATGAACTATAGATGGCGTCCATCACAACACATGGCATATATATTGTATATAGAGGATCTCGGAGGCATCTTGTTGTATAAAGAAGACCTTTAGAGACGATTTTCCATAGTTTGCCACGGAGGAGATCTTTTATTTTATATAGTACACCTCAAAGTTCTTCAATTACAGGCATATGATCTCAGACGCCATCTGTTTCTTAAGGAAGGGCCTACGAGCTTTCAGTTTTTGCAATGCGACACCGTTTCAATATATATGAAATTTCTCTGAAGTCTTAATATCCATATATAATTCACATCCCACATCCACATCCCAAGTGCACTCATCTTTTCAACGAAAAACCCGTCAAAGCAGACTTCTTCAGCAGAGGTCTCCTAGAGAGTAAAATAATCATATTTCACATTCTCTAAAACCTCGATATGATGCCATCAACTAGAATATCAAGTGTGTGTCATATTACTGTCAATCTAATTGACTAACTGATTAACAATTAGTCATTTTGGCCGCTGACAGATGTTCGGCGAGATCTATTAATAAATGAAAGAAAAACAAAAAATAATAATAAAGATTCGGAAAAAAAAAACTTTTAATTATGAATTATGATAAATTATTATAGCATAAAAGCGATGCCAATGGCATCATCACTTTGGGGTGTTTTTAAATCTGTTTAAGATAATTAATAAAAAAAATTTGAAAAATTAGTTTTAAATAAAGGAAATTAAATTAAAAAATTAATTGCAATAAATTTCTAATAATTAACCAGATTTAATAAATTTCAAGTATTAAAAGAAATTAGTATCGAAAGCAAACTATTGAAATTTTGAAAATAAATACTTAAATTTAAATTGACTAAATAATGATCAATAAAAACTTAAAAAATACTAGTATAAACAACCACAAAGACCATATTTTGAGTGGTATTCTTTTGTAAAACGTAAATTCTTCACAATACAAATGATAAATACGAAGTATAGATGGCAGGTCTCTTATGATTTTCTTTTTTGTAAATAAAGACAATCTCATGTGGATTTAAAAAATGAGAAAGAATATAGTTTTTATTTATAAACCAAATATCAAAGAGAAATCAATTTCAAATCATGGATTATACGCCACACCAATTGTTCACGGATAAGAGAACATGTTTTTGTAATAAAAGAGAATAGCGGGATTACCTGGATTACCTCTCTTACTCTCTTATATACTCAATGCTAATTTACGTTAAGTCATATTTTCATAAGTAGTTCTTAGAGAATATTTTTATAATAAATATGTAGTCTCTCACAACCACTTAATGGGAGAGATTCATTGTCTCTAAGAGGGTCCCTACTTAACACCAATAATAAAGATAAATTATAGATGGCGTTCCTTTAGAAGCCTTCAATTTTATATGGCAGTGCTTAGAAAATATTTATTTTACATAAACTCGTTCTAATCATAAATATGAAGTATAGATGGCATCTATCGGATTTTTTTAACAGAGAATCTCAGGTGCGATTAAAAAAAAAAAAGAGAATATAGTTTTTTAGACACTATCCCAAAGGCTTTATGCTAAAATATTGAACAAGATTTTGATTCTAATTATAAACCTTAAAGGTTTTTGAATCGTAAATTATTCACAAGACCAATGATAAATATGAAGTACAGATGGCGTCTCTCAGCTGATCTTTGTTTGAAAGCAGAAAAATTCAGGTGGGGTCATGACAGAATAATACAGGTATATGCATCAACGCTTGGGTGCATTGATATGTCAAAAGAATTTAAATGTTTTTTTCAAATATAAGCGGATTTTTATATGTTTTCTTATACGACGTCATTCGGAGGTTATTTTAATTCGCATTTTTCAACAATTTTAACAAATTAAAATAATTTTTCATTCAACATTTTCAATTCCAAAATTGGTTTGGCAGTTCATTGTCCCAGCAGCTGTGTCGATGCGTCTAGCTATATTTTTCTACCATGGGTGGGCTTTAGAAATGAGAAATAACATCCTGTTAAAAGGGGGTTTCAATTTCAAATTCTGAATTATTCGCCATACCAATAATAAATATGAGGTGTAGAGGTCGTCCATTTAAAAGTCTTCAATTTCATATTAAATTCAAAAGAAATGATAAATATGAAGTATAGATGGCGTCCCTTAGTTTTTTTTTTTAACCGAGAAACTCGGGTGAGATTTAAAACTTAGAAAGAAAATCATTTTTATCAAACACTACCACAGCGGCTTTATGTGCCTAATATTAAACAGAATTTCGATTCTAATTTTCAGAGGATTTATATTCCAAATCATGGGTTAGTATCCCCAACAATAATAAATATAAGGTATAGATGGCGTTCGAACAGAAGCCTTAGGAGTGCATATTGTTATTTTAATTGATCATGTAAATAAGATAAATATGAAGTAAAGCGCATCTTTCACATATTCGAAAGAGAAATTCAGGTAAAATATAAAGCTTGGAAAAATATCGTTTTTATCAAACACTTCCCCAGGGGCTTTCTATTCAAAATATCGACTAGGAATTCGATTATAATTACAAAACTCGAGGTGGTATTTAAATTTTAATTATAAAACTTGATGATTTATGTTCCAAATCGTGAATTATTTACCAATGATAATTATGAACCATAGATGGCGTTCCTTCAGGGGCCTTAGGCGTGCTTAGTAATTTTTATTTTATATGAATCACGTAACTATGATAAATATGAAGTACAGATGGCGTCCTTTAGATATTTTTTTATCAGAGAAACTCAGGAGAGATTTAAAACTAAAAAATGATATTGTTTTTATAGAAATATAAATTCAATATATCGAAGAGGATTTCTATATTAAATCATAGATTATTCCCCACAAAGATAAGGTACAGAAGGCTTCCGAAGACCTGGGAGCTCTATAAAATGTTTTTTTATATGTATGACGTAAGAATGATGTATAGATGGCGTCTCTCAGATTTCTAAACAAATCAACTTAGATGGAATTTAAATCTTAGAAAGAATATCATTTTATCAGACACAACCCCAGAGGCTTTTTGTTCAAAATAATGACTAGTATTTTGATTTTAATTATAAAACTTGAGGACTTCTATTCCAAATCATGAATTATTCCCAGTACCAGTGATAAATATGAACTATAGATGGCGTTCAGTCAGAAGCCTTTCGAATGCTTAGACATTTTTATTTTATACATAACACGTACTAATAATAACTATAAACTATAGATGGCGTCTCTCAGATTTTTGTTCATCGAGAGATTAAGGTGGGATTTTAAACTTAGAAAGAATATCGTTTTTATCAGACATGAGCGACTTTTTGCTCAAAGTTTCGACTAGGACTTCGATTATAATTATAAAACTCGAGGATTTCCATTCCAAATCGTGGATTATTCCCAATTCCAATAATAAATATGAACCATAGATGGCGTTCCTTTAGAAATTATTTATTTTATATGGAGCACGCACCAATGGTAAATATGAAGTATAGATGGCGTCTCTCAGGTTTTTAAGCAAATAAACTCAGGTGGGATCTTAACATAGAAAAAATATCATTTTTTCCCAGACATGATCACAGAGGGTTTATATTCAAAATGTTGGTTCTAATAATAAAATTCTGAGGACTTATACTGCAAATTATTAATCATCCACAAAGCCAATAATAAATCTGAAGTATAGATGTCATTCTTTAACATGATTTTTCTTGGAATTTCAGGACCTCTGAGGACTTCAATTTTATGTAGAGGTCCTCTTGGATTTTCTATTAACTTATTATTTATTTTCTATAAACACTTTCCAATCTCTCTTGTATTTTTTGTGTTACCTTGGCCTAGAGCCAAATTGCAAGTTCATTTTTCTTATTTTTTACCTTGGCCCAGAGCATCAACAAGGAAATCACAACAATGACTTTGATGATTATTTTTTTTTCTATGAAAATCTCCTAATCATTGTTGACTGAGTAACACTGGCTGCCTGGCAGACTGGCTGACTGGCTGACTATTATCAATAATGTGTCTCGTCTTATCGTTGTAATCATTCAAGACCATAAATCTTCAAATCCATAGTCAATGCACAAATGACAATGCTTAGCATCTGTTGAAGGCGCTTATCTCAGAGGCATCCGTTTTGGGTGGCAAAGGACAAAGCCCAACGAGGCTTGTTTGTTTCTTTTTTTTCGTTCGAAAGCAAAGACAAGCTCACCCTAAAAATTTCTCTCGGAAATGTGGCCGTTAGACACAAACACATGATTTCCAACACATTACAGTTTAAGGGGATAAAGCATTAAGCAGGAAGTAACAGTAGCTGAAGCAGTGGCAGGACAAAAAGAAACAATCACCCCTAGTGTCATCAAACTCGTTTTCAAACACATACTCCATCCTCTCGCCCCCTTTTTTTGTGATTTCCTCTCCTCCCTCTCCCATGTGTAACAATTCAGGGATAATGATTGAAAAGTAAGCTCCTTGGCCAACTCTGGGGCTGACAGAGTGTGCCGAGATTTGATAGAGTCATTAAATTAAAATTTAATGTTCTCCTCCCATGCACATCTCTTGCCCTTACTCTTCCAGAGTTGTTAGGCAAACGGACATGTTTAAACAATTGTAATTTAATTGTCATCGAAATAAGTTTGTATTTTTTATTTTTTGACGGAATGAAATTAGCATTATTTTAATGAGTTGCTGTAGTCTCGTCTGTTTTTATTGCCTAATTTATTGGATTTGAAATGATTTGAGAGGGAGGATGAACATATGTAGAAGCTGAAGAAGTGCCAAGGAGATTATGTAAAATAGATTGTCAAAGATTTGGCTAATATGGAAAATTGAAAAAATTCTTTTACAGATATGGTGCTACTTGAGAGGCTTCGATTGGGAATTATTTAAAAATAAAAGTGATTGAATAAAAGATTGGTAGAAGAGATAAAATCAATTTCTAGAGTTCTGTAAAGGATTTGGATAATGTGTTATTACGGAATTGTGAATATCAAATATAGATGGCGGTAATGTTCCACTTTTGTCTTGGCAACCAATATTTTAGAACAATCTTGAAGAAAATCCTGTTTTCAATACGAAGTGTAGATGGCATCAGAATTTTATTGCTAAGACAAAGGCGAAGATTTCTTTACAGTGCCATTATGAAGTACAGATGGCGTCCGTTTCGCCAGGGTCAAATCACCATTATTAGTGGGAAATCTGAAATGTATAAAAAATTAATGAGCCTCTTAAAAAATCAGTGGAGAAGTGCACCTTTAAAATTTTCGGTATACATAAAAAACCTCTTAGCTCTTCCAAGTGGGAAGATGGCCTATGTAATACTCGAAATACTTTTGAGTGCGGTTGAGGCGCTGGGAAAATCTAGCAATAAAAAAATAAATATTCAAATATTAGATATTTCCCAGCCGCCATAAAATATCACTTGTGAACAATTCGGTGATCTTGTGCGCTGACGCATATGACAAGCAGCCCTGCAATGTTCTCCATTCAATATTAGAATAGATAAGAATAATTGTGTGGCTGTGATTAGGTTAAGTTCGATTAGTTTTTGTAGCACTTAAGAAACACATTTTTGAAATAAAATCAGAATTGAATCAACAGCCAAACCATTCGGTTGGTTTTCTTTTCTCGCTATTACATTGATCCTCTGAGCAGGATCCGAATAAAGAATAGTTTTGATAATCGAAGAGGGAGATTGGACTCTATTCTCTCCTTACATTGGTCCTTCGAGCCGGATCCAGAATAAAATTGACAAACGAAGAGGGAAATTGGATTCTATTCTCGCTAACAGCCTATGAGGCCATTTGTATGGAAATAAGGTCTGCGAGGTGTCGTATAGGAATATGTGTTCCATAAGGTATCCTAGCCTACAAGGGCTCAAAAGACCTTGAGGAACTCATATGGAAAAAGAGGAAATTTAGGAAAAGATGTCTTTTATACTATAGGAATAAATAGTCTCTAAGTTCTCCTGGAGGGAATTGAAGACAGTTAAGGCCTCTTGCAGTTGTAGAAGACCTTTAAGGTGTTCTGTATGCATAAGAGGCCTCTGAGTTTTTCCAAGGGGGTAGATGACCCATTAGGCCTTTTGTATGAAAATAAAGGCTGTGCGATTTTTCATGGGAATAGAATGTCTCAGGTAGCTTCTATGCGAAAATAAGGCCTTTAATATTCTCTATATGAAAAAAGTCCTCTCAGGTCTTATTCGGGACCTTCATGGTTTGCTATAGAAATCTACGACTTTTGAGGGTTTTTTTTCTGGGAATAGGACGTATTAGACCTTTAAGGTGTCCCGTATACTTAAGAGGCCTCTGAGTTCTTCCAAGGGTGTTGATGATCTATTAGGCCTTTTTTATGAAAATAAAGGCTGTGCGTTATTTCATAGGAATAGAATGTCTCAGGTAGCTTCTATGCCAAAATAAGGCCTCTAATATTCTCTATATGCAAAAAATCCTCTCAGGTCTCATTCGGGACCTTCATGGTCCGCCATAGAAATTTAAGACTTTTGAGGTATAGGATGTATTAAACGTCCTCTAAAGAAATAGCATTATATATAGGGCCTACATATAAAAGTGGACTTATCTTCACAACATGTTGCAGGGAGATATTCTCATAACATATAACATTTGGAGGTGCCGCTATATATGATCCACACATAGTAGTGGACCTATCTTCACAAAAATTAAGCAGTCAGTGATTCTTTCCGCTCTGAACTCAAAATGTCACGTAACCCATGATTGGGTTTAAAATTGTGGTCGAGAGCTTCAAAATACCGAATGTGAGGTCACATGAATTCCTTCTTTGTGATACGCACCCCCAAATTTTCCTTCATTACAGAGGTTGTACAAGCTGGTACATTTCACGACACAAGAGACTACGAATCCAAATGACCTGGGTGTTGTGTGGCCAAATTCTACCAGTACAGCATCTCAGAAGGGTTCTAACATGGTAGACTAACCGGTATGGTATACTTATTGCAAAAACCAATTTGGATATTTTTTTCCACATACTTTAATCCTTTTAAGGACACATAGTTCACGTCTATTTGCAAAGACCCTTACAAATTACAAAAAAAAAAAAAAAAAAATAAATAAATAAATAAAAAAAGAATGCAAAACATAAATCTGCAATTCCTTTCATAATTCTCTTTGTATGGCACAAAAAGCTTCGATCTTCATTCGAAAGTGCGGATTCGGCAAAGGTTAAAAGAAAAAAAAAAATAACTGAAAAAATAAACTGTCCTTTTAAATTTCGCCAGATCATCAATGTTTTCCTTTCAAAAAATATCGAAAAAAACGAATTCTTTCGAAAAACAAAAATAAATCTCTTCCGTTTTGTTGCAATTTAAATTCCAATTATGTTTTTTTTTGTTCTCCACCCCCAACATTCCTGAAATATTTATCTGAAAAAAAAATCGGCATTGTCCGCGCTTCCCTTTGTAGGGATTAATGTTTTGTTTGGGTCATTCAAATCTAATTGAAATGATTGAATTCGTGGATTTTACTTTCATTATTTCCTGCAGTCAAATACAAAGCCATACAAAAGCAAATTCAAATGGGAGAGAATTAGGAGGAGGAGAGAGAGTGAGATAAAAGTGCCTTGTGTGGCACATGGCACACAAAGGACAAATCACCGTTCAAAGCAAGGACATTAATGTCAGCACCTTATCGATGACATTTTTTGCTGAGATAAAATTGTCAAAGAAAAAAAATTAAAAAATGGAAATTAAGGTACAGTTTTGAGAGACACTAATTTCATGAATAGGAAGTCCTTTAAGGAATTCTTAATGAAGGGAAGCATTCTAGGGTCTTCTGCGTCCCAAGAAAATTGAAAAGCTTTTTATTTAGCACAGAATATCTGATAGGACTTATATTCTACAGTGAAATCTCAACAGGACCTCTATTCAAAACAAGGACCTAAAAGGCTATTCTTCATTCTGGATGACTTCATATCATTTTTTATACATCGAAGGCCTAAAAGAATTATTTTCTATGTAGGAGACCTCCTCATGCAACTCAATATTAAACTCCTTCAATCAATAGGAATTTCCTTCAGAAAATGTAGATCTTCAAGTATTGGCAGTAAAGCTGTATGGTCTTTCATAGAAGTACACGAGTTTTGAAGGCTTCTATTAGAAGATTTCAGGAATTCTATAAAAACGGGAGACATTTGAGAGAGATCTTGTAACCTCTGAAAAATTCATCTTTATAGATGACAAGATCTCTGACAAAGGTCTTGTAGTTGGAAAGAAGACCTCTGAGAGAGACTTTCGTTAGAGTCCTCTGAATTCTATAGAATAAGAGATCTCTGAGAGGTCTTCTATATAGAATCTCAGGGAGTTTTTCTCTTCCACAAAATGGAAGAACATGGAGAAGTCTTCCATAAAATAGGAGACCGCTGTGAGGTCTTCAATAGAATGAAACACTTCTGAAAGGTCTTCTAAGGAGACCTCTGAATGGGAGAGTTCTGACATATAATAAAGCCCCCTTTGCAGGAGCAGAAGGCCTTCAAAGAGTTATGCATGCATGAAAAATCTCTGAGCATTTCAATGCCGAAAGATGGCCTATGAAGCCATTATATGAAAAATAAGGACTATGAAGTGTCCTATGGGAATAGGAGTTCCTTAAGGTATCCTATCCTTATGGGACCTATAAGGAAAATGACTCTCAAGGACTGGTATAGCAAAAGAGGACATTTTTGGGGCTCCTTTGAAGTATACTATTGGAATAAAAGGCCTCTGAGGTTTCATAGGTGAATGGAAGACATTTAAGGTCTCCTGCAGGACTAAAAGACCTTCAAAGTATTTTGTATGACATTAAAACATAAAAGGCACCTGAGGTCTTCAATGTGGGAAGATTGTCTATGAGGCCAATGTCTATATGAAAATAATGTCTGTATCCTAACCTATAATAGCTCCTATAAAAAATGACCTTTAAGGACTTATATGAAAAAAGAGGAAATTTAAGAAAAGAGGTCGTTTGAAGTATGCTATTGGAATAAAAGGCCTGTAGATGTTTAAGGGCAATTGAAACCCTTTAAATCCTCTTGCTGGTGTAGAAGACTTTCAAGGTGTTCTGTATGCCTAAACAGCACCTGAGGTCTTCAATGTGCGAAGTAAGCCTATGAGGCCTTCCATAGGAATAGGATGCCTCAGGTGGCTTTTACGTGAAAAGAAGGTCTCTGAGATACCCTGTATGAAAAAAGTCATCTCAGCTCTCCTATAGGGCTTTCAAGGTCCCCAGTAGATATAAAAGACCTTTTTAAGGATTTTCTAAGATTAGAAGGTCTTCTAAAGAAATAAACGACCTTCAAGGACTCGCATAAAAAACAGGGATTTTAAGGACTCCTATATGAAAAGAGAACCTTTGAGGTATCCTATTGAAATAAAAGGCCTCTAAAGGTCTCCTATGGAAATTTAAGACCTTAAAGGCCTTTTGCAGGCGTTGAAGGCCTTTTAGGAGTTGTCTGCGCATAAAAGTCCTCTGAGCTCTTCAATGTGGGAAGATATCCTATGAGGCCTTTACATGAAAATAACGTCTATGAGGTCTTGCTGCATATGAAGGTTTCTGAGTAATCTAAATGAAAAAAGTCCTCTCAAGTCTCGTACAGAGCCCTCAGGTACTCGTAAAAAACAGGATATTTAAGGACTCTTATAATAAAAGAGGACCTTGGTATTATCCTATTGGAAAAAATGGCCGCTAAGGTATCCTATGGAAATTTTAGGACATTTGCAAGAGTAGAAGACATTTTAGATGATCTGTATGCATTAAAAGCCTCTGAGGTTTTCAATGGGGGAAGATGGCTCATGAGGCCTTTTATAAAAATAAGGCCTTTTTTATATAAGTTTATAGGAATAGGAAGCCTCTGCTTGCGGCTATATGAAGAGAAGGCCTCTTAGATCCTCTATATGAAAAAAGTCCTCGAAAGTGTCCTGTAGGGCCTTTGCCGTCCCCCATAGAAATAGAAGACTTTTAAGGGATTTTCTAGGAATAGAATGTATTCAAGGTCTTCTTAAGAAATAGGTGAAATTGTTACTCAGATCAAATAGTCTATATCTATAAAAAAAAAACTTCCCAAAGTTCTCCTATTCTTTATAAAGAATCATGAAAAAAGATCTCTTCTTCGCTGCACTTCATATTTGTATTTTTTTTTCCAAATCTCTTCATGTCAGCAAAATTCCAGCGGTTGCATGTGATTCGCATCAATGTCAGCGTGGAATCCATCATCCATTCATTCAAATCTAAGCCACTTCCTTTTTGCGGTGATGTGGCCTGTCAATTGTAACATTCATTGTCATGTTCAGAAATGTTGCCATGTGTGTGGGTGTGTGTTACTCAAAAAACGCCGATGCCAATGCTGTGGAACAGTTTGAGGAAATATGGCGCTTGCAAAAAAAAAAAAAAGAAATAGAAGTGCACCGCAAAAAAACTGGACGGACTAACATAGCATTGTTGTTGCTAGATTTGCATAAACTGCATCACAGAAAAATTCAGAAGAAGAAGAAGACGTGGAAGCAAGAGATGAAAAACAAGTTCTGCATAATTTTGCTAACTTAATTCCACGCCCTTTGTGTGTTTAAATTTTAACACTAAAATTATGTTAATGAGCGGTTATTAGCGTTAGCTGGCAAACGAAAAGAAGATCAACAAAGCAAACGACGAGGAAGATGAAGTGGAGGAGGTAGGAGATGGAGTGGTTAAAAAACAAATGCTTTACAGCAAAGTTGATGCCTTTCAAAAGCTTATCATCATCGTCATCATCGTCGTCATTATTATGCTGTAGAACATGGAAACGGAAGCGGTTGCCGATCAAACGCTACTGTCTGTCTGTTTGTTTCCATAATTACGCAAAATAATTAGACAAAGAATTGAAAGAAGAAAAATAAAAAAACCGCTTGAAATTGTTTTGGAGAGGCAAACATTAATGGACGTTTAAGAAATTAAATATAGCTCTGGTGGTAAGTAATGGGAGGAGAAAAGAGGGAGAGGTAGTCAAAACTCCAAGGGAAAAATCTGAAGATATGTCTTGAAATCTCCCCGTGCAAGACCGAAAATATTCCTTAATAGGCGCTTAAGAAAAAACTCCATCCAACTTCAGACTACTGTCATTTCTAAGCCCCTCGTCGGACAGCTGTTAAAATTATTCCAGTGATAGCTCATTATATTGTTTACAAGCGTACAAAGGCAGTTTGTGGAGAATTGTCCAGAAAAAAAGTTATTCGTCATGGAATTCAAGCGGGATAGTGTGATTTCTTTGTATTTGGCTGGAAAATCCCAAGTGGCTATAGTTAGAGGATTCCACCATTTAAATCTGAATAAATCTTTTGGGTCTCGTACCATCGCTCGTTAGCGTGTTTCTGGTAGCGTAGCCCGACCTCAAGGAAGTGGACGGAAGAAAACAGCAACATCAGCAGAAATGGTTCGAAAATTAAAGAAGCGTCTTAAACGAAATCGGGTCGCAGTGGCGAAAAATGGGTTGAACATATCACAATATTCCATTCGGCAAATCCATTGAAAAATGAGCTCGGGGTAAAGCCATTGAAATTTCAAAAAGTGCCAGAACTTGCACCGCAACGGAAGGAAAATAGACTCAAAAGAGTTAAAGAGTTGCTTCGCTTGGCCGAAAGTGGTGAACCGCCGAATTTGGGTTTCTCCGATCTCCGAGGAGAAAACATTCGTTGTCCAGCAGTTTGTAAACAAACAAAATGATCGTGTTCATCTTGCCAAAGGGGTCAGCTAAAAATGTGCACCTTCGGTTGGCCACCAGAACTCAAGCGCCGGCCATGGTGATGGTGTGGGCCGCCATAACAGCCGATGGTCGCTCTCCGCTCGTATTAATCGACCGTGGCATCAGATTAAATGACGAATATTATGGCGAAAATATTCTGGAGGGCGTATTAAATGAAACCGTCACACGCTGTCCGAATCTTGCTCTGCGGTATTTTGGCTCACTCCCGGCGAAGCGCCTTTTTAGTGCCAACCTTGCCTTCCTAAATACTCCAGACACAATAGTCCAACGGCGGATTGGTATCCGAAGATTTTGGTGGCCATTGTGCTCTGGAAATGAAGTGAGGAACCTCATTTTGTGATCATTCTTGGTACTGTTGGAACGTCCAAGGTCTGCGCCAAAATGTTTGCGAGCCTATGATCGTTCAGGACAACTTGAGATCTCCCATGGCCGTATAGAGGACCAGAGGTCTTCTATGGCCTCATAGAAGATCTGAGGTCTTCTATGACCCTAGAGAAGACCAAAGGTCTAATATGGCCGCAAAGATGACCTGATGACTCCTATGGCGTCAAAGAAAACCTGAGGTCTCCTGTGGCTGTATAGACGGCCTGAGGTCTAATTTGGCCGTTCAAGACGACCTGATATATTCCATGGTCTTATAGATAACCTGAGGTCTCCTGTGACCTGACCAATGGTCGTATAACAGACATTAGGTCTCCTATAGCCACAGACCAGACCCGAGGTATCCAATGGCCGTATAGAAGACCTGAGGTCTAATTTGGCCGTACAGAGACCTGAGGTATCCTACGGCCGTATAAGAAGACTTGATGTCTGCCGTATAGGAAGACTTGATGTCTCATATGGCCGCAAAGATGACCTGAGGTCTCCTATGGCATTAAAGAAAACCTAAGGTCTCCTGTGGCTGTATAGACGGCCTAAGGTATCCTATGGCCGTTCAAGACGACCTGATATATTCCATGGTCTTATAGATAACCTGAGGTCTTCTGTGACCGTATAGGTCGTCTCCTGACCTGTGGTCGTATAACAGACATCAGGTTTCCTATAGCCGCAGACCAGACCCGAGGTATCCAATGGCCGTATAGAAGACCTGAGGTCTAATTTGGCCGTATAGAGACCTGAGGTATCCTACGGCAGTATAGGAAGACTTGATGTCTCATATGGCCGCAAAGATGACCTGAGGTCTCCTATGGCATTAAGGAAAACCTTAGGTCTCCTGTGGCTGTATAGACGGCCAAAGGTTTCCTATGGCCATTCAAGACGACCTGATATATTCCATGGTCTTATAGATAACCTGAGGTCTCCTGTGACCGTATAGGAAGTCCTGACCTATGGTCGTATAACAGACATCAGGTCTTCTATATGGCCATTGGATACCTCGGGTCTGGTTTGCGGCTATAGGAGACCTGATGTCTGTTATACGACCAATTTGAACAAATCTAAACTTATTCCTAAAATTTGATGCTATTTCCGACATTTTTGGCTTTCGATCAATAAAATTAAAAAAAAATTGTAAAAATTATGACGTTTGACTTTGTGGCAGTTTTTTATCTCACCCGGTATATTGTGAGTAAAGAGAGGAAGAGAGAGGTTGTTAAAACTCCAGTGGCAAAATTTGAAGAGATTTCTTGACATCTTCCCCCAAAGGACTTTCTCATATCCACCGAAAATATTCCATAATTTTTCCCTTTCATGTTGCCTTCATTCATTGCTAAACAAGTAGAGATCTCCCTCCCTCCCCCATGACTTTCCAATCTCAAGATTTATTGCAACAACTACGTCTCAATTCCGTTTAGAGCCAACCAAACTACCTGATTATCCTCAACGAATTGCCCAAGAAAAACGGAAATTAAATTTCTTTGAAATCGTTTTCCACATAACCAAAGGTAGAATGCCATGAAATCATAAATATTTATAAATGAGCTAGCTTTCTCCCCTCCAATTCCCCCTCCTCCCACAACCCCCCATGCCATGACTCCCTCCAACAGCCAACATCTCATTTAAAATTGGAATTTCTTGTTCTTGATATTTAAACAATAATTATGGACGTCAATAGCTCGCTGCTTGGCTGACTGACTGGCTATTGTGTGCTTAAAGTCTCGGCAGGATACTTGTTCGAATCCTTAACGGAAATAGAGATGTGAGTTCAATTCGATAGCTGTTGCTGTGGAGATGTATGGCCGGAAAGCACGCAACCTGGAACAACAACGTTCGTTGAGTTTTAGTTTGATTGTTAATATCAAAAGGCATCCCATTAAATGATTTATGTGCTGCAGGACACACACCAACACACACACACACATACATGCCACTTCCTCCACCCCTTCCTCACAAATTACAAATTCTAAGGGCAGCATGCCCCGCCATCCTTGTTGCTGCCAACAAAGTTCATTTTGAATGGCAATATTGTTGCTATTTTTGCAATTAGCCAAAACACATTCGCCATTTGTCCATGGCATTCCATTTCATCGAACTCCGTTGGCGGCTAATGCGGGTGTTCGTCCGTGTTGGCCTGATAGTTGTTCTTTGACGGCTGTAATTTCTAATAAAACTAAATTTGTGTGATTTTCTGTTTTTGTTTCGCTATTTTGCTTTGGCATGAAATGTGTGTGTTTTGTTTTGTGGCATCGCTACCAGGAAACAAGAGATCATGTGAAGTTGAGGGGAGGATTTGGGACATATGGAAAGTCCGAGAGGGGAAGAAGAAGGCCTGTTAGAGTCTTCAATGTAAAATAACTCTTAGAATGTTCTGAAAGGGATTGAGGGAATATGAAAAATTTGAGATGCTTCTTATGAATTTTCGAGAGATAAGACGTCTCATCAGGTTATAGGAGACCTTAGGTCTGTTATGGGGACATCGGAGACCAGGAAACAAGAGATTATGTGATGTTAAGGGGATGATTTGGGACATATGGAAGCCCAGGAGGGATGGAAGGTCTTTAAGAGTCTCCAATGTACAAGAACTCTTAGAACGTTCTGAGAGGGGAGGGGATATGGAAAATTTGAGAAGCTTCTTATGACTTTTCGAGAGATAAGACGCCTCAGCAGGCTATAGGAGACCTCAGGTCTGGTATAGGGACATCGGAGACCTTAGGTTTTCATACACAGCCATTGGAGACCAGATATCTTCTGTATGGCCACATGAGACCTCGAGACTTCCCATACGGTCATAGCAGAGCTCGCGTTTTCCTGTAGGGCCATAGCAGACCACAGGTCTTCTGTACGGACATAGGAGACCTCAGGTCTTCTAAATGGCCAGTTGAGACTTCAGGTATTCTATACAGCCATAGAAGACCTCTCCGCTCTCCGGTATGATATACGGCCACAGGTGACTTTTGGTCTGCTAGGAGACCTCAGGTCTGATAAAAGGCCATATAAGACCATAGGTATTCTATGCAGGTCCATAGGAACCTTCTGTTCTTTTATGCGGCCCTTGAAGTCCTCAGATTTTCTATGGAGCCATGAGAGACCTCTGGTCATCTATGCAGCCCTAGGAGACCGAATGGAGACTTAGGAGACAATAGGAGACTTCAGGCCATTGATAACTGAGGCCTTCTTAAGAGCCATAGGTTACCTCAGGTCTGGTGTACGGTCTTTTATACGGCCATAGAAAACCTTAGGTCTTCTAAACAACCATGGGACACCTCAGGTCGTCTATGCAGCCCTAGGAGACCTAATGGAGACTTAGGAGACTATAGGAGACTTTGGGGTTTCTAGGTTTCTATATGGCCACTAGAGAACTGAGGCCTTCTTAACGGCCATAGAATACGTTAGGGCTGATATACGGAAACCTAAGGACTTCCTATACGGCCATAGGATACCTCAGGTCTTCTGTACGGCAATAGCAATCCTCAAGTCTTCTGTTTGGTCATAAGAGAACCCAGGTGTTCTATACAGCCATAGAAGGCCTCAGGACTTCTATACGGGGCTTTTATACGGCCATAAAAAACCTCAGGCCTGCTATATGGCCAAAGGGGACCTTAGGCCAAAGGAGACCTATGGTCGCATAGAAAACCTCTTCTATGCGGCTATGGGAGAACTTAGGTCTTCTATGCGGATATGGGGTTTGCGGCCATAGGAGACTTCATGTCTTCTAAACGGTCATATGTGACTTCAGATATTCTATGCAGCCATAGGAGACCTCATGTCTTCCTCTACGGCCATCTGAGGTCTCGATTCTTGATGGCGCCATAGAAGACATCACGTCTACTATACATCCATATGAGACCTCAGATCTGCTAGAAGGCAATGGGAGATATCAAGTCTGTTTTACGGCCATAGGGGACCTTAGGTCTGCTATAAGCCCATATCGGAACTCAAGTCTTTCCAGAAGTTGTCAGGTCTTCCCATACTGTCATAGGAAACATCTGACCTTCCTATGCGGCCATAGGAGAACTCAGGTCTTCTATACAGTCATAGTAGACCTCAGGTCTTTTATACTACCATGGGAGACCTGAGAGTTTCTATATTGCTGCATAGAGACCTGAGGTCTTCTACACATCTATAGAAGACCTGAGACCTTCAATACGGTCATAGGGGACGTCAGGTTTTCTATACAGCAATAAAAGACCTCTGACGCCATGTAGGTCTTGTATCCATAAAGAAGATCATAGAGACCTTCTAGAACTTTAGGAGACCTTATGTTCAAAGAAGTTCTTCTTCGAGATCTTTTTTACTTAGAAACCTTTTGAAAGGAATTTTGTAATTCGTTCACACCTATGATTATTCCCCGACATGTTATTCTTTAATTATCCTTTTTAAAATATCCTTTATTCGTCCATTTTATCTGTGTCTCTGTATGTGTATCCCTCTCCATAAAAAAATCTAAAACATGGCTCAACTTAATTACTTGGCTAGGCTTTTTGGCAATTGTTTGGCAAAACCTTCCACCCTCACTTTTATTTTTTCTCTCTATTTGGGTTTTTCAGTTATTGAAAGCCAAAAAGTTTTGAATTATCAACCTGCTATTGTGGTCCACAAAAAAATCGAAAAAAAAAACAGATTTCTATACCGGCCATGTGTCTGAGGCCAACAATGTGACAATGTGTGTTTTGTTTTGCTTCAACTTTTGCCACGTGTGACAAATGGCCTCTTTTTTTGTGGTGTCCAACAAAATGCCTTGGCAGAGGAAAAAATATTGCAACGCATTGTCCACACCATGACCATTCAGCTGGACACTTAATATCCTGTTGTTAGAAATTGAATTGCAATGAAAGGCACAGAAGGTGGGTGGGTAATGAAAAGAAAGACAAAAAAAAATGAAGAAAATGGATTTGAATTGAAAACGGTGATGATAAGTATCAAATGTTTAAGAATTGAGATGGAGGCTCTGTACTTTCAGGAGATTTGGAAAGTATTCAGTCCTTATTCGAGCCTCCAAGGATATTATAATTATATATAAAATCGGATGGGAATTATGTACATTCTCTGATATTAAGACGATAATTTTACTTAGAGGACATTTGAAAATGTCCTCTGACTTCACAGACTTAGAACATCCATTTTTCTGAAGTTGTAACCATAGCTCCCCTTAGTCTCCGCATAAGAAGCGAAAATAATTTTTTTTCCAATTTTTTATTGAAGAGTACTTTTTGGTCCATTGGGCTATTAAAGTTTCAAAGTTTTTATCTAATGCCATAGGCCTCTCAAATTCTGCTTTCATTTCGAAAATATTATTCTTTTTTCTCATAGGTCTCACATACCTCAATAAGTCCCCATTCTGTTCACATGTGATAACTTCTTTTTTTTTAAATACCAAATATTGTTATTGTTATGATTATTGCCAAGCACTGGACCACACATCAATATCCCCCCATTTCCCTGCTCCTCCCACATAAAACATAATTAAGTCCATTCTACAAAAAGAACACAAAAGAGAAAAAGAGAGAGAGAGGGAGAGCAAAAAAAAACTGTAGAAGGCTTAAAGTGTGTTAATTTTTGTTTATAGGCCATTTATTTGTTATCTCTGCTACCGAAGATATTTAACATAAAATAACCGTTAATAACAATGGGACATTTTAAGACCAAACCCCCGGCTAACCATCACCATCACCACCCAACCCCACCGCATCAGACCAGACCATAAAACCGACAACTTGCCATCCACAACTATAAGCAATTCGTTTGTAACAATTTCTTTGATGTGGAAATTGTTGCTTTCCACACGACAAACTGCCAGCCAACCAGCCCGCTGGCCAACCACTTCAGCCAGCCAAAACATCAGACCATCAGGACCATTATTATTGCCTTTATAATGAAGCTAAATTATCATCATAAAAAAAGAGGAGTGCAAAGCTATTTTATTACTTGTTTTGTTTCAATGAGGATGCTGAGAGAGAGTAAATAAGAGAAAGAGAGAGACACACACATGGGAGAGAAAGGAATAACTGTTGGTGGGGGTTTTACCAAAAAGCCGACCAAAATATAGTAAAGTGGGAGAGATTTATTAACAGTGAATGTCGTTTCAAGGAGATTTCAGATTTCTCGGACTACAAATGGGGACTTCAGGTCTCATATAGAGCAATAGGAGGCTCCAGGCAATAGGAGGCCCCTGGTCACTTAAGTAGCAATAGGAGACATTTATATAAGACTAAATAAAACCTTCAAATCTAGGAGACATTTAGTCTCGTATACAACAATATGAAACTTTAGGACTATCATACTTTGTTAAGAGACCTCAGGTCTTCCATAGAGCAATAAGAGACCTCATATTCCCAATACACTGCCAAAGTGTCCCTCGGGACACCAAAACTGCCACAGAAGACTTCAGGTTTCCAAAACAGCAATAGGGGGCCCTCAGGTCTTCTATATGGCCATAGGAGAACTATGAGCTTCCATATGGCCATAGGAGACCTCAGGTCTTTCATATGGCATAGGAGGCCTCAGGCCTTCTGTACGGCCATACAAGACCTCAGGTCTTCTGAACAGCCATAGGAGACCTCATGTCTTCTATACGGCTAAAGGAGTCTTCTATTCGGCCGTAGGAGGTCTCAGGTCTTCTTTAAGACCATTTGAAGCCTCAGGTCTTCTATACGGCCCTAGGTGACCCCAGGTCTTCTATAAGGCCATAAGTGTGTTTTAGGTATTCTAGACGGAAATAGGACACCTTAGGTGTGTTAAACAGCCATTGTAGACCTGAGTTCTTCCATAAAGCCAGCTCTTCCATACGGCCATGGGAGACCCCATGTCTTCTATAAAGCCTTCAAGGGTTCTAGAAGACCTCAAGTCTTCCTATACGGCCTTATGAGACCTCAAGTGTTCTATAAGACCAAAAGAGTCCTCAGGTTTTCTATACGACCAGAGGAGACCTCAGGTCTTTTATACGGTCATGAAAGAACCAATCTGTTCTATATATGGCTCTAGGAGACCTCTGGTCTTCTATACGGCAATAGGAGACATGAGGTCTTTTGTACGACCATAGGAAACCTTATGTTTTTATATCACCATAGGAGACCTTAGATCTTTTATGCGACCATAGGAGACCTGAGGTCTATACGGGCATAGGAATCCTCAGATCTTCGATTCGGCCTTAGGAGGCATCAGGTACAGGAGACCTTAGGTCTGCTATACGGTCATGAAAGAACCCATCTATTCTATATATGGCCCTATACGGCCATAGGAGTCCTCAGGTCTTCCATTCGGCCTTAGGAGACTTTAGGTCTTCTATATGACCATAGGATACCTCAGGTTTTCTATATGGCCATAGGAGACCTGAGGTCTTCTATGCGGCCATATGATACCTTTGGTCTTTTATATGGCTATAGGAGACCTCAGTTCAGAAGATTTTCAGGTCGGTCTGAAATTCATAGGAGACCTCAGGTCTTCATAGGAGACCTCAGTGGTTCAATGTTGTCATGGAAGGCCTCAGGTCTTTTATACAGCCATGTAATACCTCAGGTCTTCCATACGGCCATATGAAACCTCAGGTCTTCTGCACGGCCATAGAAGACCTCAGGGCAGGAAATTTTCAGCTCGGCCTGAAATTCATAGGATACCTCAGGTCTTAGTAGGAAACCTCAAGTCTTCATAGGAAACCTCAGGTCTTCATAGGATATCTCAGGTCTTCTATACGGCCATAGAAGACCTCAGGGCAGGAAATTTCAGCTCGGCCTGAAATTCATAGGATACCTCAGGTCTTAGTAGGAAACCTCAAGTCTTCATAGGAAACCTCAGGTCTTCATAGGATATCTCAGGTCTTCTATACGGCCATAGGAGATTTCAGGTCATCCATACGGTCATAGGAGACCTTAAATCATCTGAGCGATAGTAGACCTCTAGAGTAGAGTAGATTCTCTTATAAAATGGATTACTTTGATGTTTCCGACCATTTTTTTTGTGATTGCCTAAAGTTGTGAAACTCTTCATCTCTTGCTCTCTTTCGCTCTCTGAGAGTTCTTTGTATATTCGTTATTATGTTTGGCAGGTGAAGTGAAACCGTGTTTTCATGCCTGGCAATGCCATCCAGTTGACAGGCAACAAAATTGATTTCCACCCTTATTTTGGGAAATTTCTGCCAAAACGAAAGGATATTTTTTCCTATTGGACTTGCTCAACATTGGTAGAGTGTGTATTTTTATTGTTGTTTGTTGATTTTCGATTTTTCTTTGAAAAGGGAAATTTCTCTCTCTTTCTCTTGTGAGTGAATGTGTGGCATGTAAATGTGATGAGTGCGATTTATCTTTTGGGGATGTTGTAAGGGTTGCTTACATTAAAGGCGATTTCCGCACAAAATTTCCACAGTTCTGCGGGAGATTTCAACGTGTAAACATTGTTGTGAAATAAGCGTCGTAGCGATTGCGGCTCAAACAAAATAGACCAACAAAAAACAAACCAAGAAACCAACTAAGTAAAGTGAAGTGTAATAGAAAAAATATTAGAAAATTTACAACACTTAAATAAAAAAAAATGAAATAAATCTGAGAAATAAAAGATTATATGAATTTCAGTGTGAATTTCCAAAATAAAACCCGTGCGTTTAACCTAAATTCTTGTGTGCAACATATCAAAGCTTGTTTAAAATTGTAAAACAAAACAAAAAAATATTCCATCCATTTATTTTAAGATAAAGTGCAAAAAATAAGAAATTTTATTTAACAAAATTATAAAACGAAGTTTTGTGCTGTAATTTTCTAAAATCAAGAAAAAACTACGAAAAAAGAAGATAGGGTAAGTAGCAGATAAATAATGTAAAAATGGAAAACAAGAATCACAGATTCATTATTTCGCTGTGAGACAAAATAACACAATTAATCACGAACTTCGAAAAATTCGAACATCCCCACTCTTAGGGGGATTTTCTTGGGAGATAAAGTTATTTTTAGAAAAAGTGAAATAAATCGGTTTTTATTATTTGTTTCTGATACTAAAATCTATGAATCATTTAAACAATTGTTAGTGTCATTGTTGTTATTTTTCTTTCTTTTTATTGCTATTGTTTTTATTTGTTTTGCAATGATTGATTTTTCTTATTAGAAATCACATTCTGTTCTAAACATCAAATAACGCCACTTATTCCCATTTCCAACTCTTATTCTCTTCTCTAATAGAGCTCTCTCCCTGTGTGTGTGTGTGTCTCTAACTCACTCTCTTGTCGTGTTTTCTCCATTTGAGGTTTTGTTTACTTTTTTGCAACAGAGAGATGCCAGGTTGCTTGTGGAAGATAATAGATTTTTTTATAATAATAATTTTTTTGAAATCTAAAATGTGTTAAAAGCTGAGTGATTCCAAAAAATAAATAAATAAATAAATAAATAAATAAATAAAATAAAGTAAATAAATAAATAAATAAATAAATAAAAAGGAGAATACTTGTAAATTTCTCAAAAATGTTATGATTTTAAAAATATGATTCAAATTGTATTTTTCCTACTTTAGGCAAAGTAGTCTTTTACAAAGATTCGGGATTTATTTAATATTTAATCAAAATAATTAACATTATCAGAGGAACAGTTTAAGCATTTTTTTAATTAGATAATGGGCAAATGTCATTTTTTAATATCATCCACCATAGCATGGAGGGTATATTGTCTCCGTTTGTAACGCCTCGAAATATACATTTTAGACCTGACAAAGTTTATATATTCTTGATCGGCATAAAATTCTATGACGATTTAGTGATGCTTCTCCGTCCGAATGAATAGTTCGATAACAATTTAGTTGGATGTGTTTAAGATACAGACCCACATCTTCGTATAACTCAAAATACATTCCGTATTTTGATAATTTTAGCTCAATTTTTCAACAGAATTCTTTTAAACTTGGTATTTGAAAATCGTATTAAGCACTACCTTCGCCGGCCGATAATTGGCTTTAGAGGTTTAAGTTTTCTTCGTATAGCTCCCATATAACAGTACATCTCTATATTCGGTATTTTGATGATTTTAGCTAAATTTTTCAATAAATTTATCTTAAACTTTGTATTTGGACGTCGTAATAAGTACACAACATCGACGGCAGATAATTGGCTATATAGGTTTAAGGTTTCGTATGAGACCCATATGACAGAACATACCCTTATTAATTCCGTATTTTGATAATTTTAGGTATATTTTTCTCAAGAATTATCTTGAACTTGTTTGTAATTCGTAATAGGTAGCACCTACTCTGGCAGATAATTGACCCCATAAAGCACCACACAACTGTACCACCAGATATTTTAAATTTTTAAAATCATAGTTGAATTTTTCAACAGGTTTTTTCCAAGTTCCTTCCATATGGTTGCATTTTTAACTTGTTAATCTCCAAAATTTGTGTCTAAAAATATTTGTTGAAAATTGTCAAGTTTCGGACTGCAATTTTTGAAGCAAATAATAAAATTTATAGAAAATTTATTTCTGAGCTTCGGGAGGAATTTTCTGGAAGAGATCTGTTAAAAAATAAGTACTGAGACAAACCCGGGGAATAAAAATTGGCCTTAAAAATATTTTATAAAAAATAATTTTATTTTTTTTTTTCAGAAAAAAAAAAACGTTTCAAAACAAAAAAAAAAAATCATTGAGACTCTTAAGACAACTATTGAAAAATCTTTCAGAAAATATTTCCTCACAGACTGAAAATTTTAAAACTGAATATTATTAAAAATTAAATATTTTATTTGGTATGAAAATAATTATCTGATATTCTCTTAAGAATAATAATTTTAACATTATTCTCCTTCAAAATATTTATAAAAAAACAGAGTTTTCTTGGCCTTTCCAAATAATCTCTAGAAGAAAGGAAATTCTGAGGGAAAAACTCTTGGGGTATTTTTAGAAAGACTCCCTGCGAAATAAACTCCAAATGCCCTGAGTCTTTTGGGTATAGGGTGAGTACTGGACTGTCCGTAGTGCTACTGAAAATATTCCGTAGGCCCAATTGTTAACCAATGAGAATAAAAATTGCCAAACTACGCTAAACTCTGTAATTTTCGGAATATCGAATGTCAGAAGATAGCTCTATGTGGAGCCGATACCAACTATTTAAATTACACTAAACAATTGTTCATCTAAGAATGTTTTTTTTTTTTTGGCTCTTAGAATCCTAAATTCAAAGGAGCCGTACTAAATAATGAGTCAATATTCAAGTATTTGGCCAAAATCGATTCTATGTACTGAGAACAGTATGGGGTTTGTGATAAACAATGGGTGGAACCTTAAAGTCAGCACTAGTTTTTTCAGTTTTTATAATTTTCTTATTTCATTTAGTATTTTATTTATTTTATTTTATTTATTATTATTATTAATATACAATTATTATTAGAAACAATTTAATTTTAAATTACAGACAAATATAAACTTATTTTCTCTGAATAATGGGTTAAATCTCAAAATCAGCTCTAATTGTTTCAGTGTTTAAAACTTCATTTCTCACTTATTTGCATGTTTTAATAAATTTGCCCCATAAACATGCCCGTTTAACTAATTACTTTATAAATCAACCATCTGGCAACTCTCTTTAAGAGGTTAATACTCCCTTGCCTACCCTTTTTAATAACACACGTACACAGACATACACACTGGCAGCAGCAGCCAAAAGGAAATGCCATACTGTCTGCCTGTTTTCTATTGAAAGACAAAAAAAAAAAAAACTTAGCAGCAACACATTCCCAACAAACCCACACAACAGCGTCAGTCATAACACAATTTCTCTCCTACACTCATTACAAAAATAACAAGAAAAATAAGAAAAACACAACAAAAAATAATAACAACTTTAGCCGTCGGCCATTTGGTAGGGATTTGTTTTGGGGCCAAATGTTTGTAAACACACACGAACTCTTGCTTGAATTCGGCAGCATTTCGCCAAAATACCGCAAAAAGGGGATACAGTTGGGTTGCTCTCATTCTCCCTGTTGTTTTAACTTTTTACTCTCGCAGATTCACTCTCTCCCTCTGTGTGTTAAAATTGCAAAGGTAGAAATGAGTGTGTAAATGAATTTCGAAATTCAAATGGTCGCTCTCTCTCTATGTCTCTCTTTTGTGCTCTGTGTATTGTAATGTGTGTGGCTCCTCTTCATCTTCTCCTTGCCAGTATTATTATTATCTTTTTATTTGTGCGGTGCCTCTGGTTTTTGCTTTCGTCATGACCTTCATGACTCATCGTTGCCTTTGGCTATGGGTAGGGACAGTCAGGCAAGCCAAGCCAGCGATGTTGTTGTTGTTTTTCTTCTTATTCCGTTTTATTTTTATAAAAGGAACCCCCTTTGCTTTTGTCATTCCCTCCTTTGGGCCCCTTAAAACGGTTAGGGATTTCCCAACCAGCAAAGACTAATGACACATACTAGGGCTGTGCTCACACACACACACACACACACACACACCTCTGTTTTCATACATTTCGCAATACAGGTGTTGTCTTCTTGAACCAATACTCATTTAGCCAAGGTGGCAGCCACTGCGACCCAACATTGCGTGTCAGTTTAGCGCCGGTTTAACAAGCAATCAAATGCCATTTTATTTCGTTTGTTCAGAGTTATGTCGTTATGCCGTTTTATTACTTTAACTAAATGGTTAATTACTTGTTATGCCAGTAATTTCGGGTAGATAGGTACATATTTAGTTTGGAGGATTGTTTTTATTTGCGATGTTAAGGATATGGCTACATATTTACATGGGGTTAAAATGGAAGGGCCCTGGAGCTAAGTGTTGATTAAATATTAATTATAGAGCTATGGACTTTTGGTGGGGTTGTAACATTTTGTATCGAATGGAAAAAGAGATAATCACAGGAGATTACTGAATAGTTGTGGAACATAAAATACTTATACATAAGAGTTTTGAGTTGAAGTTTAGATATTTCTATGGAGAAGTTCAAGACTCAGCCTGTTTATCTTTGGAAGAGTTTTAGTTTCAGACTCTTTAAAATGGATAAAAGTGTTTTAAATGGATAAGTATGAGACTTAATTTATTTATTTACTTTTAGAATATTTTTTAATATTATTTCACAAATTTATAGCAGAGTTTTAGGCTGAAAGGTTTTTTTGGAGAGTATGAGCCACAGAAGAGCGCACTTATTTGCATCTTAAAAAGGAGATATATTTGTCCGCATATTTGTTTGAGCTTTAAATTAACTTCTATGATCCAAATAGCTTGCAGAGGTCAAATTTTTCTATAAATATAACTTTGTGGCTCAAAATTTTCTGTAGAGAGAAGCTTGAACCTTGAACCCATCCATCAGGAAATTTTTGAGACCCAAACTCTTCTATTGAGACTCTTAAACCTTTTCTAGACAAGTTTTAGGCTCAAACTTTTATGTTGAGACAGGTTTGAGGACAAACATTTTCTATAGTGACAAGTTTGAGGCTCAAACTCTTCTAGTGCGACAAGTTTGAAGCTCAAACTTTTCTATAGGGACA
The DNA here is from genome assembly GCF_030504385.1 of Musca domestica. NCBI lineage: Eukaryota > Metazoa > Arthropoda > Insecta > Diptera > Muscidae > Musca > Musca domestica. Next base: position 3,490,802 of record NW_026712250.1, on the reverse strand, counting down.
AGTTTGAGGTTCAAATTTTTCTATAGAGGCAAGTTTGAGGCTTAAACTCTTGTATAGAGATATGTTTAAGGCTGAAACTTTTTTGTTGATACAGGTTTGGACTCTAATTTTCTTATGGAGACTAGTTTGATGTTCAAACCTTTCTATAGAGACATGTTTGAGGCTCAAACTTCATGTTTGAAGCTCAAACTTTTTTATAGAGACAAGTCTGATGCTCAAACTTTTCTATAGAGACAAGTTTGAACCTCAAACTTTTCTACAGAGACAAGTTTGATGCTCAAGCTTTTCTATAGAGACAAGTTTGATGCTCAATCTTTTCTATAGAGACAAGTTTGGTGCTCAAACTTTTCTAAAGAGACAAGTTCGAACCTCAAACTTTTCTAAAGAGACAAGTTCGAATCTCAAACTTATCTATTGAGAGAAGTTTGAAGCTCAAACTTTTTTAAAGAGTCAAGTTTGAGGCTCAAACTTTTGTGTTAAGACAAGTTTGAACCACAAACTCATCTATTGAGACAAGTTTGAAGAGTAAATTTTTCTAGAGAGAAAAGTTTGAACCTCAAACTTTTCTTGAGGGACAAGTTTGAACCTCAAACTTTTCTTGAGGGACAAGTTTGAACCTCAAACTTTTCTTGAGGGACAAGTTTGAACCTCAAACTTGTCTAGAGAGACAAGTTTGATGCTCAAACTTTTCTATAGAGACAAGTTTGATGCTCAAGCATTTCTATAGAGACAAGTATGAGGCTCAAACATTTCTATAGAGCCAAGTTTGGGTCTCAAACTTTTCTATAGAGACAAGTTTGAGTTTCAAACTGTTCCATAGAGACAAGTTTGAGGCTCAAACTGTTCCATAGAGACACGTTTGAACCTTAAACTTTTCTATAGAGACACGTTTGAACCTTAAACTTTTCTATTGAGACAAGTTTGATGTTCAAACATTTCTACAGAGTCAAGTTTGATGCTCAGACTTTTCTATTGAGACAAGTTTTATGCTCAAACTTTTCTATTGAGACAAGTTTGAGCCTCAAACTTTTCTATAGAGACATGTTTGAACCTTAAACTTTTCTATAGAGACACGTTTGAAGCTTAAACTTTTCTATAGAGACAAGTTTGAACCTCAAACTTTTGTATAGAGACAAGTTTGAACATCAAACTTTTCTAGAAAGACAAGTTTGAAACTCTAACTTTCTTATAGAGAGAGGTTTGAGGCTCAAACTTTTCTATAGAGACAAGTTTGAGGCTCAATCTTCATGTTTGATGCTCAATTTTTCCTATTGAGATAAGTTTGAGCTTCAAATTTCGCTGTTGAAACAAATTTGGACCTCAAACTATCCCAAAGAGATAAGTTTGAACCTCATACTCTTGTTATAGAAGTAAGAAGGAAGCCTAATATCTTCATATCATTTTTATATTTTTCTATAATTAGAAAAAATATAGAACGTTGACTGGTTTGCAATATGAAAAATGCCTCTTTTTTTCATCGTAAATGTGCCATAATTATCTTCCAACCATTTTCTCTCAAGATTCCATTATCTCTCCTTTTCTATACCTTTTCAAAAAACATGAGCAATTTACCATTATGAATGAATGCATGTTCCGGTCTCATTCCATGTCAATTTTCCTTTAGAAAAACAAGAAAAGACGAGCAAAAGTAACACCATTATCAGCACTCTTCTTCTTCTTCTGGCTACGACCACCTTGAATGTTAAATGGATTGAAAAAACTGCGAAGGAAGAACTTCACTCAACAACATTTGTCACTCGGTGACTTAAATAATTTTCACGGCACGTGTATAATCACTATGTTGAGATTTGCAACAGCTGACAGTGAAGTGTAGGAACGGCAAAAAAAAAAAACAGGGCACAAAGAAAAGCCTCAAGGAAAATTCAGAGAAGTTTATCAGGCCTTTCACACTTGCAGGCAGTAGGCAGCAGGCATTAGGCCTGAGGGCGTGTAGAAAGCTGGCTGGATGGCTGGCTGGCTGCCTGACTGGCATGTCATGAATGGATGTTGGAAAACTCGTCACTCTTTGCCATTGTGTCTGCAGAGCATTTGCAAGGATGTCATTGTATTCTTGGCATCATTAATCATTAGCTCGGCAGTTAGCAGTCATTTATGAAGGCAAAAGGACAAAACTGTCGCTCGCTGGCATCGGCAATAATGTCTGTCGCATGGAGGTGATATGCCACTGTTGTCAGTTGTCGGCTTTACATTTTCTTCAAGAAATAAATTTTGCAAGCGAAAAATTTTAAGAGGATTTCAAAATGTATTTTTTTTTTGTAAAAAATATTGGGGGGTAGTTTTTTTTTTTTTGCTTTTTTTATCATTACGACCAGGTCCAGTTATTCCATCAAAACAAATATGAAAGGTTTCCCCTTGTTGTTGCTGATAAATCGCTTTTTATTTTCCTTTTTTTTCATTTTCATCACTTGTCTCCAAACAATTTTGAGTTTCTTTTTTTTTTGTTGCAGAACTCTTGTTGTTGGTGTGTTTTTTTTGGGGGGGGAGGGTGAAGCGACTTTATTTATTATTCATGAAATCTAATATTAGCATCAAACCTTACCAGCATGTCATTGTGCAGAATACAAAACAAAAGGCAATGGAGGAACATTTCCTTGTGGAACAGTTTCATCAATTGCTTTTTTGTTGTTGTTGTTGCTGTTGTGTGAAAAACAAGTTTTCCTTAAAAATTTATCAAATTGCATGTAACCTTTTTATTAAGCAATTTTTCAGTCCCAAACTACCACGAACATCGTAATATCATTTTCCACCCCACCTCACCCTCTCTCTCTATGGCTCCATGGGTGGGTAGTACTTCGTAAATAATAAATGTGAGATTAAATAATTCGATATGCTGCTTTTGTTACAAAATATTCTACGCAGTTTTCTCTTGGCCCACAAGGAAAAACATCTCCTTTTTTTGGGTAATATAATGCGAAAAATTGGATTTAAAGGAAAAAATGGGGGAATGGGAAGGGAAAAATAAGCTCTTAATTAATGAGAAATAATTTCGGTGAAAAAAGTAAAAAATATCCTGCAGCACAATAATGCAATTATTATAAATTACGCAACATTTAAATGTTAAACTCTTGAATATCCGGAGGCTAAAGAGATGTTTCGTGGGATGTACGATGGAAGGAAAATAATGGGAATGTTCATGGGAGACAAGACTGAGAACTACAGGCCTTGAAACTTTTCTATAGAGACAAATTTGAGGTTCATTTTTTTTTCTATAGAGACAAGTTTGAGGTTCATTTTTTTTTCTATAGAGACAAGTTTGAGACTCAAACTTTTCTATAGAGACAAGTTTTAGACTCAAACTGTTCTTCAGAGACAAAATTGAGTCTCAAACATTTATATCGAGACAAGTTTGAGGCTCAAACTTTTCTATAGAGACAAGCTTCAGGCTCATATTTTTCTGTAGAGACATGTTTGAGGCTCAAACTTTTCTAAAGAGACAACTTTGAGGCCCAAACTTTTCTATGAAGATTAGTTTGAGGCTCAAACATTTCTATGAAGATTAGTTTGAGGCTCAAACTTTTCTTTGGAGATAAGTTTGAGGCTCAAAAATTTCTATTGGGATAAGTTTGAGGTCAAACTTTTCTATGGAGGTAAGTTTAAGGCTCAAGCTATTCTATACATACAGGTTTGAGGCTCAAACTTTTCTATAGAGACAAGTTTGAAGCTCAAACTTTTCTATAGAGACATGTTTGAGGTTCAAACTTTTCTAGAGAGACAAGTTTGAGGCTAAAACTTTTCTATGGAGATAAGTTTGAGGCTCAAACTTTTCCATGGAGACAAGTTTGAGCCTCAAACATTTCTATGGAAACAAGTTTGAGGCTCAAGCTTTTCTACGGAGACAAGTTTGAGGCTCAAACTTTTCTTCAGAGGCAAGTTTGAGGCTCAAACTTTTCTATAGAGACAAGTTTGAGCATCAAACTTTTCTATAGAGACAAGTTTGAGGCTCAAACATTTCTATGGAGACAAGTTTGATGCTCAAACTTTTCTATAGAGACGAGTTTGAAGCTCAAATATTTCTATAGAGACAAGTTTGAGGCTCAAACTTTTCTATAAAGACAAGTTTGAGGCTCAAACTTTTCTATAAAGACAAGTTTGAGGCTCAAACTTTTCTATAAAGACAAGTTTGAGGCTCAAACTTTTCTATAGAGACAAGTTTGAGACTCAAACTTTTCTATAGAGACAAGTTTGAGGCTCAAACTTTTCTATAGAGACAAGTTTGAAGCTCAAATTTTTTTATAGATATAAGTTTGAGGCTCAAACTTTTCTATAGAGACAAGTTTGAGGCTCAAACATTTCTATGGAGACAAGTTTGAAGCTCAAACATTTCTATAGAGACAAGTTTGAAGCTCAAACTTTTCTAGAGATACAAGTTTGAGGCTCAAATTTTTCTATAAAGATAAGTTTGAGCCTTATACTTCTCTATGAAGACAAGTTTGGGGCTCAAACTTTTCTAAGGAGACAAGTTTGAGGCTCAAATTTTTCTATAGAGATAAGTTTGAGTTTGAGGCTCAAACTTTTCTATAGAGGCAATTTTGAGGCTCTATGTGGATAAGTTTTTAGGTTCAAACTTCTCTATAGAGACATGTTTGAACCTCAAACTTTTCTATAGAGCTCAAACTTTTCTATAGAGCTCAAACTTTTCTATAGAGACAAGTTGGAGTCTTAAACCATTTTTATGGATTATTTCTCTTTCTTTCTCTCTCTCTCTCTCTCTCTCTCTCTCTCTCTCTGTGTTTCTCTTTGTTCCAGAAATTTTTTCCTCTAATCTTTTAATATTTGTCTTTCTAATAATATTTGCACTTAAATGAAATTCCATGCCATTTCCTTTCTTTAGTTCCTAAGAAAACGCACTGTCATGGTAAAGCACTTTCTGTTTTTTTTTTGTATCCTTTGGTGTGCGGTAAAAGAAATAGTGCGCTTGATGGCACAACAAAGCAAGAAATGGAAAAGGAAATTTCTTCCGCTTCAGAAATGAAGGTTGTCACTTAAAACACTTTTTTTTTGTTTGCCGTTCAACTTCAAACGATTACAAGCAACAATGAAGCACCATTTCTCCACCCCTTTCCTCCTAAGACCGCAACGAATTGACAATTTATTGAAATCCAAAAAGAAAATAACAGCGCAAAAAAACAACTGTAAATCTAAATGGAAATCCAGCAAAAAAAGGGAGAAAAAGTTGACCAAGGTTCGTGTTTGAAGGCAACCTGTCTGTTTGCTCAGCTCAAACCTTTGGGATATCCATGGCCAATTTGTCATTTTGCTGGTGTTTACAAGTGTCTTAGCCAGGCAGCCAGAGTCTATTCCAAGTGCATGGGCGAGTGGGGGTTGGAGAGGGAGTGGTTTAGGCAGAAAACTGAGTATTTGCAGGTTTCTTTTATCCCGTGGTTATTAAATATGCACCCCTTTTTTGTTTTAACACCAAACATGAACGTTCATTTGTAATGTGGTAAAATTCAAACACGAATTCCGTGCCTTGTAATTTTCACGCGTACCCCCACCCCTGCTAATGGGAAAGAAGCAGCAAAAAGGAAATTTGTTTTGGAAAATGAATGTATTTCGTTTGGCTGGATGGCTGACTGGCTGGCAGAATGGCTGATCATTATGCCAGCTCTAATGTTAACACATTTGCAAAGCATGGCAAAGTGAGGGCCTGCCCTCCCCTCCCCCCAAGAAACAAATGTGAACAAATCTTCAATGTTTTTGCTGGATGTGTTTTTTGCTTGTGTGGTTTTTGAATAACATATTTCTCAGCTGCTCCAGGGACGTGCTGATTCATTGAGCTCATATCTTATACTTGGAGAAAAACTTTACATCTTCTTGGCCATAAACTATCATGGGAAGTTTGTTTTTGGGGGGTCATCAGCTTCATGTTTTTTTTTGCAAGTTCTTCTTAAGCATCCCAAGGATGCATATGTGCTTCTGTGTGTCTGTATATTTTTGTTTCTTTGAGGACTGTCAAGTGGAAAAGTTGTAAACAATAAAAGTGGAGAACAACAACAATAACACATTTATAAACAATGTAAAGCTAGTAACCCTTAGCCGCTTAAGAATATTACTTCTCCCCTTCCCATGCAGAGTTTGGTATCCATTTTTATGGCAGCTATTTTTAATTTTATGAGCAAGTTTGTAATCAAAAATGTTTTCGGTTTTTTTGCGGGAGGGCGTATACGACCCCTTAGCCTTCATTTATGTTATTATTATTAACATATGTTGGCATATATCAACAAATCTCACACTCTCTCTCTCCTACCCACCCATCCTCTGGGTTGGCTGAACGCCGTTTAAAAAGTTTTATTTTTTTTTTTTTGTTTGCAAAACATTTGCATAAACACTTTGCTAGTGCGAATTTTTCCAGCTCGGAACTTTTTCAATATTCAAATAATTTTTTTTATAAGTGCCGTGACTTTTGTTGTCGGCTGCCATGTCGACAAGACAAGACAAGGCAGGCACAACATCGATGGCAACTTCATGTTACAACTTGTATTTTAAGAAAAATATGCATATTCAGTACCAACAAACAAAATCTGCATAAACACTTGATAAGTTTTCAGCAACAAACTTCAGTGGGAAGAAGACATGGAAGGTTTTTTCTTTTGGGTAAAACAAATATGAAAACGAAAATCATAATCAGAGATTTGAGGTTTAACGAAAATATGAGGCATTAACTGTCGTAAATGTCTGACTACAGCAAGCTGTAAAATAGTAGAGGGCTCCAATGGCGTATACGTATTGATATTACTCATACGCATTCATACAAATTTAAAATGAGGTCCAACTCACTTCAAGAGCTCGAGTATTAAACCTTACTCAATTAGAGAGAGAGAGAGAGAAAGGGAGAGAGGGTTTACAATATGAATAGAATTGAAATACCAAGTTTTTCCAATATTTCCTTTCGAATATTTAAAATGAGCTCAAACTCACTCCAAAAGCGCAAGTTTTAAAACATACTCAATGAAAGAGAGAGAAAGGGAGAGAGGAGTTACTATATGAATAGGATTGAAATACCAAGTCTTTCCAATTTTTCCTAGGTTTAAAAAGGGGTTTGAAGCTCCCACTTGTTGTTCAAAAAACCTCTTTTCATAGATAAATTTGAAGCTGAACCCCTTCTTTTTCCATAGATCAGATTTAAGATCAAACATCTTTTTCAAAAAGTTGAACTGATCCAAGTCGTAACTTAATAACTTTACTTAAGGGTCACTGACGTATACATTTTGACATTACTCATACACTATTAAAGAGGAATAAAGGCTCTCTCCCAGAGAGTCGCAACTTTAGTTAAGGGTCTAATGACGTATACGTTTTGACATTGTTCATACGCTATTAAAGAGGAAAAAACTCTCTCTCTCCCAGATTTTAAGCCTCAAAATGAGTACAATATTTGAATAAGAGAGAGAGAGAAAGAGCGGGGAAAAATTTGAGGTTAACATTTTCCATTATCTCTCTTGACCTACAGGCGATTTTGGAGCTATTAGTTTTCTAATTTAGGAATTTGAAGTTTCAGCACACCTCTGTCCATAGAAGAGTTTGAGTTCAAGACACTGCTCTTTTAGTAGAAAAGTTTGGGGTGGAAATTAAGATTTTCAAACTCCTCCGAGGAAAGTGGAAACTGTAACTTTAGATAAGGGCCCAAAGGCGTATACGTGCTGACATCATTTATACGCATTCTTTTCCAGTACTTAAGTATTAAATATAAATAAATAAATAGGAAATATTTGGGGAAGAGAAAAGAAGAGAAAAGAGAGAGGAGATTAGAAATTCTCCACTATCTATCCTTAGCATCCCTAGAATCTTGGACTTCTTACTCCTTTTAATCCAGACAGAAGTTTGCGATTTTTAAACATCTCAACCAATAAATAAGTTTGAGCTGAATATATTTGAAGTTTCGGCACAACTCTGTCCATAGACGAGTTTGAGCACAAGACTCTGCTCTTTCCGTAGAAAGCTTTGGGATGGAAATTTCAATTTTCAAATTCCTCCGAGGAAAGTTTAAACTGTAACTTTAGATAAGGGCCTGAAGGCGTATACGTGCTGTCATCATTCATACGCATTATTTTAATCTTAGATCTTCACACCTTAATCTTAGATCTTCACACCTGTATCACAAACTCTATTATTAAACAAGGGCTCGTATACGTGTTGGCATTATCCATACGCCTAATATAAAAATAACAGAAGAACTCAATTTCCCTCCAAAACCTGTTCAAAGTAAGAGAGAGTGAGAGGGAGAAGGACAAAGAGGGAATTCTGTCTACATGAGGGTTGAGGTATAAATTCACAGCAATCACTCCACTCTTTAGTCGATTGTGACATATCCACAAGTTCAAAGCTCAATCTCTTCTCCATCCTTTGAGGGGGTAAAGGTTGAATATGTCATCTATCTACTGGCGAATTAAGTTCTCAATATCTTCTCTAAACTAAGGAGGAGTTTAAGGTTCATACTCTCTTCTTTGTAAAACGGTTCGGTTGTCTCGGGGCTTAAACTCTCATATTTCATTAGGGGAGCTTGAGATATAAAAATCTCTTCTTTGAGGACCAATATATCCTCTATTTATGGGGAAGTTTGATTTTTCTCCATAGGAAAATTTGAGGCTCAATCTTATCTCTATGGAAAAGTTTAAGAACCAAATTCGTTTCTATAAAAAAGTTTTAGACCCAAATTCGTCTCTTCATTATAAAATTTGAGAGTCATACTTGCCTCCTAAAAACTACACCCTTTCAGTACTTCTGATGATCAAACTTTCCTAAATCGAAAGATATTTTTTACAGAAAAAAAACAATATTTCCTTTTGAGAAAAATGCCAATCCTTTTCCTTCAAAAATTAGCTATTGATTTTTTTTTTTGAAAATTTGCATTTAAATAGCTTTCCGGAAAATGGAAAATTTATGGTCTCTGTGTGACCCGAAAAACACGAATACAAATTAAAATGTAAAACGCACATTTAACAAATTTATTACCAAACCAAAAAAAAAACAACAACAAAAGAACCAAAAAACAAAAATTAAAACCAAAACAAGCTCGCACCGACGCAGCACTTGAAAGCACCCCCCGCTTCAAAACCTAAAAAAAACACCTAAACATGTATGTCGAATGAAACTAACCTAAGAGTCGATTGTGAGTAAGAGTCGACTAAGAGTAACCACTAAAACCAAAAACCCAACTACAGACCGACAGACAGACAGACAAACATTCGCATACCAAACTGTCAATGGAAACGAGCTCAAGGATGAAAACAGTTTTCATTCCGAAACAATGGCATGAATTTTGCCAACTAACAATGGAGAAGAACATAAAAACCAGCAAGGCCTGGACGACCACTAGAATTTCCCAAAAACCAACTACAAACTGTACAGCGAAAAAAAGCGAAGCGAAAAATGGAACGCGAAGTATATCTCTGTAGCAGCCTAACATAGTTTCGGTGCTAAGTGACAGCCGACATGGCAGCAGCAGCGGCAGCATTCCTTAACGTTATTCATTCCCTCTCCAAGTTCCAAGCGAGTGGATAAGATCTGCATATTCAGCCATTGCCTGCGAGGCAAATCAGCACTTGTTACTGGCCTGTCGATTAGTTGCGCCATGAAAATTAATTTCCTCCACTGAATCCTTTTCCATAGCTTGAAATGAAAATTAAATCAATTGGAACCTCCGTTGGCAGTGATGTGAATTGTAATTTAACCAAACTGGACTCGACAAATGGCAGTGCAGAAAGTTTTTCCTTTTAGCAGCTTAACGACGGATTAGCGATGATGGAGTGAAATAAGAGTTTTTAGACCATTTTCTGTCCTAAGAGGAAAAATATTTCAATCCGAACAAGAAAACAACTGAAATAAAATAAATTATTTTTAATGAAGATAACAAAGGAATGTTTGTTATTAAGACTTGTGTTTGTTGAAAAGTAAAGGTTTGAGGCTCAAACTTATCTTGTCTCTATAGAAAAGTTCGAGACTCAAACTTGTCTCTATAGAAATGTTTGAGGCTCAAACTTGTCTTTATTGAAATGCTTGGGGTTCAAACTTGTGTCTATAGAAATGTTTGAGGTTTAAACATATCTCCATAAAAATATTTGAGGCTCAAACTTGTCTCTATAGAAAAGTTTGAAGCTCAAACTTGTCTCTTTAGAAAAGTTTGAAGCTCAAACTTGTCTCTCTAGAAAAGTTTGAAGCTCAAACTTGTCTCTTTAGAAAAGTTTGAAGCTCAAACTTGTCTCTCTAGAAAAGTTTGAAGCTCAAACTTATCTCTGTAAAAAAGTTTGAGGCTCAAACTTGTCTCTATAGAAAAGTTTGAGGCTCAAACTTGTCTCTATAGAAAAGTTTGAAGCTCAAACTTGTCTCTTTAGAAAAGTTTAAGCCTCAAACTTGTCTCTATAGAAAAGTTTGAAGCTCAAACTTGTCTCTTTAGAAAAGTTTGAAGCTCAAACTTGTCTCTCTAGAAAAGTTTGAAGCTCAAACTTATCTCTGTAGAAAAGTTTGAAGCTCAAACTTGTCTCTCTAGAAAAGTTTGAAGCTCAAACTTGTCTCTATATAAAAGTTTGAGGTTGAAACTTGTCTCTCTAGAAAAGTTTGAAGTTCAAACTAGTCTCTCTGGAAAAGTTTGAGGCTCAAACTTATCTCTGTAAAGAAGTTATATACTCAAAGTGGTCTCAAAAACAGTTTTAGACTCAAACTTGTGTCTGTAAAAAAGTTTGAGCCACAAACTTGTCTCTATAGAAAAGTTAGAGGCTCAAACTTGTCTCTATAGAAAAGTTAGAGGCTCAAACTTGTCTCTATAGAAAAGTTTGAGGCTCAAACTTGTATCTATAGAAAAGTTGTCTCTATAGAAAAGTTTGATGTTCAAACTCGTCTCTCTGGAAAAGTTTGAGGTTGAAAATTGTCTCCATAGAAAAGTTTGAGGCTCAAACTTGTCTCTATAGAAAAGTTTGAGGCTCAAACTTGTCTCTATAGAAAAGTTTGAGGCTCAAACTTGTCTCTATAGAAAAGTTTGAGGCTCAAACTTGTCTCTATAGAAAAGTTTGAGGCTCAAACTTGTCTCTATAGAAAAGTTTGAGGCTCAAACTTGTCTCTATAGAAAAGTTTGAGGCTCAAACTTGTCTCTATAGAAAAGTTTGAGGCTCAAACTTGTCTCTATAGAAAAGTTTGAGGCTCAAACTTGTCTCTATAGAAAAGTTTGAGGCTCAAACTTGTCTCTATAGAAAAGTTTGAGGCTCAAACTTGTCTCTATAGAAAAGTTTGAGGCTCAAACTTGTCTCTATAGAAAAGTTTGAGGCTCAAACTTGTCTCTACGAAAAAGTTTAATGCTCAAACTTGTCTCTACAGAAAAGTTTGATGCTCAAACATATCTGTATAGAAATGTTTGAGGCTCAAACTTGTCTCTATAGAAAAGCTTGAGGCTCAAACTTGTCTCTATAGAAAAGATTGAGGCTCAAACTTCTCTCTATAGAAAAGTTTGAGGCTCAAACTTGTCTCTATAGAAAAGTTTGAGACTCAAACTTGTCTCTATAGAAAAGTTTGAGGCTCAAACTTGTCTCTATAGAAAAGTTTGAGACTCAAACTTGTCTCTATAGAAAAGTTTGAGACTCAAACTTGTCTCTATAGAAAAGTTTGAGACTCAAACTTGTCTCTAAAGAGAAGTTTGAGATCCAAACTTGTATCCATAGCAAAGTTGGAGCCTCGTACTTGTCTCTTTTGAAGTCATTGAGCTTCGAATTAGACCTCGAACATGTCTCCATAAACTGGTTTGAACATAAAATATTTCTCTGGTGGACAGTTTGATCAAAAATTATTTGATTGTTTATTCGTTTTGCCTTTTAATTACCATTTTTCCTCCATAAAACTATTTGAAATGCCAATTTCTGTTTTAGTCTCTCTCCTCACCCCCTCCGTAACCACTTTATTTAATTGATGATTATTGCATCCCCTCAACTTTGTTGCTGTGACACATTTTCATTTGTCAGCAGAATTTACCTTCCAACACTTGAGACTGACCATGCTGGGTTGGCGAATTATTTTTCCTCCTCCTCTCTCCCTCTCTCTCTGCCCCTGTGGACTTTCGTCTGTCATGGAAATGAATCATTTTTCATTGAAAATCGCATAATAAAGAGGACATAGAACTAAAATTTTAATTAAGCCGTTAACTTGAAATAACTGTTGTGCTGACTCTGCCAAAAAAAAAGAGAGACACTGAATGCCACCAAAGAGAGGTGGCGAGCGTTGGTCAAATAATGGTGGGGGCTGGTGAGAGCATTCGACCAGGTGTTGGAATTTACTTAACACGTTTATTTATTTTTTTCGCAGTAGACCACCAGCAATGGTGGGCGAACTGATTGCGGCAACCTGGTTAGAACACCCACCGAACCGTCATACACCAAACTAACTAAATGGATTAGTTTTCTGTTAATTAGTGTGGAATTGATTAGGCTGCGTTGTAACTGATGTTGTTTGGGGGCAGAGGTGTGGGATGGGGGCTGTTATTTTTGTTGACCTGCCTTTCATGTGTTAAGGCCATGTTGCCGGTTGTCAAACAAAAGTATATTGGCCTGTAATAAGTCACTTGTTTTTCTAATTCCCCAACGGAACAGTTGTTGTTGTTGTTGCCGCTGTTCCAATGGGGGAGGTGTCAGCCAATTTAGACAGGTTTGTTGTTGTTGTTTGACTGAGCTGCATTTGATTGGGGGTGTCCATTTTGATTAGTTGTTCTTTTTTTCACGGAAGCACACACCCACACGCACCAATAGGTATGTCTTGGTAAACATATTCATGTTTGTGTTGGCAGCAAAAATAAGTGAATTATTTTTCTCGGCGATATGAAAGAATTGAGGTCTTAGCTCAGGTTGAGCTGAATACTTGTGGTAATTAAGGTCTATGGGGGAGGGTTGATTATTTCTTGTTTTCTCCTTGCCTCTTTCGAGGTAATAATTTATCAATTGCTTTTGATTAAAACGCTGAGATTTTGGTGACCCAAGGCAAATGCTATGACCTGGTGAAAGGGGTGAAATTGACCACCACCTTGTTTCCTTTCGAATATGAGAACATCAAACTCACGTTTCTCCTTAATTAAGAAAGTTTTGTTTTCTCAATTCCACAATTTGTCCATAAGTTTCCACAAGCAAAGACACGAAAAAAAATCTGAAAATCTCACTTATGTGTTCCTAATTTTTTTTCGTAGAAACTTTATTTCTTCCAATAAAGAAGAAGCCACACATGAATGAGAATAAATATTGTGCGGCAAACAAAAAAGAGGACAAACAAATAACTATAAATGGAACAAATTTAACAAAGTTATTTTATTCATATCATTTTTATGCTGGCACGTGGATGCTGCTGATTACAAAGCAAATAAGCCATTCAGCCTTGTGCGTGATGTGGTCACTAATGTAGCAGAGGATTATGCAAAATAGATTGAGAAATTGAGAAGAACACATAAACATCTTTTAAATCAGGTGAATAAATAATGGAACAAGGATTGGAAACCCTTTTCAAATAAACGTGCTAACAAATCCAATATCTGGAAGGACTAGATTGGGCTATAAACAAATATTAAGGAGGTTAATCAAGAGAAAGAAAATTGTGACTTATAATTTTATCTACTGGGTAGTAAGAGGCTAAAACTTATCCCTATAGAAAAGATTGAGGCTGAAACTTGTCTCTATAGAAATGTTTGAGGCTCAAACTTGTCTCTATAGAAAAGTTTGCAGTTCAAACATTTCTCCAGCGAAAAGTTTGAACCTCAAACTTGTCTCTATAGAAAAGTTTGAACCTCAAACTTGTCTCTATAGAAAAGTTTGAGGCTCAAACTTGTCTCTATAGAAAAGTTTGAACCTCAAACTTGTCTCTATAGAAAAGTTTGAACCTCAAACTTGTCTCTACAGAAAAGTTTGAGGCTCAAACATGTCTCTATAGAAAATTTTGAGGCTCAAACTTGTCTCTACAGAAATATTTGAGGCTCAAACTTGTCTCTATAGAAATGTTTGAGGCCCAAACTAGTCTCTATAGAAATGTTTGAGGCTCAAACTTGTCTCTATAGAAAAGTTCGAGGCTCAAACTTGGCTCTATAGAAAAATTTGAGGCTCAAAGCTGTCTCTATAGAAAAGTTTGAGGCTCAAAGTTGTCTCTATAGAAAAGTTTGAGGCTCAAACTTGTCTCTATAGAAAAGTTTGAGGCTCAAACTTGTCTCTATAGAAAAGTTTGAGGCTCAAACTTGTCTCTATAGAAAAGTTTGAGGCTCAAACTTGTCTCTATAGAAAAGTTTGAGGCTCAAACTTGTCTCTATAGAAAAGTTTGAGGCTCAAACTTGTCTCTATAGAAAAGTTTGAGGCTCAAACTTGTCTCTATAGAAAAGTTTGAGGCTCAAACTTGTCTCTATAGAAAAGTTTGAGGCTCAAACTTGTCTCTATAGTAAAGTTTGAGCCTCAAACTTGTCTCTATAGAAAAGTTTGAGGCTCAAACTTTTCTCTATAGAAAAGTTTGAGGCCCAAACTTGTCTCTATAGAAAAGTTTGAGGCTCAAACTTGTCTCTATAGAAAAGTTTGAGGCTCAAAGTTGTCTCTATAGAAAAGTTCAAGGCTCAAACTTGTCTCTATAGGAAAGTTTGAGGCTCAAACTTTTCTCTATAGAAAAGTTTGAGGCTCAAAGTTGTCTCTATAGAAAAGTTCAAGGCTCAAACTTGTCTCTATAGGAAAGTTTGAGGCTCAAACTTGTCTCTATAGGAAAGTTTGAGGCTCAAACTTGTCTCTATAGGAAAGTTTGAGGCTCAAACTTGTCTCTATAGGAAAGTTTGAGGCTCAAACTTGTCTCTATAGGAAAGTTTGAGGCTCAAACTTGTCTCTATAGAAAAGTTTGAGGCCCAAACTTGTCTCTATAGAAAAGTTTGAGGTTCAAACTTGTCTCTATAGAAAAGTTTGAGGCTCAAACTTGTCTCTATAGTAAAGTTTGAGCCTCAAACTTGTCTCTATAGAAAAGTTTGAGGCTCAAACTTGTCTCTATAGAAAAGTTTGAGGCTCAAACTTGTCTCTATAGAAAAGTTCAAGGCTCAAACTTGTCTCTATAGGAAAGTTTGAGGCTCAAACTTGTCTCTATAGAAAAGTTTGAGGCTCAAACTTGTCTCTATAGAAAAGTTTGAGGCTCAAACTTGTCTCTATAGTAAAGTTTGAGCCTCAAACTTGTCTCTATAGAAAAGTTTGAGGCTCAAACTTTTCTCTATAGAAAAGTTTGAGGCCCAAACTTGTCTCTATAGAAAAGTTTGAGGCTCAAACTTGTCTCTATAGAAAAGTTTGAGGCTCAAAGTTGTCTCTATAGAAAAGTTCAAGGCTCAAACTTGTCTCTATAGGAAAGTTTGAGGCTCAAACTTTTCTCTATAGAAAAGTTTGAGGCTCAAAGTTGTCTCTATAGAAAAGTTCAAGGCTCAAAGTTGTCTCTATAGAAAAGTTCAAGGCTCAAACTTGTCTCTATAGGAAAGTTTGAGGCTCAAACTTGTCTCTATAGGAAAGTTTGAGGCTCAAACTTGTCTCTATAGGAAAGTTTGAGGCTCAAACTTGTCTCTATAGAAAAGTTTGAGGCCCAAACTTGTCTCTATAGAAAAGTTTGAGGTTCAAACTTGTCTCTATAGAAAAGTTTGAGGCTCAAACTTGTCTCTATAGTAAAGTTTGAGCCTCAAACTTGTCTCTATAGAAAAGTTTGAGGCTCAAACTTGTCTCTATAGAAAAGTTTGAGGCTCAAACTTGTCTCTATAGAAAAGTTCAAGGCTCAAACTTGTCTCTATAGGAAAGTTTGAGGCTCAAACTTGTCTGTATAGAAAACTTTGAGGTTCAAACATGAATCTAACAAAAAGTTTGGGCCACAAACTTATCCCTAAAGAAAAATTTGAGGCTCAAACTGGTCTCTATGGAAAAGTTTGTGGCTCAAACCTGTCTCTATAGAAAAGTTTGAGGCTCAAACTTGCCTCTATAGAAACATTTGAGGCGCAAACTTCCCGCTATATAGAAGTTTGAGGTCAAACTTGACTCTACATATAAGTTTGAGGCACAAACTTGTCTTTGAGGCTCAAACTTGTCTCTATAGAAACGTATGAGGCTCAAACTTGTGCCTATAGAAAAGTTTGAGACTCAACCTCGTGTCTATAGAAAAGATTGAGGCTCAAACTTGTCTCTCTATAAAAGTTTGAGTCTCTAACTTGTCTCTATAGGAAAGTTTGATGCGTAAACATGTCTCTATAGAAAAGTTTGATGCTCAAACTTGTCTCTATGGAAAAATTCTCTATAGAAACGTTTGAGGCCTCAAACTTGCCTCCATAGAAAAGTTTGAGCCTCAAACTTGCCTCTATTGAAAAGTTTGAGGCTCAAACTTGTCTCCATTGAAAAATTCAAGGCTCAAACTTGTATCTATAGAAATGTTCGAGGCTCAAACTTGTCTCTATAGAAAAGTTTGGGGCTCCAACTTTTGAAAAATGTTGACTAGCTCTAACTTCGAAATTTAAGCCAAGCTTGTTGGCATTTTAGGTTGGCCATAAAAAACTTTAGTTAGTATTTTTTATTCTCAAACACACATGACACATATATAAGTTACAATATACTTAATATAAGTTACAACTCAATTAATAAATTCTCTTCTCATAATTGTTACATATTATCTTCATACTTGTCGGACATTAGACATTTACAGCTTTTGGCAATTATCACTGTCCGAAAATGAAATGAAAGCTTAACTGGCATTTTTGTGTGACATTAACAATTCGTGTTCAACATCATGTCAAACATCAGCTGTTGCAAGTTGTAGCTCAAGTGCATCATGCATTTTTAAGTAGCAGCCATGTAAAGAGTCCATGAAAACTTCCTCTCTCTCTCCCTGTCGCTCCCTCTCTCTCTGTGAGTGGGTTTGTGTGGTCACCGAGAATTATAATGTGTGTGGCATTGTTCGTTAAGTGGCCTTGCTAGAGGGTGGGTGGATAAGGGACCAATTTTTTGGAGTTCCCGCAATTTCCACAATCTGTTGATGTTGTTGATGGCGAATATGTGTTTCATTTAATTTTGGCTTAAGTTGTTCGGAGCGTCAGACAATATTGCTACATAAATAAGCAATTTGTGTAACAAATGTTTGTAACATTCCTCGGCTGCACAGTGAAGCTCTGGACATGGGAATAGTGGCCACAAAAACAAGGCGAACTAATTTAATATGCCCCATGAATTGGTTGGGCAGTTGCGTTCAATTTGAGTTGTGTGGTTGATTCTTTGCCTACTGTTCCCCAGTGTCCGGCTTGTTAAATTGTCCAGCATGTGTGATGTATTATGTATTATTATCATGTTGGTCTGTGGCAGAACAAAAAAACAGGACATTACGACCACAATTTACCAGAAATGACGGACAATGTTCGGGGTGCTGATCATGTACATGACATTCTGGCCATTTACACCACATGTAAGCATAAAATATGCACGAGCCGGAGCATTACAACACAAAACATGAAACTTAGATTGTGTTCCTTTTTAGGCATGCTGCCCAGGGTACAGGCTACCAACAATCAATCAAATTTGTTCTCGAAACGAAAAAGTATGGAAACAGGAAACCTGACTTATCTCCAACTAGCAGGTTGCCATAACAATTTTTTCTTGGGAGCGCCAGGGAAATTTGTAAAGAAATCCTTTTACTCTAGTCCCATAATAAATCTCATATCCTTTTTTGCCCTGAGAAATAAAATAGAGGGCAACCCACACACACAAGCTCACCTCAAAACTGATTTATGTGGCGCTGATGTGCTCTGCATTTGCACCCAGCAAAAATCAAATTTTCATATTCATAAAAATTGGCAATTCTCATTTTTTGCAGAGGTCCATCCTCCCCACCTTGTAGTTGCCGCTCTCGATTCGTTTGTTTGTTTGTCGGTCTGTCTATCCGACGTTATTTGATTGTGATTTTCAATTTGATTTTTATGTAAATTGCTTTAAGCCGATAACCATTTGGCACCAAGGAAACCAAACCTCATCATCCCCCGCCTTCACCTCTCCCCCATCGATTTGCTCAAAAATTCTTATGAGATACGAAGGCCAATGAAAAAAAACAACTTGAGATTATTGATATTATTGCAAGTTTATTGATCCCCTTGTGGGGATATTCTGTAATGTAATGGCCATATTCGCCATCCCCCTCCCACTCACACACACACACTCCGGCCCTTACTTCCCTGGCAATCTCGGTGCCCCATCGTCCTCTGAACATCATATAAGTATGTAATTTGCTGTGTATTTTGTAGAAGTATCACGTTTGGGACGT
This sequence comes from Musca domestica, assembly GCF_030504385.1. NCBI lineage: Eukaryota > Metazoa > Arthropoda > Insecta > Diptera > Muscidae > Musca > Musca domestica. The sequence goes on along the minus strand of NW_026712250.1, from coordinate 3,472,529 downwards.
GATTCTAGAAGTTGTTACTTCGTGAAGATTTGCTGTAACATGTATGCGAACATATCCATATGAATGTATGTGTGTGTGTGTGTGTGCGCGTGAATACTTGAGCAAGTTATGCATTATTAAAATGTTATGATTTTTTGATGAGATCTAAATATAAATATTGCTTTATGGCTAAATTCTTTACCGGCAAGACCATAATGTGGCCACGGAGGATGAATATGGGAAATGAGATGAAAAAAGAAAGAAAAAAAAAGAAAAGAAAAAAGGGAACATATTTAGGAATCGAATTTAGTCTATGGAGACAAGTTTGAGGCTCAATCTTTTCTAAAGAGATAAGATTGAGCCTCAAACTTTTCGCTGAAGACAAGTTTGAGGCTCAAATTTTTCTTTAGAGATAAGTTTGAAGCCCAAACTTTTCTTTAGAGATAAGTTTGAGGCCAAAACTTTTCTAAAGAGACAAGTTTGAGGCTGAAATTTTTCTAAAGAGATAAGTTAGAGTCTTAAACTTTTCTAAAGAGACAAGTTTGAGGCTCAAACTTTTCTGTAGAGGTAGATTTGAGGCTCAAACTTTTCTATAGAGACACGTTTGTCTATGGAGACAAGTTTGAGCCTCGAACTTTTCAATAGAGAATAGTTTGAGACTCAAACTTTTTTGAAGTGATAAGTTTGGTGCTCAAACTTCTTTTAAGAGGCCCAAACTTTTCTTTAGAGACAGGTATGAGGCTCAAACTTTTCTAAAAACATAAGTTTGAGATTCAAACTTTTATAGAGAGACAAGTTTGAGCCTCAAACTTTTCTAGAGAGATAAGTTTGAACCTCAAACATTTCTAGAGAGATAAGTTTGAGCCTCAAACTTTTCTAAGGAGATAAGTTTGAGCCTTAAACTTTTCCAAAGATATAAGTTTGAGCCTCAAACTTTTGTAAAGAGATAATTTTGAGATTCAAACTTTTATAGAGAGACAAGTTTAAGCCTCTAGAGAGACAAGTTTGAGCCTCAAACTTTTCTCGGAGACATGTTTGAACCTCAAACTTTTCTATGAAGATAAGTTTGAGCCTCAAACTTTTTTGTAGAGATAAGTTTGAGCCTCAAACTTTTCTCGGAGACATGTTTGAACCTCAAACTTTTTTGTAGAGACAAGTTTGATGCTCAAACTTTTCTAAAGAGACAAGTTAGAGCCTCGAGCTTTTCTGTAGAGACAAAATTGAGCTTCAAACTTTCTATAAAGACAAGTTTGATGCTCAAAACTTCTCTTCTATCACAAGTTTCAGTACGAATCACCACCATTTTTATTTTTCCAGCATTCTGTCTTCCGTTTGCTTCCTCTCATTGTTTGCTCCAAAATTTCCTAATATAATTTATTAATTTTCCTTTGGAGACCCATCATATGGCTGCATTTAGCTTCGTGTTCATCATAATTCAGACGTTTGTCTATGGAGACAAGTTTGAGCCTCGAACTTTTCAATAGAGAATAGTTTGAGACTCAAAGTTTTTTGAAGTGATAAGTTTGGTGCTCAAACTTCTTTTAAGAGGCCCAAACTTTTCCTTAGATACAAGTTTGAGTCTCAAGCTTTTCTTTAGAGACAGGTATGAGGCTCAAACTTTTCTAAAAACATAAGTTTGAGATTCAAACTTTTATAGAGAGACAAGCTTGAGCCTCAAACTTTTCTAGAGAGATAAGTTTGAACATCAAACTTTTCTAGAGAGATAAGTTTGAGCCTCAAACTTTTCTAAAGAGATAAGTTTGAGCCTTAAACTTTTCCAAAGATATAAGTTTGAGCCTCAAACTTTTGTAAAGAGATAATTTTGAGATTCAAACTTTTATAGAGAGACAAGTTTAAGCCTCTAGAGAGACAAGTTTGAGCCTCAAACTTTGCTCGGATACATGTTTGAACCTCAAACTTTTCTATGAATATAAGTTTGAGCCTCAAACTTTTTTGTAGAGATAAGTTTGAGCCTCAACCTCTTCTATAGAGACAAAATTGAGCTTCAAACTTTCTATAGAGACAAGTTTGATGCTCAAAGCTCCTCTTCTATCACAAGTTTTCTTGAATTAGCATCATTTTAATTTTTCCGGCATTGTGTCTTCAATTTGCTTCCTCTCATTGTTTGCTCCAAAATTTCCTAATATAATTTATTCATTTTCCTTTGGAGACCCATAATATGGCTGCATTTAGCTGCTTGTTCGTCATAATTCAGTTGACAATATAAGGTCAAATATTTGCTTTTGCAGCATTTAGTTTGTCATTCAGGCTAATTTGTTATTTAAAGCCATGGCAGTTTCAGGAAAAAAGTCTGTTAAAGTTGTTGTTGTTGTTTTTCAAGTTCATAACATGGTATCTAAAAATCGTGTTGAGTAGGAACGGGGGATGCCGACAACAAAGCCACCAGACCTCATTAAGGCTGACAGCATTTTTAATCAAGTGCATCTTTGTGGGCTGTTTTTTTTTCTCGTCTGTTTTTTCATTTAGACTTTGTCCGTTTTTTTTGTGCAATGGAAGATTGTTTTGTATTTTCTATTTCAATTGTCTTTGTCTGGGGGGGGGTGGCTTGCAGGAGGCAGGGGGTGCAGGTTCTCCGTCGAGATATGACAAAGAATTTATTTTATAGGCCTTTTTTCCTTCCAGCTGCACACCAATGCACTCGAATTTGCATTTGAGGTAAGAAAAAAGAAAATTTTATAAAGGCAGATAAAAGATGAGCAGGGGTTGGTTAGTTATACCCTACAGTCGGATGAAATGCAAGGCAAATTAATTGAAAACTTGGCAGATTTAAGGAGGGGAGATTTCCATTTTTCATTGCTGGCAAATGAAAAAAATAATAACAATTTGCTTGACCTTATTAAAATTGTGTTTGCCGTGGCAAATAAGCCGTTAGTGTAAGACGACATATTTCCTATGGCCGTGTCTGTATTTGTCTGCGACCTATGCTACCACAAAGGAGGGTGTAGTAGCTGGTCGTCCTTTCTCTTTTTTTGGCATTGTTTTCTTTATCTCCAACTTTACGCCATTAACAGACAAGAAATGTATTTTTTTTTCATTTCCTTTCTTTTTCTGTCATTTCATTTGGCTGTGGCTCTACACATGTCCTGTGTTTAGGTTGCTGTTGACAGTATCTGGCAGAGATTGTGAAGTCGGTGGGCACCAATACTACCACAACATTCTGTTGTTAAAATTTCAACAACATTGTTGCCCTCGACAAGTTTGATTACAACAGAGTTTTCCAACAAACCACGGTTTCCTCGAAATCTACCCGGCTTCGGTGGTCTCTGGGGGTAACCATTCATGGTGGTAGTATATATCTGTGTATTCGCCTTGTTGTTGTAACAAAATTGTCAAAACGTTAAAAATTACTTGCTTAACGTTTAAATGTTTACCCCCAGAGAGTAAGAGAACTTTGAAGGGAGGGAGGGAGGCAGAGTGGTAGAGGTTTGATGCTTGATAGGCTGTCTTGTTAATAACTTGCCAAAAAGGGGCTGGGGGTGTGAGAGCTGTAACTACTTTACGAACATAATAATTTCATAAACAAATGCCAGCCAATAATTCTTAAGAAAAGAATTGAATCTCCTAACAACAATTTTGTGAGAAGTTTCAGTCCCAGCTTGTGTTGGTAGGAAATTATATGTCCAAGGTTTTCTTTTGGGGAGGGGGAGCCCAGAAAAAGTTTGAAAAGTTTTCTTCTTTTTATCTCTCAAATGAAAGAAAAAACAGAAAAAAATAGTTTTTTTTATAAAACTAAACAAAAGTTTTGGTTGCGATAGTAGTTTGTGGTCCTGGGTTTGATAATATCATGGCAAAGAAGCTGATAATTATTTACAAATTATTTACATCTGGTTGTTATGGGCAGCAGACGCAAGAAGGATGGCATAGGTTGAGTTGGAAAAGATTTGTTTTCATTGGAGAAGCCTAGTATTAAATTTAAAGCTTGAAAATTATATATTTTCCATATTGAGAGAAAATTGGAGCTCCTCAAAATATAAAAGACATTTAAATATTTATTTACACTGGGCAACATAAAAAAAATACAGAAAAAAAACAAAAAGATTATAAAACTAGAACTAAAAATTGAAGGCACATGTATTGGCGTTTTCAAAGTTTACCTAGCAAAATATCCAAAATAAAAGGGAAATTTCTTTACTCTTCCACATTTTTGGAAAATTTCGAGTATAATAAAATCTATTTGGAATTTTCCATTACCCAGACTGACCATTGGATAGTGAAAGATTAAGAAATTTTGCAGCAAATTGGAAAAACGTGTTTAATATTTGAAAAATGAACTAGGTTTTTATTAACAAAAATATATGACATTTTTTTGATGGTAAAAATTGAGTATACAAATTTCTTTTGTGGAGAGACTCACAACGAAATTCGATCTAGAATAATTCGTCCTTTAAAACTTTCTCCAAAAAATGAAGTTTAAAGGGAGATTTTGACTCGGATTGAAAACGTGTTCAATTTACACGAGAAAAAAGCAAACAAAATTATGTGACAGATACATAAATTTCGAATGCAATTTTCTTATAAACTATTGTACATAGATATATAGTTTATTCTGAGATTTACAATGAAATATTGTGCAGAATATTTCCTCCTTTGAGACCAACCGCCTTAAATGAAATTTTATGTTACTTTCAAGGCCTCAACTCCAAAAAAGACCAAGAAAAATTTATCAAAAAATTAAGAAATATTTTTGGTGTTTTGGTAACATTGATCCAAAAATTTTTGGGTTATAAAATGGAAATAGAGATTCATTTTCTGTGGTGACTCAGAGTGAAATTTGATGAGGAATATTTTCATCTTTAACGGCTTTTTTCTAAAATGATGCTTTGTAGGAGAATTTGCCATAAACTCATATAGAGTGCGGCTCTAAAATTTTTTTTCAAAAATCAAAAAGTTTTTTTTTTTTTTTTTACTGAGCAAAATTGAGGATATTTTTTCATGGTATATATTGAATATACAAATTTTTTTTGTAGAGAGACTAACAATGAAATGTGATCTAGAATAATTCTTCCCCTAACATTTTTCCCAAAAAATCAACTGCAAAGGAAGATTTTGTCTCGGATTGATAACGTGTTCAATTTACACGGGAAAAAAGCAAACACATTATTTCCATGACAGATACATACATTTCGAATGCAATTTTCTTAAAAACCATTGTACATAGGTATATAGTTTATTCTGAGATTTACGATGAAATTGTTTAGAATATTTCTTCCTTTCAGACCATCCGCCTAAAATGAAATTTTATGTTACTTTCGGACCTCAATTGGAAAAAAAAAAATTTTAAATTTCGTTTTTTTTTCTTGGGAACATTAATGCCAATATTTTTTTGATATATAATAAAAACAGAGATTTTTGTTGTTGGGTAACTTATATTGAAATTTGATGAGGAACAATTTTTTCTTTAATGTAATTTCTCTAAAATTATGTTTTGTAGGAGATTTTTGCATAAACTCACACAAAGTACGGGTTTAACACCAAAACCTCAGAATATAATTGCTACTTTTAATGTATAATTTCCGAATCTTATTTTCTTAAAAACTTTCATATTTACACATATAGTTTATTTTGAGACTTCTAGTGAAATTTGGTGTAGAATATTTCCTCTTTTGATATCTGCTGCGTAAAATGAAATTTTATGCTACTTTCAGGCACCTACTTGAAAAAGAGCGAAAAAAAATCTATGAAACAATCGGATTTTTTGGTAAATTTGGTGTTGATATTTTCCTGATATGTAATAGACATAAAGATTTCTTGTCTTCAGTTACTTATAGTAAAATTTGATGGAGAATATTTTCGTCTTTCACGTCATTCTTCCAAATCGGTATTTTGTGGGATATTTTTGCATAAACTCACATAAAGTACGGATTTTTACCCCAAAATTAGTTTTTTTTATTTTTTATGAATTTCTGACGTTTGGTTAAGATTTAGACTTTTAATGTCTTCTAGGACCTATAGTAGAATTTTATGTTAAATAATTTTGTAGAATATTTTGGCTTGCTGGGATCCCATTTTAAGGGGGTATTTAACCACATTTTTAGGAAAGAACCAAAAAAACCCCTTGCTTAGGGATTAAAAACCTCCACCAAAACAAGCCTCGTGTTTTTATCTGCAATATCGCTGAAGACACTATATACATAAAAAGTTCGGATTCCGTGGAATCTTAATCCGAAAATTTCCAACATAGTGAAAGAAGGGAGGGATCTTACCCCCCTTTATTCTGGTTACTTTGGGATGTAAAATTTCAAAATACCGATACAAATGTCTTTTTGTTTAAGCGGTGTTTTTATAATCTGTTGGATTTTCCCTGTAATTATTAAACAAATTAAAAAATTTTGAAATTTTTTAAGCAGCATTTTTTATAAAAAATATCAATTTAGCAAAGTTTTTTTTTTGAACAAAAAATATTGAATTTTTTTGAACAATTTTTTAGATAAGCAATTTTTTTATAAAATAAAAAAATAATATAGTTTTTCCTGCAAAAATTTTGTAAGCATTTTTTTAAAGTTTAAAAATTTTATCCAAATTAATTAAATAGTTAAGATTTGAGGATGGAAATAATTGCTTGCCATAAATCCTGAAATTATTGCAAATTTATTCTTCGAAAGAGGGAGAGAGAGAGGGAGATTGAGATGAAGACCGTGCCTTGCATACAAATAATTAGATTTTTTCCCCAACAACTACAACAACAATAACAACAGAAAAACTAGTTATCGTAACACTTATGGCCACGTATAATTTTCCCTCATCCATTTTCCATTTTTAGTGCTCATAACTATCAAAGAACAACGACGGAAAAAACTACTGCCATAGCTGCTGCTACTGGTCCGGTGTTGTTGTTGTAGTATTTGTTGTTGTTATTGTTGTTGTTGCATACAAGACTGGTCATAATTTCTTGCTTTTAGTTGTCACTTATGAGCGTTTATAATCCTTAGGACATTAAAAAAATATGCTTCGGCTACCCTCCTCCAATTGGAAGCCGACGAAGGAAACATCAAATGACAGCTTTGGCAAAGAGCTTTCAAAAAAGAATAAATGTCACATGATCCAAGCAGAGTGAGAGAGTGAGAGAGAAAAGCAAGTGGGGATGGTAGTTTTCCTAGGCAGACAAGTGGAATACGATGATGATGATGACGATGATAGTGATGAGGTTGCTTATGACGGAAAAAAAGAAATTTTAAAAGAATAGCGCCAGGGCCAAAGGTCATTGAGCTTTGGGGGGCGATTTCACGGAAGGCAGCCATGGGGGGGGGGTTGATATGGTAAAATTGTGTAAAACTATTTGCCAAACCATGGTGGCCGCAAAAGTAGTAGGAAGCGCACTAAATGGACTGAAATGCCAAATGTTGGTTGGTTGCCTGGTTATGTGTCTGACAATCCGGGTGTCGTCTCATGAGTTTGAGTGACATTCATGCCGTTGCACAGTGTTTCAGAATCGTTATCATTTTTACCTGGTTGTAATTCTGTAGCCTTTGAATGGCTGGAAATCAAAGAAATTTAAACTAAACTCTATATCGTCACTAGTTTTCGAGAAATGTGGAAGTCTCCATAAATCAAAGGCCCCCTGAGCCAATATTTTTATTTATTTTTATACCCTCCACCATACTATGGAGGGTATATTAACATTGTCATTTCATTTGTAACATCCCTAAATATTCGTCATAGACCCCATAAATTATGAATATATATACCTTATGGGGTCTATGACGAATATTTATATAATCAGCTTAAAAAGTCGATTAACGATGTCCGTCTGTCTATCCGTCTGTCCGTCTGTGGAAATCACGCTAACTTCCGAACGAAATGAAGTAGGTTGATAAAATTTTACTCAAATGTGTATTATGTCTGCAGGACTTTTGGTATTAAAAATGGACCATGTAGGTCCACGTTTTCATATAGCCCCCATACAACGGTACCTCCCGATATTCGCTATTTTGATGATTTTAGCGACATTATTTACCGGAATTGTTTCAAATTAGGTATTTAAAGTTCGTAATGGGAACTACAGTCTGTGACAGAAAATTGTCTATGCAGGTCCAGGTCTTCGTATAGGCCCCATATATCAGTACCGCCCTATATTCGGTATTTTCATGATTTTAGCGACATTATTCACCGGAATTTTTCCAAATTTAGTATTTGAAGTTCGCAATGGATACAAAAGCCTGTGATGGAAAATTGTCTGTGCAGGTCCACGACTTCGTATAGCTCCCATATAACGGTACCTCCCGATATTCGGTATTTTGATGATTCTAACTTCGTTATTCACCGGAATTGTTTCAAATTTGGTATTTGAAGTTCGTTATGGATACTACAGCCTATGACAGGAAATTGTCCGGGTAGGTCCACACCTTCGTATAGCCCTCATATAACGGTACCTCCCAATATTCGTTATTTTGATGATTCTAACGTCATTATTCGCCGGAATTGTTTCATATTATGTATTTAGAGTTCGTAATGGGAACTATAGTCTGTGACAGAAAATTGTCTATGCAGGTCTAGGTCTTCGTATAGCTTCGATATAACGGTACCTCCCTATATACGGTATTTAGATGATTTTAGCTATATTCGGTATTTTAAGGATTTTAACAGCATTTTTTAAGGATTTTATTTTTTTAAAATTTCCAAATTCGTTCCAAATGTTGTTATTCAAGGTTCGGCCCGACTGAACTTACTGCTTCTTAACTTGTTACTTATATTTTTTTATTTATTTACTTTTTTTACTTATTTATTTATTTATTTATTTATTTATTTTTTTTTTTTTGAGTTATTAGTGGTGACAAAAAATTAGGTTTGGCCTAGGGAGAATCGAATCCTGAATCACTGTATGACGTTTGTGTGGAGCGTGTCGCTCATTACAGGCAAATCAGCTTAGCACACATACACCCATGTGTAAAGGGGGAAAGACGACAAAAATTCATTGGGATCAGGACAACACTAATGGTCTCAGCAAACTTCGACACACACACACCCGCACTGTCACATATACCAAAGGCTTGTAATATGAGATGGCCAGAAAATATCCTTCTCTAATCCCGAACCGGCGGGGGAATGGTGGAAGGAAGGAAGAATTCTCTCTTTTATGGATTTGTATAATAAAGCGAACAAATAGAAGGAAGAAAGGGCAGTAATGGCTTAATACGACCAGCAGCAACACCAGGCGGCTTATCTGCTTGGGTAAATGTTTTCATTATGACCAGAAAAGGATACTGGGCACAATAACTTAACAACAAAAAAATAAAATGGAGAGAAGAGCTGAAGGAATTTGTTGCCATAGCAGTGTTTTGTTCGACGTGTGCCAGGGCTTAAACAATTAATTGTTGCAAGAAATAAATTCAGTCAAAGAAAAGAAAAAAACAATCGCTCACAAAGGATGTGGGAAATATCCTTAAAAGAGTTACTTCTGTTTTTGTTGCTTTTATTAATTTATTCCCAAAAAGGAATTTCAATTTATTTAAAGGAAACATAAATTTCAGTTACTCTCCTTATATTGCCTCATATATGAGTGTGTGTGTGTGTGCGTGCGTGTGCATTTCCAAAGATATTGAATTTATTTATAAGTCTCTGACCATACAATGGCTCCTCGAATGACAAAACTTTTATCTCAGCCATGGCAGGGTCCTTCAGACACACACACACACATGCATCCTTATCCTACGAATGTGTTTGTGTGTCCACATAAATTTGCATTTATTTTATATTTTTGGTTGGTCATTTTGCACTTGCATCCTCTCCAAGGTGAAGGTGTAATGTGTGGAGGGAAAGCGCGGGGAGGGAGATACACATTTAACCAACCAAAAAATCCATTAAAAATCTACTGGCCAGCCAGGAAAACATCAGCAATAAGGGGGGGGGGGGGGGGGGAGGATGAGAAATAAACATGGCAAACACAACGATAAGTGCCATGTCGTTGTTGTGCGGAACTGTGGCTGCAGCCAGAGGAGGAGAAGGAAAAAGAGTGTCCAGTGTTATTTAAATATTTCACAATTTTGTTGGGGAAGTCTTGATGAGAGGGAGGTCGGGGTGACGGAATTATAGGCCATAAATAACACATGACTGCATAAAATTATATGTTAAATGTGAAATGTTTAAGTGTTTTTATATTCTCACCATACACACACACATACACTCATGCACACACTTTGGGTCCTTTGCTCTCTACGCCCTCTCTTTCTCTCGACTCGACTTGCAACATTTTAAACAAACAACCATAAAATCAAAGTGGCAACATTAAAGTGGTCTCCAGAGCAAAGACTTGGTTGGTTGGTTTGGAATTCGAATTAATTTTTTTTTTAAATCAAATAAATTGTTGGAAGTTATATGAAAAAGAAAATTTGCATAAAAACGATTTTTAAAAAGCAAAACCATTGGTTTGGAATTTTGATTTTAAGTTTTGAAAACGAAAGGAATTTCTAGGAATAACAAAATGGTAGTAAATTAAGTTTTCATAACACTGTGCGACAATATTCAATTTTTTCAATAACTACAGGGAAAATGAAAGAGGTTGTGAAAGTACCGCTAAAAATAAAAGACATATTTATTGGTGTTTTGAAAGTTTACAAATAGAGGATACAAGTTCCACCTTCATCCACACTTTGAACATTTTCCGATTCCTTGGAATCCTTACATTTAAGCTATAAATTGTCTTCGACAATATTGCAGATAAAAATACGGAGATTATATTTGGTGTAAATTTTTAACACTTAAGCAAGCCAAGAAGAGGGTCTTTTTGGTCCTTTTTTAAAAAGAGTGATCAAAATCTCTCGTTTAAGGGGATGGTAGCAAGTCAAAGTATTCTACAAATATATTTGTCAAAAAATACTACTATAGGTCCTAGGAGACTTCAAAAGTCTATATTTTACCTAAACGACGGTGGAAAGATGTATTACTCAAGCGAGTCAAAAAATCGTCTTTTTGGTCCTTTTTCAAAAAATGGTTAAAAACTCCCTTTAAATGACATTGTAGCAAGTCACAGAATTCTACAAATATATTTGTCATTAAATTCTACTATCGGTCCTAGAAGACTTCAAAAGTCTATAACTTACCTAAACGCCTGCAATACATAAATATTAAAGGCACACTTTAAGATTAAATACGGCCTTAATGTGTGTTTATGTCCAATTCTCCTACAAAGCATCATTTTAGAAGAATGCCGCCAAAGACTAAAATGTTCCTTATCAAATTTCACTATAAGTCACTGAATAAAATAAATATCTATATCCATTACATATCAGGAAAATATCTGTACCAAATTTGCAAAGAAAAAATAATAAAATAAAACATTAACTTTTTGTCATAGATTTTTTTCGCTCTTTTTCGAATTGGTGCCTGAAAGTAACATAAAATTTAATTCTACGCAGAAGATGTCAAAAGAGAAATTATTCGTCACAAAATTTCACTGTAAATCTCGAAATAAACTATATCGGAGTATGAAAATTTTTAAGAAAATTACATTCGAAAACGATATATTAAAAATAGAAATTATATGCTGAGGTTTTAGTGTCTAAAACGTACTTTGTGTGAGTTTATGCCAAATTCTCCAACAAAGCATCATTTTAGAAAAAATTTGTCAAAGATGAAAATATTCTTAATCAAATTTCAATATAAGTCGCCACAGAAGAGAAATCGCTACTTCCATTCTGTAATAAAAAAATATTTGCATCAATGTTACCAAAAAACTGAAAATATTTCCAAATTTTTTAATCACTCTTTTCTTGGTCTTTTTTTTGATGTGAGGCCTGAAAGTAACATAAAATATCATTTTAGACAAAATCTGCCAAAGGGAGAATTATTCTATATAAAATTTTATTATAAATCTTAGAATCAACTATATATCTAGGTACAAAAGTTTTTAAGAAAATTATATTCAAAATTTATGGACCACAAGTGAAAGAAATTGTGGTTGCTGTTTTTACTGTTAATTTAACACGTTTCCAATTTATGCCGAAATCTCCCTTTATACTTCATTTTTTGCGATAAATATCAAAGGAAGAATTATTCCAGATCAAATTTCATTGCAAGTCTCTGAACAAAAGAAACTTGTATATTCAATATATACCATGAAAAAATATCCTCAATTCAGCCGTATAAGAAGACTTTTTGATTTTTGATAAATTTAAGGTTAAAGCCGTATTCCATACAAGTTTATGCCAAAATCTCCTACAAAGCATCATATTCGACGAATGATGTCAAAGATGAAAAAATTCTTAATCAAATATTACTATAAGTCGCCAAAGAAAGGAAATCTCTATCTCCGATATTTAAGAAGAAAATACTTGCATCAATGTTACCAAAAAAAAAAAATATATTTCCTAATTTTTTAATCAATTTTTTCTCGGTCTTTTTTCGAATTGAGGCCTAAAAGTACCATAAAATTTCATTTTTGTGGATGCTAACAAAGGATGAAATGTTCTACACTATATTTTATTGTAAATCTCAGGATTAACTATATATCTAGGCGCAATAGTTTTTAAGAAAATTATATTCAAAATTTATGGACCACAAGTGAAAGAAATTGTGGTTGCTGTTTTTACTGTTAATTTAACACATTTCCATACCAAGTCAAAAACTCCCGTTGAACCTCATTTTTTGGGATAAATGTCAAAGAAAGAATTACTCTAGATCAAATTTCGTTGTGGGTCTCTGAACAAAAGAAACATGTATATTCAATACGTACCATGAAAAAATTCCCTCAATTTAGCTAAAAAAAACTTTTTTAATTTTTGAAAAATTTAGGCTTAAAGCAGTACTCCATACGAGTTCATGGCAAATTCTCCTACAAAGCATCGATTTAGAAGAATTATGTTAAAGATGAAAATATTCTTAATCAAATTTTACTATAAGTCGCCAAAGAAAGGAAATCTCTATCTCCAATTTTTATGAAGAAAATACTTGCATCAATGTTACAAAAAAAAAAAAAAATATTTCCTAATTTTTTAATCAATTTTTTCTCGGTCTTTTTTCGAGTTGAGGCCTGAAAGTAACATAAAATTTCAATTTAGGCAGATGCTATCAAAGGAAGAAATATTATACAAAAATTTTATTATAAATCTCAGAATAAACTATATATCTAGACCCAATAGTTTTTTAAGAAAATTACATTCGAAATTTATGTATCACAAGTGAAAAAAATGTTTGTTTTTTACTACTAATTTAACAAGTTTCCAATCTAAGGCAAAAACTCCCTTAATACTTCACTTTTTAGGGAAAGAGTCCAAGAAAGAATTATTCCAGATCAAATTTCATTGTGAGTCTCTGAATGAAAGAAACTTGTATATTCAATATATACCATGAAAAAAATCCCAAATTTAGCTCTATAAGAAGATTTTTTTTTTTATTTTTGAAACAATTAGGCTTTAAACCGTACTCCATAGGAGTTTATACCAAATTCTCCAACAAAACATCATTTTAGAAAAATAATATCAAAGATGAAAATATTCTTAATCAAATTTCACTATAAGTCACCTAAGAGAAGAAATCCTTATCTCCAATATTTAAGAAGAAAATACTGGCACCAATGTTACCAAAAAAAAACCGAAAATATTTCCTAATTTTTTTAATCAATTTTTTTCTCGGTCTTTTTTGAGTTGAGGTCTGAAAGTAACATAAAATGTCATTTTAGGCAGAAGATATAAATGAAATAAATATTCTACACAAAATTCTACTATCAATCTCAGAATAGCCTATATATCTAGGTACAATAGTTTTTAAGAAAATCGCATTCGAAATGTATGTACTACAAGTGATAATTATGTGGTTGCTTTTTTCATATGTTAATTTAATACGTTTCCAACTTATATCGAAATCTCGCCTTATACTTCATTTTTTCTGGAAAGTATTAAAGAAATAATTATTCTAGATCAAATTTCATTGTGAGTCTCTGATTGAAAGAAACTTGTATATCCAATATATGAACATGAAAAAATATCCTCAATTTAGCTCTATAAGAAGACTTTTTTTATTTTTGAAACAATTAGGCTTTAAACCGTACTCCATAGGAGTTTATGTCAAATTCTCCAACAAAGCATGACTATAGAAGAATGATGACAAAAAAGGAAATATTCTTAATCAAATTTCACTATGAGTCGCCAAAGAAAAGAAATCCCTATCTCCAATATTTAAGAAGGAAATACTTGCATCAATGTTACCAAAAAAAAGGAAAATATTTCCTAATTTTTTTTAATAAATTTTTCTCGGCCTTTTTTCGAGTTGAGGCCTAAAAGTAACATAAAATTTTATTTTAGGTCTATGCTATCAAAGGAAGAAATATTTTACACAAAATTTTATTATAAATCTCAGAATAAACTATGTATCTAGGTACAATAGTTTTCAAAAAAATTGCATTCGAAATTTACGTATCACAACTGAAAAAATGCCTTTGCTTTTTTATTGTTAATTTGACATACTTCCATATCAATTCAAAAACTCCCTTTAAACCTAATTTATTGGGGAAAGTGTCAAAGGAAGAATTATTCTAGATCAAATTTCATTGGGAGTCTGTGAACAAAAGAAATTTGTATATTCAATATATACCATGAAAAAGATAACAAGAATTTTTATTAATTTATTTTTTAAAAATTTAGCAAGTTTTCCCAATTTGCTGCAAAATTTCTTATTATTTCACTATCGAGTAACCAATCTGGGTTATGGAAGATTCCAAAGATAAGATAAGATAATAATTCTCTTGTGGAGATCAAAACTCGAAGTTCCATAAAAATATCTTTACTTCCCCATTTTTTTTTTTTTTTTTTTTGGTATGTGTTTCCCAAGTTCCTCAGTTGCCCCAAAAATTCAATTCAATTTTTCTGCCAAAGATTTTCCCTTGGTTTTAAATCTCCCACCATTAATTGCCGACAAAGAAAAAAGAAAGAAGGGGAAACAAACTATGAGAAACATTTCTGTTTGTTGTTTTATGTTTAAATTCCAGCTCTAAAGTAAATAAATAGTTCTACCTAAAGGATTAAAATGTGCAAAAGTTTCAATGATTTTTACACATTTTGTTACACATGCATGGGGAGCCTTTAAAGGTTTCTCCACCCCCTCCCCCATCCTTTTTGAAGGCGAAAAGTTCCATGGGTTTCCTTGAATTTGGGTTAAAACGAGTAAAGAGCTCTTTTGACTTGTTTTTCCAGCTTTGGGAATTCTGCAGTGGTACTTTTATTTTCTGTTGTTTTATTACAACTTTTAACTTTTGTTGTTAAAATGTGTTGTGTATGAAGTGGAAGGGTGGGGGAGAGTCTGCAACTAAATGCAGTTGGCTGCAGTTTTGTTTTTTGACAACAAATGCTGGAAAAACTAAGGCAACAATACTTCCTTATTGCATTACAATGCAAAGGATTTTTTTCCTTGATATCGAACAAAACATTGTAGTTGGGAAAAAAGTGAAAGACCACTTAGAAAAATACAAAAAAAAAAAAAAAAAAAAACAACAAAAAACCTCTACAAAATCCATTGTTTAAAAATATGTGGCATACGTAAAAAATGTTTAAACAAAATGTTAAACAATTCATTTCTATTGCATTGTGGCAGGGGGTTTCTGGGGGGAAGCCATTGGCCCACCACTGTTGCCAACAATTGCCAATATGTCGTCGTTGTAATATTTTTTTGTTTTTGTTGTTGTTCTTCTTCTATGAATAGCACAAAAATTCAATTAAAAATCCAATATATTTATTGTGTTTTGTTGCTGTCGTTCCTGGTGGGGTGACGATGGGGCCAGAACATTTTTCTTGTTTGCTTTGTGGCAAGATGACACCAACAGTAACACTCACACACCCACACCCACACCAATCCATCCATACATTGTTACATGTTTCGAATGGAATTTAAACTAAACAAAAATCAATATTACATGGCTGTCATGAGTGGTGGCTGGGGGTGAAGGTAGCATAGTATGCTACCTTCACCAGCGAACAAATAACAATTATGAAATCCATAATGAAAAACTGATTAGAAAATCGCCGGAATACAGTAGGGGGCAAAAGTGGAGCAGTTTAAAAAAAAAAAAAAATAATAATAAATAATAATAATAATAATAATAATAATAATAATAATAATAATAATAATAATAATAATAATAATAATAATAATAATAATAATAATAATAATAATAATAATAATAATAATAATAATAATAATAAAAATAATAATATAATAATAATAATAATAATAATAATAATAATAATAATAATAATAATAATAATAATAATAATAATAATAATAATAATAATAATAATAATAATAATAATAATAATAATAATAATAATAATAATAATAATAATAATAACAATAATAAGATTTTGGGATTTTGATATTAAAAATTTCACATAAAAGACACTGAAAGTCCTTGAAAATTTTTGTTAAAAAAAAACTCCACGTATAATACTTGAAAAAAATATTATAACAAAAAATCCCCGTATAATTTTAAAAAATCCCCATTTATTTGTCCTTGAAAATATGTTGAAAATCACTTTTATTGGTCTTGAAAAAAATTACAGAATTCACGTTTATTGGTCCTTGAAAGGAGGTAAAAAAAATGAAAAAAATGAAAAAGCTACATTGGTCCTTGAAAAAATGTCAAAAATTAACGACTATTGGTCCTTGAAAAATTGAAAATAATCTGAAATATGTAAAAAATTTAAAAATGAAAAATTTAAATTTAAAAATTTTAAAAGTTTAAAACAATCCAAAAAATTGAAAAAATCCACATTTATTGGTCCTTAAAAAATATAAAAAATACACGTTCATTTATCTTTCAAAAAAAAAAAAGAAAAGAATCAAAAAAAAAAAGAAAAAAATCCACGTTTATTGGTTTTTGAAAAAAAAAAATCCACGCCTATTGATCCTTAAAATAAATATAAAAAATCTGTGTTTATTGGTCCCTGAAAGATATAAA
The DNA here is from genome assembly GCF_030504385.1 of Musca domestica. Lineage (NCBI taxonomy): Eukaryota > Metazoa > Arthropoda > Insecta > Diptera > Muscidae > Musca > Musca domestica. The sequence goes on along the minus strand of NW_026712250.1, from coordinate 3,455,647 downwards.
AAATTCACGTTTATTGGTCCTTCAAAAAATTTAGAAAAAAAACCACGTTTATTGGTTTTTGAAAAAATTTAAAAAAAATCCACGTTTATTGATACTTCAAAAAAAATTAAATAAGCACATTTATTGGCTTTTGAAAAAAAAAATCCACATTTATTGATCCTTAAAAAAAAATGTAAAACATCCATTGGTTGAAAAATTTGAAAAATCCACGTTTATTGGTTTTTGAAAAAATTTAAAAAAAATATTTATTGGTTTTTGAAATAATCCACATTTATTGATTGGTCCTTGAAAAAATGTTCTTTGAAAAATCAACGTTTATTGGTCCTTGAAAAAATATTCTTCAAAATATTTCCAATTCAAAAATATTTACTAAATTGATTTTTTTTATTAAAAAAAAATATTTTTATTGAGTTTTTCCCTTCGTCTCATTTTTACAGAAATATTTGATGAATTCCGTCTTCTATAAAAAAAACTTTGATGTTTTCTCTAAAAAATGCCGTAATTCTTTGGAAAAACAACTTTGCGATATGGTGTATTCTATAGATGAAGTGGCCCAGTTTATTTTCTCTAAAAAATGAAGTGAATTTAAAAAAATTCTGAGTTGGAGTTTTCCTTCAAAAACTCTTCCCCTAATATAGTGTCCCAAAAAGAGAGATTTTCGCTAAATAACATTTCCGTTGTGAAAATTTGGCAAAATTAATTTTTGTTTTGAAAAAATCATCCAGCCACGTCCCTGGCAAACACCCGTAAAGCTCTCGTGCAAACAAACCCCATCTTTGGTTTTATTTTGCTTTCTGTTTTTGTCCTCCTTTCTATCGTCTCTTTTTGCATATTCTCAAGGATATTTATTGGCAATCCTTAAATCAACACAATCAAGCATCTGTTAAATGTGATTGGCATTCGGCATAAACCAGAGAACAAATAGAAAACAAAAATGTTAAACTATGGCAAATATTTGGGAAAAATATTTGGTAATGAAAATCAATAGGGCAGAGATATATCTCATAAGGCAAATATGAAAAGATATCTCCAAGGGGGGAGGGGGTGGATGGAAATCAAACACTGAGATTTGTTTGAAATACAATTTCTTAATTTTTCTCCAGAAATTGTTTACGCTCCCCTTCCCCTCTCTCATTCTCTCTCTAAATTTTGAGAGTTGCTCTTGCCAAGGTTTGTGCAATTTACATTTATGTTGCCTCTTCACATCCTTGTGAATTCATGCAGAACGTAGAAAATGTTTCCAAAAAGGACACCCACAATGCCAAAGGATTTTTCTAATGGTCCTGTCTATCAGCTGGCAATGCCGGAAGAACTGCATGACCTGTTTGTCAGCCAAGCAAGCAAGCAACCATTCCACGTATCTACTTCTCCCTCTCCCCATTCTCTTGACTTACAGCCCGCCTTAGGTAAATCTTGTACTTGATTTCAATATTTGCTGACAGTTAAACTCGACATTATTAAAATCCGCCCCGGTTTCAAGTACTTAAAGTTGTTACAGTACATTACAAAAACAACAAACGCTGCCAAAACAACCAAGTGGAGACTTCATTACTTTTTGCCATACCTGGCTGATGATGATGAGGAGGAGGGTTGTGGTGGTGGTAGTGCTACTGCTGTTTCGCCATCAAAGCCACACTCTGGCCGCCGCCGCTGTTATGCTTTGAGTATTTGCATGGTTGTCGTTATGACTATTTGTTTAGAAGATGAGAAGAAATCCTTGAGTAAAGTTGTGAAGAGCAGGGGGGAGAGAGAGAAGGAATTAGAGAGGGAGATTCATAGTGTGCAGGGAGATGGAAATTATTACTGTTATCCTTTCTGTGAACATATATTTTTCATTTGGTAATTCACAAGGCAAACAGTGAAGGCTAAGTGGAGGAGAGAAGTTGTCATCACTTTTTTTTTTAAAAAGAATTGATAAAATCATCATCAAATCATTTGTTAGAAATTGATAAAAATCGGTCCAAACTTGGTTATAGCTCCCAAATGTATATCTTCGTACGTTTTAAATTTTTTTGGGCGGAATTTTTTTTTTGGAATTTTCGTCCAAATTGGATATATTGCGGCACATCAGAACGAATTAAGCCCAGAGTCAGGTACTTCAAATTTTGTGAAAATCGGATTATATATAACTCAGAAATCGGTTCAGATTTGAATATAGCTAGCATTTATATCTTCGTCCGATTTCAATGTCATTGGGCGCCATTTATGCAATATTTGTACAAATTTCTACCAACCGAACGAATTCAGCCTACGAAAGAAGCACTTCAAATTTTGTGAAAATCGGTTCAGATAATGCCATATCTTCATTTATATATTTCACCCGATTTCGTGTTTAAGTCCCTCCACTTTCGTAGTATGCCCTCCACAACAATGATATTTGTTACCAGATATGAGATATAGCTCAGAAATAGCTCTGCAAAATTTTATCAAAATTGGTTCAGATTTGGATATAACTTCCATATATATATATCTTCATCCGATTTCTAAGTTATTGTGCCCCAAATATGTAATATCCTGAAATCAAATACGAAATTTGGTGAAAATTGGTTCCCATTTATCCACAGCTTCGATGTTTTTTTTTTTTCAATTTCAGCCTTATATAGCAATGCTTTTTGGTACGAGAGGTAAAAAAAATCTCCCTCAAATTCGGTGGAATCGGTTCGGAGTTAAATATACCTCCAATATTGCTAATTCCTTCCAATTCCAATTTATAATTGCTTTAAAGCCATATACGCATTCAAAAGAGGTTCATAACTGGTATAATTTGCTCCATTTTTTTAAACACAAATCCAATCTGATGGTCAAACTCATAGCCAATCTACACACCACCCCCCCTCCCCTCGCCGCATCAGGAACGTTCATGCCTTTCCATCGAACTTTCAAACAACCAAAATGAAATCGAAAGTAAAAGTCCCTCAAACTGATAGACCTTTATGTTTCTGCTGCAACATATCACCCATCCTCCAAGGAGTGAGCAATATTCAGATTGTAACCAAAACCGACAAACACAAAAACAACAACAATGTCAACCATAATTTTAATTGTTACACAAACACAACTGGTAAGGTTTTTTTCTTTTTCTGTTCAATATTTGCTTTTCCTTTTTGGGCGAACATGGCTAGGAGAGACCAAACTAGGCCTGAGTGGTTAATGGGGTTGAGGTTTTTGGTTGCCTGGTCTTTGCCATCAAGCGAAACAGAGTCAATAAAGCATTTTTTTTGAGGGTCTGAGGGGCAGCCACAAAAACAACCCCTTTCGTTAGAGACCATGGTTGCCCAAAAAAGCATCCTTTGCACCCCCTTCCAACCTCTCCTCACAGTTGCTATGCCTTTTGGAGGATGTAATGAACACTTTTACATGAGGATGGATTCATGGCAGTATCATGACTGCCAAGACCAACACCAACACCATCACCACAACTACAATTATATTCATTTATTTCAACATATACATATACATATCACATAAATGTATGTGTGTGTGTGTGCGGTACTAAGGAATTTGATTGTATGGGTTTATTTGATGTGACCAACATGACAACTGCCATGAATCTGCATAACGTTAAATGTTGTATATCCTCTTTTTGTGCGTTTATGGTGGATGTGGGAGAGGGGGCAATAGGTATATGTCGTGGAATATGTTATCTTTCAACGGAGGACAGTGGGTGGAAACGAAGAAACAAAAATTTAAATTTTCTTAGACTGTATTTTTCTGATAAACAACCTCAATCTTGCGGAATTTTGTAGAAGCATTTTGAAATGACTTTCAGGAAAAATTGAAAAAAAAACCATGCTGATCAATTTTTATGGAAAAAGAACCATAGCACAATGGACCCACATCCACTTTTTCTGTCCAACACCATTTCAACGTCACCATATGTAAACCCTAGAAACCAACAGTAACCTCGATATCAAATTTTAGATTTTAAGCTCTATTCCATCACTTAATACCAAATTTCGTAACATTTAGTACTTTTTGTACAAATATAGGACACATTTTTAAACCACTGTCAAATACCAATTCCAGATACCAACGGAGACCTCAATATTAAATTTGAAGATTCCAGCCCTATTCCTTCACCCAATACCAAATTTGGTACCATTTAGTGCAATTCGTACAAATATAGGACGCATTTTCAAACCACAGCCAAATATCAATTCCTGATATCAAAAGAAAACTCAATATCAATTTTCAGAATTTCAGATCAATTCTCTCACCCAATACCATATTTAGTAACATTTAGTACAAATTTCCAAAACCATCTCCATATCGCCAGATACCAACAGGGATCTCAATATCAAATTTGAGGATTGCAGCCTTATCCCTTCACTCAATGCCATATTTAGTACCATTTATTACTTTCCGTACAAATATAGGGCGCATTTTCAAGCCATCGTCAAATCTCAAACAGAGATAGCAACAGTTATCCCTGTTATCCCTTCGACCGAAGGCCTATTTAGTACCATTTAATACTTTCCGTACAATTTTAGTACACATTTCCATATTTCAATTCCAGATACCAACAGAGACCACAAAATCAAATTTGAGGATTCCAAATCAATCCCTTCATCAAATATCAAATTTAGTACCATTTTGTACTTTTCGTACGATTATAGTACACACTTTCAAAATCACCTCCATATCTCAATTCCAGATACAAATAGAAATCCACGTTCTCAAATTTGAGGATTCCAGCCTTATGCCTTAAACCAATACCAAATATGGTACCATTTAGTACTTTTCGTACAAATATGGGACGCATTTCCAAACTACCGCCATATCTCAAACCCAGATACCATGGGCAATATAAATTTCAAATTCTTGGATTTTATCTCCATACCTTATCACTTTCATATCACCATCCCAGATACCAATAGAAATCCACGTTCTCAAATTCGAGAAAATATCAAATATCTGAATTTTATATTTATCCCTTCGACTTAAGTACGTTTAGTACCACTAAGTACTTTTTGTACAATTATAATACACACCTCCAAAACCATTTTCATATGACCAGGCTACCCATGAACAGGGACCTTATATCCAATTTCAGGTATCAAACACTATATCTTCATCCAACACCACATTGTACCAAGTATAGTACTATTTAGTACATTTCATACACTTTTAGTACACATTTTCAGGAGCACTTTTTTATCACAAACCTACCACCAACTGGGACTCCAAATACCAACATTTCAAAATTCCACCTTCATTCGTTCACTTTAAACCAAAGTGTTTCAAATTTAGTACCATTTGGTACAGTTTGCACACTTGGTACACATTTTCAAAACTACCTTTATATCTCCAAACCACTGCAATAAATCCAACACAGTTACCATCTGTAAGCTAAATATCAAATTTCAAAATGTTATCTCTATCCCCAATGACCAGGACCACATTTAGTGCAAAAAATCCCAATCATATCCCACGCCGATGCACCAAAAGCCCCAATTCTCTGCGACTTTTCTCTATGGAACCTCAATTCATCAATTTTTTTTATTTTTTGGAATTTGAATTCAGAATTGTTCCTGCAAGGAAAATAGAACCCACTGTTGCATTCTACATACCTCTCCATGCGGGCAGAATGTTGCGTAGACCCACGTAAATATTTTCCCTCTGCTTGGTTTTCCTTCTTCTTCTTCGTTTTTTTTGGTCAAATCTCCAAGGGAGAGGAAATTTAAAGTTTTGGTATGAAACGCTATTTGGTTACCCCACACAGCACAGCGGGATTTAGCCAGGACTTTTTGAAAATATTTAATTAAAATTTATGTTTAACATTCAGGAACAGGAATAGCAGCAGCAACAACAACAGCCACAATAAGGCAAAACAAAACATTGGAGTACCAAGCAATGATGCTTCATTTAAGCCTGGCCATAACCAAGAATGGTTGGTAGGAGGTTTTGAAAAATCATTGGCTTGAATGTTCATCTCTCTCTCTCTGTTCTCCCTCTCTTTCTCTTTTGTCTCCTGTGATTTCCATTCACTTTTCCATGGCCACATTTGTTATCCTTGCCAGTTAGACCTTGCAGAAGTAAATGTCAATCCCCCAGTTTTGCATTGCGTTGTCCTTGCTGTCCTTTTTTTTGATTGCGTTCGAGTTTGGTTTTGGGGTTGCATTGGCGAAAAGTGAAAGTTATGGTTGCAAGGTGGTCTTCTCGTTTTACTTTTTCCTCAATTCGATGTCATTTAATTTGAGAGAGGGGTGAGAGGGGCAAGGAAAAATTGTCTAAGGTTTGTGAATCTTTTTGTGAATCTCTTTTTGGCGAGTTTTTTTGTTTTGTCTTTTTTCATTTAAGTACCCCCTTTGGATTCGTTTTAATGTTTTCAAATTGTTTTTATTTTCTCTTTTTTTTGTTGGTGTTTGTTTTGCTGTAATCCGGAAAACATTGAAGTTGCCAAAAGTCAAATTATTTACCTAAAATAACATTGAGGAGATTTAAAGAGGATTTTTCTTTAGAATGGAATAAAGGGATTTGAAATTGAAATAGAAAACATTTTTGTTCAGAGGGAGTCAATGGAGCCAATAGAGAAATAAAGGAAGTTCTGTAAGGGTATTCTATACAAAAATGCAATTCGGCAAGCGGTTTCCAATGGGAAAATTTAGTTCGGCAAGGGTTTTCTAATGAGGAAAATTTAGTTTGGCAATATTTTTTTTTTATAAATAAATTCCGTTCAGTGAAAAAAAGTTCTATTCTACAAGAGTTTTCCATGGAAAAACTGAATTCAGTTATGTAAAAAAATAGACTCCATTCTGCAATATTTTTGATGGAAACTCGTTGAGTTATTTAAGCTTATCAAAGATACCCTCCGTAAACCTGCTTGCATATCACATTCACATATCAGAAATTTTTTAAAATTTTCTCTTAATTTTTTTCGCTGGTTCCTGCATACCCTCCGTAAACCTGCTCTCATATCATATTCACATATCAGAAAATTGTTGAGATTTTCTCTTTATTTTTTTTTTTTCGCTGCATCCTGCATATCCAAACCATCACCTCATAACAATGAACCCACAATTTCCCAATTCCACCAACGAGACACATCCTAAGCATAACACCCAAAAAAAAAAAAAAACATCACTCCGACACATGGCTGTAAATGATTGCCAGACGACACCAACCAAAGCTACAACAAAGCATTTGTGGACCACCAACATGATATGTGCCAATAAAAATAATAAAAGCAACAACCACAACAACAAAAACATAACGATGACAATGAGTATGACAATCTAGCCACCATAAAATCCGCCTTCTATGTAGGATAAATAAGGTAGCTCTTTTGCGAGTAGTGTTGGAGAACAAACATGCAATAATTGCCAAGGGTTAAGAACGGCGAATTTTGCAAGGGAAGAAGAAAAATTTGGCTTGGAGCCAAGACAAAGGAGAGCGGTTCCATTTTATGTTAAGCTATGAAAAAAAAAATTTGGATGTGAGGTTCCAACGGGTAACTGAGGGGATGGAGGGCATGTTTCAGTTGAAGAGAGAGAGAGGGCCAACTAGGGTTATTTTGGTAGCGATGCTCTCTGAAGGGGACCAAAGTAGAGTTGAGTCAATCTAGTCCCCCAAACGTATGAGTGATTTCATAAATTTCATATCACTCATACGCATAGTCTTCCTACAGACGAATGGAGTCCACGGAACTAGGTAAGGAACTAGTAAGTGCGATCGAACTAGATTGACCTCCCTCAATTCCAGAATAAAATTCCTCCTCCAACAAGCATAACCCTTTCTTTCTTCCCCCCATCCTTTCGAAATTTAATTTCAGATTTTTCTCAACTTATTGTTGGATATTCATTCACATTTCTGCCCTTTATTTCTCTTGCATTTTCGGTAAAAAACGTGGATACTTCCTCAAAAAACCGTCTACAACAATAATAACCCTTTCCTTTGAACCTGCCGCAAAAATGTGGATACTTCCTCAAAAAATCCCTGAAAAAGGTTCTCAAATGTTCACAAATGTGTTACTTACTTTCAAGGAATTTCAAAAGATTCTAGATTCAAATTGCTCCCCCGATTCCAGATTCAATATTCTCCTCCGACAAGCATGTCCCATGCTTCTCTCATCTCTTCGGAACTTAATTTCAGATTTTTGTTTTTTAATATCAAAAAATGTTGGATTCTTATATTCACTTCTCTGACTCGTTTTTCCTTGAACCTTCGGTGAAAAACATGGATACTTCCTCGAAAAATCATATTCCGCCTACGACAATAATAACGCTTTCGTCGGAACCTCCTCGGACAAATATATTCCGACCTTCCCTCATCCTTTCGAAATTTAATTTAATTTTTTCTTTAATTTTGAAATAATTCGTTTAAAAGTCATCTCAAAATATTGGATTCTTATATTCATTTCTCTGCATTGTTTTCTTTGAAACTGCGGCCAAAAATCCAAATTCCTCCTCAAAAAATCATGTTCTGTATATGACAAGAATAACCTCTTCGTCGGAACCTCCGAACGGTACTAAGTTTCCCGATTTTGAAAAATGGGAATCTCAGAAGATTCCAGATTTAAATTCCTCCCCCCATTCTAGATTCAAATTCCTACTTCGACAAGCATATTCCGTCCTTCCTTCCCCCATCCGTTTGGAATTTCATTTCAGGTTTTTTTTTGCAATTTCAAAATAGTTCCATTAAAATTCATATCAAAATTTTGGACTCTTATATTCACTTATCTGCTTCGTTTTTCTTTGAAACTTCGATAAAAAAATATTATCATATTCCGTTCACGACACTAATAACCCTTTCGTCGGAGCCCCTGAACGGTAATAAGTTTCCCAATTTGGTAAAATGTGGTTCGAAATTTCAAGGAATTCCAGAAGATTCCAGATTTAAATTCTTCCTCCGATTCCAGATTCAAATTCCTCCTACGACAAATATATCCCTATCTTCCCTCATCCGTTCGAAATTTAATTTATTTTTTATTTGTTTTTAATTTCAAAATACTTCGTTTCAATATCATCTCAAAATGTTGGTTTCTTCTATTCACACCTCTGCTTTGTTTTCCTTTGAAACTGAGGCAAAAAAATGGATACTTCCTTAAAAATAACCCTCACGAGGGAAGCTCCGATTGGAGCTAAGTTTTCCAATTTGCTAAAACTGTATAATTTTCTAATAAAATTGGTGAAAAATTTTATCAAAAAAGGCCTCAAAGTCCTATCCGTATATCTGGATATCTCAAAAAATCATATTCCGTCTCTTCTATTATCCATATTGGGTCGGAACTAAATTTCTCATAACATTTTATAACTTTTTTAATAAAATTCGTGAAAATTTCCCTGCGGCAAGAAATCCGAATACCTCCTTAAAAAATGAAAAAAAAAAATATATATATTCCGTCTACGAATAACTCTTTCCTCAACTATCCTTCTTTCGATCGGAACTAAATTTCCCATGTTTTAAACAATTTATCTTTATCTGACAAAATTTCCAAAAAAAAAAAAAAAATATCTTAAAAGTGGTCTCGAGATATTGGAACCTGGAACCTGACTGTTTTTACTTTGAACCTGGGACAAAAAATCTGAATACCTCCTCCAAAAAAAAAAAAAAAAATAAATAAATAAATAAAATAAAAAATAAAATAAATAAATAAATAAATAAATATTCCACCTACGAATAACCCTTTCTTCTATTATACTTCTTTCGATCGGAACTAAATTTCCCATGTTGTCGAGACTGTATTCTTTTCTAATAAAATTCTGAAAAATACCAATAAAAGTGGCCACGAAATTGTGGATTCTTATATCTCCGTCTCTACCTTATTTTTCTTTGAAGCTGCGGCAAAAGTTCTGTATACCTCCCGTCTATGAAAACCTCTCTCTTCAATTATCCTTACTTCGATCGGAGCTGAGTTTTCCATGTTTTAAAGATTGTACATTTATCTAATAAAATTTTCCAGTTCCTTTAAAGGTGGTTTCGAGATTGTTTAAACCTGCAACAAATAATCTTAACACCTCCTCAAAGAGAAAAAATATAATCCGTCTACGTATAACCCTCTCTTATTTATTCGATCGCACCTATATTGCCCATTTTGTCTAAATTGTATCCATTCCTAATAAAATTCCTGAAAAAGCCCATTAAAAGGAGGCCCTAAACGTATATATCAACGTCTCAGCCTGGTTATCCTTCGGAACCCCCGCCGCAAAAAATCTGGATAAATCGAACTTCAAAAAAAAAAAAAAAAAAAAAAAAAAAATCATGTTCATATTTTGATCGGAACTAAATTATGTTTATATCAACATCCCTGCCTCCGCTTACCTTGGACCAATAGAAAAAAATCTGGGTACTTCCCCAAAAAATTCTATTCCGTCTACGATAAAAACAACTTTCTCTTAAATTTTCCTTAAGCCGTTCGGAATTAAATTTTCTTTGTTGTCTAAATTGTATCCTTTTCTTAAAAATGTTCCAAAAAAACTTTCTTTAAAGGTGGTCTCGAGACGGTGGATCCGAATAAAAATGTCCCACATATTCCATTTACGACAAGAACAACCTTCTCCCCAATCGTTCTTCATCCGATCGGAATTAATTTTCTCATAAATTTTCCAAAAAAAAAAAAAAAACGTTCCTTTCAAAACCGTATCGTGGACCTGGAACCTTGTATCAACGTTTCTGCCTAGTTCTCCTTTGAAAATGGGATAAAAAATTAAATTCCGCCTTTTAATTAATTAATCTTCCTTCATGGCAACTACATTTCCCATGGTATCAAAATTGAATCCTTTTTTTACAATTTTCAAATATTTTATTAAAATTTTATATCAGCGTCCCTGCCAGGTGGATCCGCCTAGTTTTCATTTGAACCTAAGTTCGAAAATCTGATAGAATAACCCTCTCCTCAATTATCCCTCCTCTGGGATGGGAAATAGATTTCTCATGTTGTTAAAATTGTATCCCTTAATAGTGGTCTAGTGATGATGCAGAGGTATAGATTTCTATACCAAAGTCTTTGCTATATTTTGCTTTGAACCTGCGGCAAAAAGAAATCTGAATATCTCCTCTAAATAATTAAGACATAAACTAGATATCCATTTAAAAATATTTTTTTTTGCTGCAAAAAATTCTTGCAAAAATGTTAGCTAACCCCAAAAGGATTATGGCTCAAGTCTCTCAAAGGTTAATAAAATTAATAAAATAATTTTGTTATTCTGCCTTAAGCCCTGAACACCAATAACAGCATCAGCAACTTTTAATGAAATGAAAAGTTATTAGGAACTTTTTTTCATATTTTAGGTAAAACAAAAATTGATGCCAAGGATAATAACAACTTTCACTAAAAGTGTTCATTAAGTGTCTCAAACACATACATGCACACCAGCGGAACGCCAACTTGCAATTACCACCCCATCTTAAGTATGTGTCAATTTTCAGGATATCACCATTTGTAGACAATAATTATGTGGTGGATGGTGTTGTTTTTATTGTTTAGTTTCCTAGGATCCTTAATATTTCCTCGAACAAAGGAAATCCTTAAGAATCTCAGCTAAGGATTATATTTGGACACCAGCTTGACCATGCGTGTCCTCATAATATTTATGTTTGGCAATGCATGTGTGCGTGTGTGGGTATGAGCATTTATTTCTAAAGTAACACAAAATGCCTTAGGACAAAACATCGACGAGTGTTTTAATGTTCCTTGCCTGGGTGTTGTTATGTTTCTCTCAACAACTTAATGTTTTTTAAGTGTTTCTCCAATGGCTGGTCTTCTCACTGCCCTGATGAGAACTGCCCGAGAGGACATTAAAAAAGGAAAATTACACACAACATTTATATAATTGTTGTGGTGGATTTTTTTGCCCTGAAGGAAACTATTTAAGAGGGGAATTAGAGAGCTTAATTGCCATGGGGATTTTCAGGATTCACAGGCGAGGAAGTTTATTTAAAATTTGTTAAAACAACGACAGATTTTTCATAAATAAATTCTACTTCGTGGAGCTTCTTTTACAGATAAACTTCACTATAGAAACACCCAATTGAATGCAGAAACAGGAATCGTTTTCAGCAGTTTTCTTTAGAGAAATCTTGGTTATATTGAAAATATTTTATACCAGGTCTTTTCTCGCTGAAATCGTGGATTTTATTAAATACAGGGTGAGATAAAAAAAACTGCAACAAAGTCAAACCCCATAATTTTTACATTTAAATTTTATTGAATCGGAAACAGCATCAAATTTTAGAATAAGTTTAGATTTGTTCGAATTGATCACCTTTGGTACGAATTATGGCCTACAAACGGCCAATGAAACCGTCACACGCTGCACGAATGTTGCTCTGCGGTATTTTGGTCCATTCCCGGCGAAGCGCTTGCTTGAGGTGATCGACACTTTGGTATTTTTTAGTGTCAACCTTGCTTTCCAAAATACTCCAGACATAGGAGTCCAACGGATTGGTATCCGGAGATTTTGGTGGCCACTGTGTGCTGGAAATGAAGCGAGGAACCTCATTTTGTTACCATTCTTGGGTGTCCTGTTAGAATGTCCATGGTCTGCGGCGAAAATGTTTGCTTGCCCAAGGCTATAATAAACCCTCCACAATATTTTCGCGATAATGTTCGGCATTTATTCTAATGCCACGGTCGATTAATGCGAGCGGAGAGCCACCATCGGCTGTTATGGTGGCCAACACACCATCACCATGGCCGGCGCTTGAGTTCTGGTGGCCAACCGAAGGTGCACATTTTCAGCTGAACTCTTTGGCAAGTAGTGTTTGTTTACAAACAGCTGGACAACAGATGTTTTCTCATCGGAGAAATTCAAATTCGGCAGTTCACTACTTTCGACCAAGCGAAGCAACTCTTTAGCTCTTTTGAGTCTATTTTCTTTCTGTTGCGGTGTAAGTTCTTGCACTTTTTTGAATTTCAATGGCTTTACTCCGAGCTCATTTTTCAATATTTGCCGAATGGAATATTGCGATATGTTCAGCGCACGAACCATTTTTCGGTCAAGTCGCTTCTTTACTTTTCGAACCATTTTTGCTGATGTCGCTGTTTTCTTTCGTCCACTTTCTTGAGGTCGGGCTACGCTACCAGAAACACGCTAACGAGCGATGGTACGAGACACTAAATATTTATTCACATTTAAATGCTGGAGTAGCCTAACGATAACCACTTGTTGTTTTCCAGACAAATAAAAATAAATCACACTATCACGCTTGAATTCCATCACGAAGAACTTTTGTTCTGGAAAATTCTCACCAAAATGCTTTTGTACGCTTGTAAACAATATAATGAGCTGTCACTGGAATAATTTTAACAGCTGCCGGACGAGTGGCTTAAAAATGACAGCAGTCTAAATTTGGTTGCAGTTTTTTAATCTCACCCTGTACATTATTTTTTTTTTTCAAAATATGTTTGGTTATTGAAAATGTTTTAAAAATAATTTTTGGTCGCAGATTTTTTTTTAGAAAAATCTTCAATTCATTAAAATATTTTTTTTCAGGTATTTTTTACAAATATCTTGATTTTTCTTAAATATTTTGAAAAAGTCTTTCCTTTAAATATTTTTTCAAAATATTTTCGTTAATTACAAATTAATAAAAAATCCTTTTTTTGTCATGGATTTTATGAAATATTTTTTCCAAAGTCATTTGCTTCATATTTTGCTTTTGCCATTCTCATTAAGTCATATCCTTGTAATAAGGATATTGCGCCTTAGGCTAAGAAGGCCTGCTCCCATACACTTGCACCCAGACATGTATTATTCCATTGAACTGACAATCATTTCGTTTAATTACTGTCATTCCCTCCATACATGTTTGAAATGCCCGTTAGGCATTTTATGTCATACGAAACTGATTGATTGACTCGGCCTTTTTTTTTGTGCTCAGGAGGCAAAATAATACTTCCATTATTACTTGTTAATGTTGTGGGGAGAGGGGGTCAAGAGTCAATAAAATTGATGTTAATTTTAGGTCTCATCATTATTTTAGGAGAGAGAGAGAGAGAGAGAGAGCGAGTGAGTGATTTGACAATTTTGCGTTGAAAAAGTAATTACTTACAACTTCCGTTTTGTGAAAGGAATTTCGTCATTAAATTGCAAGGCGAGTGCGAGTGTGTGTGTGTGTGTGCGTGTGGGCGGTCAGCCTCATACGGAAACGGAAATGTGAGAGTCTATTTCTTTTCTGGCCAAAACAAAAAAATGCGAATTTCAATTGACTTCAACTGATTTTGCCCCAAAGGCATTTTTGTTATTATTTCTTAGACTAAGGGACATTTTGACCAAACTTAATTGATTTGTGGTCAACAAAATTGCGTGTGTGTGTAACTTTTGTGGGAGAAGAAAAAATGAGGGAGAGAGAGAAGGGGTAATGCTACTTTTACCACCCCCAGAGAGAGTGAGAGTAATTGTTAAACTTCCGTTGCCGCAAACATTTAAATCTTAATTCAACACCTCCCAATGTGTGAAAATATGGCAAAACAATTTTGGCAAAAATGGCCAAGTAGTTAGAGTCCTTTTCGCCTTTCCGTGCCAAAATTTCCTTAAATATTTGTTGGTAGTTTATTTACTGAATTCATTACGGAAAGTATTTAATATTGGTGTTAGGATAAATTAATTAATTTGTGTATATTTTTTTGGGGAAATGTTTTTGCTCCTTATCTCCACCTTTAGGCTTTGCAGGAAATGTTAATGTTTTATTGCTGTTGTAATTGTTGTTCGGTTATAAAGGTTAAAACTTAGCACCACCAATGGAAACAATTAAACGGAAACCAACTGGGATTAAGAGAGTCTATATCTCTCCCCCTCCCTCTCCACCACCCTCTCTTTCTCTCTCTCCACCCAAAAAAGGTAGAATTTAATGACGGAAATGATGATTGTTGCAGGAACTGATTACAAGCATTCTCATTAGATGAGTTGATTGTCTTTGGGTTTTCTCTTAATTATCTTCCAGACCAGGTCTATGTTTTTTGTTTTGTTTTGCAAATAAAAGAGTAATTAAGGTAAAACATTATTGAAGTAATGTAAGGGAAGTCTTTAAAAAATATATATTTTTATATGTTAAATAATCCAGCATGTTTCCAAGGGAAGGCTTTGGAAAGATTATTTTTAAAAGATCCATGATTTTTATAAAAAATATATATTTTACAATGGAAGACTTGGGGAAGAATATTTTTAAAAAAATCTATGACTTTTGTAGGGGATGACTTTATTGAAAAATCCACTACTTCATTAAAAATTGACACTTTTTATTAGGGAAAAACTTAGATTTTTTTAATTCCGGATTTTGTGCCCTGAATCTAGAAGATTTTGGAAGAAATCGTCTTTTTGTCAAAAATATTTACAGGGAACCCATTGGAAAATATGTAAACAGATTGGCATCTGGTACAAATTTCAATTCCCAATTCTTAAATTTCCTATTGTGTGAGGGGTACCAGAACTCAATCCAAAAAATATTTCTATGGAAAACAAGTTATAAAGTATCGGTTTTCGGTTTTGCCGTTAGATGTATATCCTCGCCAATGTCTGTATACATTGAACTGTTTTATGATTATTTAAGCTTTTGCCCCTTTATGGGGGAGGTTCCAAAAGTGTTGGCCAATATTGTTAATTTCGTATCTGACCCAAATATGATATAAAAATTACAAGGAGCCAGATTGGGCTATATCGACCTTCTTTCTTCACTTTACATGAAATACAGGGTGATATAAAAAACCGCAACAAAGTCAAGCGACATAATTTTTACTTTTTTTAATTTTTATTGAATAAAAGCAAAAAAATGTCGGAAATAGCATCAAATTTTAGAATAAGTATAAATTTGTTCGAATTGGTCACCTTTGGCACGAATTATGACCTTCAATTGGCCAATGAGACCGTCACACGCTGCCCGAATGTTGCTCTGTGGTACTTTGGCCCATTTCCGGCGAAGAGCTTGCTTGAGGTGATCGACACTTTGGTATTTTTAGTGCCAAGACATAGGAGACCAACGGATTGGTATCCGGAGATTTTGGAGGCCATTGTGCGCTGGAAATGAAGCGAGGAGCCTCATTTTGTAACCATTCAAGGGTGGCGTGCTGAGAGCGATGCTGCTGAGTCCTGTTGGAATGTCCAAGGTCTGCGGCCAAAATGTTTGCGTGCCCAAGGTTTTAATAAACCCTCCAGAATATAATATTTATATATATTTTTATGAATTTATAAAAAATCTTACCTTACCTAAAAAGATTTTAAAAAATGGCAAGGAAGTTCTTTGTAAAAATATTCCTAAAAATTCTACCGTCCGCTAAAATTTAAAAATAAAGTTGCGCAAAAATCCGAAGAATGGGAGATCCTTTGCCATTTTTGGAAACTTCGACTTTTGTGGGTATGAAAGCAAAATAAATGGGCCTATGCGTTCCGGCAAGTTTCATCAGGCAAAACCTTCAAGTTAATTTTGAAAAATTCTCGATTCTTTTCCAAGAAGACGTTGAAAATATAAAAAATACGATTCTTGGATAAAAATCATTTTAAGAGGTAATCGGCCAAAGTCTTTAAATTTTAAAACAGGAGTTTTAGGAAGCCAAAAATATACCCCTTTTTTGTGATTTTTCAAAAAATGGAAAATTTTGTAGGGATTGTAGCTTAAGATATGGGTCCATATATTCCATTAAAAAAATGTAATTTAAATTTTTTAAATGTCGCATTTGGAGAAATGTCACAATGTTAAGATCTATGCGGATAGTACCTTGGCCTTATATGGGAAATTCACAATTTTTCATAACTGCTTTTCTATCGAAAGTCTCAATTCACCATTTTTTTATTAGAAATTCAAATAAGCAAAGAAGAGTTCAATTCACAAAAATTGTTTTTCTATAGAAATCCCTCTTTCATAATCTTTTTTTTTTTTTAATAAAACCATCGTTCTCCACCAATAAACAAACGTTGTTTTTATAAAAACAACAAGAAAGGGATTAAGCCTGACCATTTTGCAAAAACAAAATACTATGGTATCCAGAACAAAAAAAGGCAACACTCTTCTAAAAAGAAATAAAAAAACTCAGTCATTATCAGTTCTCCACTCTCTCTCTCTCTCTCACTATTCCTCTATTAAAACAAACAAGCCGAACAAACAAGCCAACAATCTTCTAAAAAGAAATAAAAAAAACTCAGTTATTATCAGTTATCCACTCTCTCTCTCTCTCTCTCTCTCTCACTATTCCTCTATTAAAACAGAATCCAGTTTGATTTGAGGCCATCCATCTCATTAATTTTATTTGCACTGCAGTCCCTCTTATTGTGATGAAATCCTGGCCTTGTATCTTTGTTGTTGTTGTTGCTTTTGTTTTTTGTTGTTGTTGTTCTCTCTGTCCCTTTTCCTCGAGACGTGTTGATATTATCTGCCTTTATTAACAAAATCCACTTTAAATCCTCTTTAGAGAGCACTAAACATATCTATGATTGCTGCATAATAAGCCATCAGCAACAGGATTTTACTACAGCTCCTCTTCTCTCGTCTCCAGCTACCGCATGCTGCTGCCGCTTTGGTGGCCAAACTGAGATTTTGTACAGGATGCTGTGCTCTGTGCCAGGGTGTTGCATGGTTTTGCAGTTGGGTAACAAGATTTTTTCATTAATTTTAAATGAACTACTCTCCACACAATTGTGGCTGGCTGGGTGCCTGCTACTGCAGCATAGAGGAGAAGAATGCCATATACGAGTATGTGGGATGCCCTTCTTGGCCTCTTGCATGTGTTCAGTTGGTTGGTTGCTTGGTTTGCCCGAGAACAAGTTGCAATAAATTTTTTGTGCTTAATAGTCACAAAAATGTTCGCATACAATGTTTGCCCAAAAACGAGTGGGCAAAGTGCATGATAGAGGGAAAGAGAGCGAAAGAGAGAGGCAGTGAGAACCTGCATTGCTGGGAAATATTTCACCGAAAACCATTTGGCCACTGCTCTTGTTTTGTTGGTTGGGGCAAAAGAATGCAAGTCTTTTAGCCAAAGGTAATACCATCACATATATCACGTTTTGGGTTAGATGTCCTTAGAACTGAACCAAACAGAAGAGAACTGAATGCATAACAGCAAACATTGTGTGGGCATGTATGTGTGTCCCTCTCTGTGGGTGTGTTTGTGTGCTACAATGAAATGCATTTCATTTCATTCACCCTCCCAGTAATTTGGCCTTAGTCCAAGAAAAACAAAAAAAAAATGGCAACAAAGCAAAGAATCGTGTCAGAAGAGAATTGTCGATCTGTTGCCATCATGACCACCATATGGTGGCATTTCATTTCCTTTTTAAGGACATTGTTTATCACTTTGGGGTAGCATCAGTTTTTTATGAGGTTTGGAACATGTTTAGCAAAATTAATGAAAGTTTCAGAAAATAAGGTGCTAGTCTAGGCTGAAATAATTTCCATTCTTTGAAAATGCAAAAAAAAAAAAATATTTAAAAAATAAATAAATAAAAATAAAAAATAATAACAAATAAATAAAAAATACCTCAAGAAATCTCCATAATATTTATAATAACAAACGACATCTACTGGCTGAGATCCAATGTTAGCAGAGACATCAACCAAAAAAATCAACCAAAACATCTAAAAATCTATATTTAGGCCAACAAAATATGCTCAATCACACTGGCCCATGCCATCTAAGAACCCACAGTAACGCAGAAAATTATACCAAATCACGCTAAGCCTTTGTTACTGATTTTCTCAGGAAAATTTGGAACGGAGGTGCATAGAAATCATAATTCATAATTCGTGCCAAAGTTGACCAATTCGAACAAATCTAAACTTATTCTAAAATTTGATGCTATTTCCGACATTTTTGCTTTCATAAAATTAAAAAAAAATGTAAAAATTTTGGCCTTTGACTTTGTTGCAGTTTTTTATCTCACCCTGTATATGAAGGAAATCTTTGCATCAATATTGCAAAAAAAAAAACATAAAATAAAATAAAAAAGAAAATATTTCCTTATTTTTGTTATCAATTTTCCTCCGACTTTTTTCGAGTTGACAGCTGGAAGTCACATAAAAGTTCGTGTTAGGGAAAATGTGTCAGAGGAAGAAATATTCTACACAAAATTTCATAAACAATCTCAGACGAAACCATATGGCTAGCTTTAATAGGTTTTAAGGAAATTACGTTCGAAATCTATATATGAAAAGTAGAATTTGTATACTGAAGTTTTAGTGCTAAAGTCGTACTTCCTGCAAGTTCATGCTAAAATCTCCTATAAAGCATCAGTTTAGAAGAAAGACATCAAAGGCAAATATATTCCATATCAAATTTCACTAGAAGTCACCAACGAAATGGAATCTCTATTTCCATTATATAACAAGAAAAAATGTGCAACAGCATTGAAGCAAAAATTAAAAAATAATTCCCAACTTTTTGATCACTTTTTCCTCGACCTTTTTTCGAATCGATGCTTGAAAGTAACATAAAATTTCGTTCAAGACAGAAAGTGTCCAAAGAAAAAATTTTCTATACAAAATTTCACTATAAGTCTCGGAATAAATTATATATCTAGGTGTAATGGTTTTTATGAAAATTACATTCGAGATGTACGTGTCATAAGTGAAAATTATGCCTTTGCTATTTTCTATTGTGATTTTAACACATTTCCAATCCAAGTCTATATATATGCCTTCATACTTCATTTTTGGGGGAATATATTAATGAAGGAAGTATTCTAGATCAAATTTTATTGTGAGTCTCTGAACAAAATAAATCTCGATTTTCATTATATATAAATGAAATCTTTGCATCAATATTGCAAAAAAAAAACATAAAATATTTCCTAATTTTTGTTAACAATTTTCCTCTGACTTTTTTCGAGTCGACGGCTGGAAGTAACATAAAACTTCGTGTTAGGGAAAAAGTGTCAGAAGAAGAAATATTCTACACAAAATTTCATAAACAATCTCAGACGAAACCATGTGGCTACCTTTAATAGGTTTTAAGAGAATTAATTTCTAAATCTCTATATGAAAACTAGAATTTATATAATGAAGTTTTAGTGTTAAAGTCGTACTTCTTGCAAGTTTATGCTAAAATCTCCTATAAAGCGTCAGTTTCGAAGGAAGGCATCAAAGACAGATATATTCCTTATAAAATTTCACTAGAAGTCACCATTGGAATGGAATCTCTATTTCCATTATATAACAAGAAAAAATATGAATCAATATTGCCGAAAAAACGCAAAAAATTTTCCAAAATTTTTTGATCACTTTTCAAATAATTGCATTAAAGTAATTTATAATTTCGTTTTCTGCGAAAAGTGTCAAGAGAGAAAATATTCTACACAAAATTTAACTATAAGTCTCAGAATAAATTATATATCTAGGTATGAACGTTATTAAGAAAATTACATTCGAAAACTTAACATTGAAAGTAAAAATTATATGCTGAGGTTTTAGTGTTAAAGCCGTACTTTAGGTGATTTTGTGAAAATTTCTCATACAAAGCATCATTTTTGAAGGATGACGTCAGAGACAAAAATATTCTACATTCAATTGCACTATAAGTGACCAAAGATAAAAAAATTATATTTCCATTATATAATAAGAAAAAATGTGCAACAATATTGCCAATAAAAAATTCGAAAATATTTCCCAACTTTTTTGATCACTTTTTCCTTGACCTTTTTTCGAGTCGGTGCATGAAAGTAACATAAAACTTCGTGTTAGGGGACATATATCAAAAGACGAAATATTCTACACAATATTTCAGTACAAGTCTCAGAAGAAACTTTATATCTAGGTGAAATAGTTTTTATGAAAATTACATTCGAAATTTACGTGCCAAAAGTTTAAATTATGGCTTTGCTTTTTTTACTGTGATTTTAACACATTTCTAATCCAAGTCAATATCTCCCTTCATACTTCATTTTTGAGAGAATATGTTAAAGAAGGAAATATTACAGATCAAATTTAACCCTTGGTCTCTGAACAAAAGAAATCTCCATTTTCATTATATATATGAAGGAAATCTTTGCATCAATATTGCCAGAAAAAGAAAAACTGAAAATATTACCTCATTTTTGTTATCAGTTTTCCTCCGACTTTTTTCGATTTGACGGCTGGAAGTAACATAAAACTTCGTACTAGGGAAATTGTGTTAGAAGAAGAAATATTCTACACAAAATTTCATTAACAATTTCCGACGGAATCATATAGCTAGCTTTAATAGGTTTTCAGAAAATTACATTCGAAATATATATATGAAAAGTAGAATTTATATACTGAAGTTTTAGTGTTAAAGTCGTACTTCTTGCAAGTTTATGCTAAAATCTCCTATAAAGCGTCAGTTTTGAAGGAAGGTATCAAAGACAAATTTACTTCTTATCAAATTCCGCTATAAGTCACCATTGGAATGGAATCTCTATTTCCATTCTATATCAAGAAAAAATGTGCAACAATATTGACGCAAAAATTCGAAAATATTTCCCAACTTTTTTTGCTCACTATTTTTATCTTTTTTCAAATATTGCATGAAAATAACTTATAATTTCGTTTTCTGCAAAAAGTGTCAAGAGAAAAAATATTCTACACACAATTTCACTATAAGTCTCAGAATAAATTATATATCTAGGTATGAACGTTATTAAGAAAATTAACGTTATTAAGAAATTAAATTAAATTAGTAAAAATTATATGCTGAGGTTTTAGCGTTTAAGCCGTACTTTGCGTGACTTTGTGAAAATTTCTCATACAAAGCATCATTTTTGAAGGCTGACGTCAGAGACAAAAGTATTCTACATTCAATTTCACTAGAAGTCACTAAAGATAACCAGTTTTCATTTCCATTATATAATAAGAAAAAATGTGCAACAATATTGCCGTAAAAATTCGAAAATATTTCCCAACTTTTTTTGACCACTTTTTCTTTGACCTTTTTTCAAGTCGGTGCATGAAAGTAACATAAAACTTCGTGTTAGGGAAAAAGTATGAGAAGAAGAAATATTCTACACAAAATTTCATCTCAAATCTCAGAAGAACCCATATATCTACCTTTAAAAGCTTTTAAGAAAATTACATTCGAAATTTATATATGAAAATTACAATTTATATACTGAGATTTTGGTGTAAAAGCCGTTGTTCATACGAGTTTATGCTAAAATCTCCTATAACGCGTCGGTTTAGGAGGATGACGTCAAAAACAAATATATTCCCTATCAAATTTCACTATAAGTCACCAAAGATAAAAAATTCCTATTTCCATTATGTAACAAGAAAAAATGTCCATCAATATTGCCGAAAAAATTCAAATATATTTTCAAACCTTTTTTTTATTACTTTTTCTTTGACCTTTTTTCAAGTCAATGCATGAAAGTAACAAAAAATTTCGTCTTATTGAAATAGTGTCAAAAGAAGAAATATTCTACACAAAATTTCATTAAAAATCTCCGAAGAAACTTTGAACCTAGCTTTTATAGTTTTTTAGAAAATTACATTCGAATTTGATGTATTACAAGTGGTAAATTTGTTTTTAAATTATTTACTGCCAATTTAACACTTTTTAATTCTGAGTCAAAATTCTCCCTTTATACTTAATTTTTTGGAGATGATGTAAAAAGAAGAAATATTCTAGACCAAATTTCATGGTGTCTCTCTGAACAACAGAAACTTGTATACCTAATATTTTCCATAAAAAATTGGGTTTATAAAAACCATTTCTTATTTACGCACTTTTTCCTAATTGTCTGAAATTTTTTTTTTATAATTTCACCCTCCAAGAGGCAGTATGGGTGAAAATTGGATTGGAAAATTTCCAAGTGGATTTGATAGAGATCGTTTTACAGATAGAACCACCAAAAAATTTTCTAGGCCAAAGTAGCCTTGAAGAAGTTTCAATTCCGCACTTTTTCCGAATTCGCTGCAAATTTTTTTATAATTTTTCTCTCCAAGATGCAGTATGGGTTGGGAAATTTCCAAGTGGATTTGATAGAGCTCGTTTTACAGATGAAATGACCAGAAAAATGTCTTAGGCCATAATTTAAAAGCCTTGAAGAAGTTTCAATTCCGCACTTTTTCCGAATTCGTTGCAAATTTTCTTATAATTCCTCTGTCCAATAGCCAGTTTGGGTTATGTAAAATTCCAAGCGGATTTGATAGAGCTCGTTTTACAGATCAAACGACCAAAAAATGTCTTAGGCCATAATTTTATTAACCTTGAAGAAGTTTCAATTCCGCACTTTTTCCGAATTCATTGCAAATTTTCTTATAATTTCACTCTCCAAGAGGCAGTTTGGGTCATGTAAAATTCCAAGCGGATTTGATAGAGCTTGTTTTACAGATCAAACCACCAAAAAATGTCTTAGGCCATAATATAATTAGCCTTGAAGAAGTTTCCATTTCTTGCAATATTTTGAGCAACGACCTATTTTCCCCTAAAAATTTGTAGCGCCCTGCAACTTCGTTGTGGTTTATTGCAATTTTTATGATTTTGCAGTGGGTTTTTTATCTTTTGTCCCATCTTTTATTTTCCTACTCTATGTGGCCTTTGTCATTAGATTCCTAAGGAAACCAGGCTGCCATTTCCAACACCTCCTCGGAGGGTGGGGGTGGTATTAGGATGTGTTTAAATATTTATGGACGTCATTCAGTGGCAATATGAATGGGACATTTGTGCCATTTCACTTCTTTCAATAGAAATTACGAAAGAGATAGAAAGAGAGGGGGAAGAGGAGAGGGAGACTAAAAATACTCAAAAGCGAAACAAATGACCGGCTTAAGGGCAACATTTTGGTTTCAGATTGCAATTGCAAGACAAAAAAAAAAAAAAAACACTGAAAACTTAAACAAATATTACACAAGCCTTGAAGTTGGAGGTTTCTTTTATTATTTGAACAAAAAACCAACAACAACAACTGATGTTAAGGCAAAACAAATATTTAATGGTTTTGTAAATTTTAATGACTCTCTTGGGGGGTTGTACAGGATAATGATGGCAGATGCGTAAGTGTCTGTGTGGCTGCCACATCTCAAGTTACTTAATACTTTTTACACTTGCCACTCGAGCATCAGTGTTGCAAGTAATTTCCTAACGTTCACACCTGTGCTCCAAAGTAGAAAAAAAAAAAACAACAAAAAACGCAAAACCCCAAAATGTTTTGTCGCCGCTGCTGGTTGGATTTCAAACCCAAAGACAGTTTCATACAATGTTCGGGGCCCTGTGCCTGGTTCTATCACAATCGCTGTCTCCAAATGCCAGATGAAGTGGCCCGACAGATGTCCCACAACAAGGAGCTCGAATGGTATTGTTGGCAGTGTCGTCAATTGTATCGCTTGCAGCTGTACTTTGAGGTATAAGTGTGGTTGAAAATCAAAAATAGAATAGCAACCTCAACTCCCCTCCCCTCCCACCTCACGCTGTCCCATCCAACCATAACCCTTGCTATAAAAGATTGTGCAAATGAATCATCTGAAGTGAAGACCTTGACATTTCGAAAGAAGGGCTTCTTCTGCTCATCATAATAACAAAACTCGCAGCTCTGTACGAAATGCGTTTCAAGTGTAAATTTATTTTTATAATACCACCCCCCACTGAACCACCTCCTCATTACGCTGAAAAACAACATTTGGCCACCATATTTACACGAACGTTGTCATAGATTTTTATAAGGCGCACAACTACCAGAAATGACCTTCAACTTGAAAAATGTCTTAACGTAAGGTGTGGTAGGACAAAAAAAAAAAAAAAACGAAACAAAAACAACAAGAAAATTCTAAAAGAGCAAGTAAAGCTTTTTAACATGCCACACGCTAAAGCACTTGGCCCTTAATACCATAAACGTAAATTTTTAGTGGCAAAAAACAAGTTGCAATTCCCTGTCAGTGATTGATGGCAGGACATGTTCGAGTGTTGGAGTTCCGAACTTAAAAAAGATTGATTACTTTGATGTTTTCTAAAACAGACATACAACATATTGCAGGAAATGTAATATGTTAGCCATGGAGAACGTGAAAACTATGTGAAAATGTTAGGGAAAACTTCAACACCCACACACACACACACACTAATGACAAGTTTATTTGTGTGGGTGATAAAGTCCTTAGGGACAATAACTTTAGATAAGTAGGGCAAAACAATCAATGTAATGTATTAATCTTAATGAAATTTGACACACATAATTTCGAAACACATTTCTAGCTGTGTGAAAAATTGTAGGACCCTAACTGGGAAAATAGCGGAGTTATGAACCATAACTTCTTTTCCTTATTCACATAAGGTAATTTGAAGGTATTTTTGTAGATTAAAATTATTAGTAAAATAAATAGAAATACTTATGATATTTTTCTGAAATTTAACACAAATCATACTGAGATACCCCTTAAACGTTGTGGGAAATAAGGAGACCCTAGCAGGTTCAGGAGCTAAGATATGAACGCTGAATTAACTTTTAGGTTTTTTTTTTGGAAACTTTTGGAATTTAATGTGGTATACATTAAAACACATGTAATTTGTAAACGAAGAGATATCGTGCTGGAAATTTACAGCTAGATTGTCGAGGAGTTGCCAACCTCGTATACCAAAGAAGGGATGCATAGCTCCTCCGGAATTCGAGCTTTGAACAAATACATTCCCATGATATTCCTTTAACTCTTTTTTTTTAAATTAGAATTAAAGTTAGAGCCTCGCATCAAATCTCCGGAAATGCTGGAGATATCATCATGATTTTTCGCACAGTTCATAACAAGATGATCCTCAAACTGTGTGCTAATTTGTATTAGATTGGCAACTCTATAAGCAAGGGTATGAACCCATGGATCGATAGTCTTTGTGGGAAATACTTCAAACATATTTGCTTTTATGTGGTATATATTACAAGGCATATAAATAGTTCTATGGAACTACTACAGATATCGTGATGAAAATTTGCAGCAGGATCGTCGAAGAGTTGCCTATCTAGTATACGAAAGAATAGATAGACAGCTCTTCCCGAATCCGAGCTCTGAACCCATACATTTCATATTTCTTTAACATTAATTTCTTTGTATAAAAAATGTAGCTAGTGTCCGGCATCAAATCAACCGAAATAGTGGAGATATCTTTACGATCTTTAACACAGTACATAACAAGGTACTCCTCACATTGTGTGCTAATTTGTGATAGATTGGCAACTCGATAAGCCGGGGTATGAACCCTTTTATGGATAACCTTTGTTAGAAACTCTTCAAACATATTTGTGGTACACATTAAATCCAATGTAAGTTTGAAACGAACCAATGGAGATATCATGACGAAAATTTACAGCAGGATTGCCGAAGAGTTGCCTGCTTCAAATACGAAAGGAAGAATGCATAGCTCTTTCAGAATCCGAGCTCTGAACCCATAAAATCAATCTCTCAAAAGATATTTCTTTAGCTTCTTTTTATTAAAAATTAAATTAATTTCCGCCACCAAATCTGCCGAAATACTGGAGATATATCAACGATTTTTAGTACAGTTCATAACAAGATGCTTCTCAAACTGTGTGCTAATTTGTGTTAGATCGGCAACTCCATAAGCGGGGGTATGAACCCATTTACAGATAATCTTATTTGGAAACCCCTCTAACTTATGTGCTGGTATGTGATATATTAAAATCCATGGTTGTTGTAAGCGAACCAATAGAGTTATCATCACGAAAATTTACAGCAGAATTGTCGAAGAGTTGCCAACCTCGTATACCAAGGTAGGGATGCATAGCTCTTCCAGAATCCGAGCTCTGAACCCATACATTTCAACATTCTCTGATTCTTAATTTTTTTCCTTCGAATAAAAATTGAAGTTAGACCCCTGCATCAAATCTCTGGAAATGCTAGAGATATCATCACGATTTTTAGCATGGTCTATGAGAAGATGCTCCTTAAACTATGCATTAATTTGTGTGAGATTTTAAAATTCCTTGGCTAAGTTATGAACCCATATTTTGGTAACCTCCATTAGTCGCACTTTTGGTTTATGTGATATTCAAAGCATGTTAGGCCTTAACTAAACACTCGAGATAGCACCACGAAAATTTACATCCGAATTGCGGAAGAGCTGCGTGACATAAATTATAAAGGGTGAGAAAATAGCTTTTCCAGAATCCAATCTCCGAACCAAAATTTGGATAACCTAATTAAATTTTATTTTCTTTGTTAATAATTGGCAATTCGCACTTTTCACCAAAGCAACTGAACTATGGGAGATATCGTCTTGATTTTTTACACAGGTCATGATAAAATGGCCCTTGAAATATGTGGTGATTTTTAGTAGGTTTACAAACCCACAAGCTGAGCTATGAACCAAAACATTGATTATTTCCCTTTTTAATCCATGTAACCTTTTTACTTCATATGAAAGGCTGTGTTAATAATCACGGAACCAGTGGAGATATTCTTACAAAATTTACACTAGATAATGCTTAGGCTCTGCCCACGTTGCACGCAAAATTTTGAGAAAATACTAATTTCCAAAAATAATGTCTGGACCCATTAATTGAATCACCTCAATTGTTTCTTTTTTCCATTTTTTCGCCCAATTTTGCTATGACACTTTAAACCCTTTCAAAAGCTTAGCATTTAAAGATATTTTTACGAAATTTACACTAGGTTATGCCAAGGTACTGCCCACCTTGCACGCAAAATTTTGAGAAAATACTAATTTCCAAATGGATTCTATGGACCCATTACTCGGATCACCTCCATTGCGTATCTTTTTTCATTTATTTCCCCTAATTTTGCTATGGCACTTTAAACTCTTTCAAAATCTTGGCATTTAAAGCTTTAAGGACGATTCCTCCTGCCATTGCCATTATCATATTTTATTTTGAGAACCCAAACTGAGTTGTCATCTTGTCTGCTCAAGAGTTTCCCTTGGTATTGTTTTAAATTGTCTAAATATGTAAGACAAAACGTTTTGGAACATTTTTTCCCTCCAAAACCAGCCCTCCCCTATGGGGTTTCAATGAAAAATTGTGATTTATATGCCTTTTATTATATTTCGAATTGAAAAGAAATTCCTAAGACGTGCCCATTTTTCAAAAAATAAAAATTCCTAAAAAAAAGGAACAAAAAAAATTCTCTTCACATATCCATGGCTAAGAAATTTGAAAAACTCAGCTTTGTTTCAAACACCACCCATACCAGAAACGACGACACGAGGAATGATAATTATTTTCTTGAGAAAAACGTTTTAGCAGCAACAAAACAACAGGAAAGCGTATAAAATTACCCTCTTCCCTTCATCGTCATCATCATGGCCATTATTTTAATGCTAAGCAGCTGTTTAAGAAAATAAGTCCTCTTGAAAGGCTGCGTGCCTGCCTGCCTGCCTGCCAGACTCCCAAAAGAAGAACAAAAATGCTTTTAAGAAAGAAAACCAAAGAATTATGAATTATTTTACTTTGCTCCGTTTTTTTTTTTTTTTTGCCCAACGTGCGCCTGAGGCAAACCGGAAGCATTAACGCTAAACGCAAAGTATGAGCCCGTTAAAAACCTGGGATCATAATTACAAAATACTTTTACTTTTCGTGGCCGAAGGATGATATGAGAGGCAAACACGCTCTCGGAAAAGTTGCTGGGAAATTTGTTCGGTTTTTTTGAATCCACAAAATTTCGGGAATTTCTTTTATTTAGTGAGGGCCATCAAAAGGATGCGATGTTATCATTTCTGTCTGACCTTCGCCGGGTTTTTTCTTTCTTTGCCCTCCCCACTACATTTTGGGAGTTTGTTCGACTACGTGCTTAACTTGTGAGATTTAAGGATTACTCTTCTGGCTACATGAGTGCAATAATAAGGAAGCAAGCTGAAAACCCAGGAAGACAAGGGGTGATGGCCTTAATGGCATCTTTTTGTTGTTGTATTTTGGTGGTTGATTGTCTGGTGGATGTGCCGCCAATGATGATTATGGCCAGGATGTTAAAGTTGACGATGATGATGTCGAAGTTGTAATTCCAAATATGTTTAATTATTTGAACAAACAATTTACAAATTACTTAAATGTATTTCCTCTTAATCATTATTTCATTCTCTCTTTCTCTCTCTCTCTCCCTCCCTTTTTCAGATTGCTATCTGTGATGATTATAGTCTGCCCGTGGACTTTGTTAAAAAGCGACCGTCCAGTTTTGATCCCTGTTTAGCTGAGGCCTTACCAACCAATCCCGAAAATTGGGTAGCCGCCAGTCCTCAACAGGAATTTGTGAGTAGAAATGAAATTAAAATTAATTAGATAATAACATTAATTTTATGTGCTTGGAATTTTAAAATATCGGTGGGGTATTCACAAAAATTATTCAAAAAAAAAAAAAAAAAAAAAAATTAATAAAAGTTTGGGTAGAATATCGTCAAGGAAAAGTAAAAGGGGTTTTTTGAAATAAATGTGCTCCAGCCAAGAAATGAAAATTTATTTTTAGTATTTTTTTTTCTTTTGAGGAATATGTTTTCTAATGAGCAAATCTGCTCAATAGAAACGAAGAAAGCGTTACGTAAAATAAAATATTGTCATATGTATAGTTTCTGGAGATAATCCTTCGAACAAAGAATGTTCACATCTTCAAGAAAATATCCAGCATATTAGGAAAAATTTTCAGGAGTGTTTCCTTCGAAAAAACATAATTTCCAATCAGAAACACAGCCTCATAGAATAGAAGAACCTGTGAATGAAAAACATTCCAAGATATCTTTTTTTAGAAAAAATCTTTTCGGCTAAATGAGGCTAGTTCGCCAATAGAATATTCACAAAACATTAAGAGAATATAACTCAGATTGAAAATTAACACCCTAATTAGGGGAAAATCTTCTAGCCAAAAAAAGTTTTAGGAAATCTCTATGCCTTTCAATGCGAGGAAGGAACAGAAAAACACATTTCCCAAAAATATCTTTTAGTTTGTAAAATATCCTTCAGAGAGGGAAGAGAGTTCGGAAGTAAAAAAATATATACTCAAAAAAAAAAAAAATGATGTGAATTGTTGGGTAATAAAGAATATCTCCAGGTTTTTTTAAAAAAAAAAAGAAAATCCTTTGGCGACAAATGCAAAATATTAAAAAAACAGATCCTCCAAGGAAAATATCCTTTTAACGGCTATAATATCTGGCATTTAATTTTTCTGCTGGGATAGAATTATAAAAATGTATGCTTCTGAGCAATATATATTCTTAAATAAACACCTTCAGCATTGTAGAGCATTAGGAAATATACTTTTTTGGTTATATTAGAAAAGGACCCTTGGAATATTGAAAAAAAATTATTTGGAAAATTGTCCTTTTGTGTCGTGAAAATGATTCTTCGAAAAGAGGTCCTTCAGAGATGTAAGATCCTTTTGCTAAGTGAAGTGATAAAAGACGCAAATTACAGAAAAAGTCCTTTTCAAAGGCTTGTAAATTTTGAAAAGGACCTGTTTAGCATTATATGGTTTAGATTAGGTAAAAGTTAATTTTGGATAATCTCTTCTAATACGTGGAATATAAATAAAATTCCTGCCGAGGCTGGAATATTACAAAAACAGACGTGAGGGACATTTTAAGACATGTGGTGTTGGGAAAAGGTTATTTGGGATAGTCAATTAAAAATGTGGATTTTAGGTTTGGAGCCTGAAAAATAATAGAAAACAGCAACATCAGCAGAAATGGTTCGAAAAGTAAAGAAGTGACTTGATCGAAACCCCGGTCGCAGTGGCCGAAAAATGGCTGGTTAGCTGAACATATCGCAATATTATATTCGGCAAATATTGAAAATGAGCTCGGGGTAAAGCCGCTGAAATTCCAAAAAGTGCAAGAACTTACAGCGCAACGGCAAAGAAAGAAAATAGACTCAAAAGAGCTAAAGAGTTGCTTCGCTTGGCCGAAAGTGGTGAACTGCCGAATTTGGTTTTCTCCGTTCTCCGATGAGAAAACATTCGTTGTTCAGCAATTTGTAAACAAACAAAATGATCGTGTTTACGTACCAAAGAGGTCAGCTGAAAATGTGCACCTTCGGTTGGCCACCAGAACTCAAGCGCCGGCCATGGTGATTGTCTGGGCCACCATAACAGCCGATGGGCACTCTCCGCTCGTATTAATCGACCGTGGCATCAGATGCCGAATATTATCGCGAAAATATTCTGGAGGGTGTATTAAAGCCTTGGGCAAGCAAACATTTTGGCCGCATAACAAAATGTTTGCTTGCCCAACAGGACTCAGCACCATCGCATTTAGTACATGCCCGCCCAAGAATGGTTACAAAATTAGGTTCCTCGCTTCATTTCCAGGGCACAATGGCAACCAAAATCTACGACCATTGTGTCTGGAATATTTTGGAAAGCAAAGTTGGAACTAAAAAATACTTCAAGCAAGCGCTTTGCCGGAAATGGGCCAAAATACCGCAGAGCAATTTTCGGGCAGCGTGAGACGGTTTCATTGGCCGTTTAAAGGCCATAATTCGTGTCAAAGATGACCAATTCGAACAAATCTAAACTTATTCTAGAATTTGATGCTATTTTCGACATTTTTTTTTGCTTTCATTCAATAAAATTTAAAAAAAAAAAAACGTAAAAATTATGGCGTATGACATTGTGGCACTTTCAGGGGGTAAAGTACTCAGAAAGAATTCTTTGTGTGGTTTTTGAAAATTCCATTGAAAAATTTGGCTAAAATCATTAAAATACCGAATATTTAGGGGGGGGGGGTACCGTTATGTGGTAGCTATACGATATCGTGGACCAATAAAGCCCATCTTCAACTTGACATGTCTGCACATAAAAGATTGATCTCTGCAAAATGTTGGCTTCCTATCTTCATTCGTTTTGACTCTAGCGTGATTACAACAGACGAACCGACAGGGCTTAGATTTTTACACTGTTACCTTGTTAGGTCTAAAATTTTTATTTCGATGAGTTACAAACGGAATGACGAACTTGAATACCCTCCATACTATGTGTGTTACAGGGCATAATAAGCACAAACAAACACCAATTTTTGTTTGAAGGAGAGATCTCTAAACGGTTGTAGTTTAGTCCTTGAGCTCAACCTAAACATAAACTCCTCAAATTCTCTCCGCTTTTTTCATACTTTTTAAATATTTACTCTATAATCCTGGTTGGTTGCATTTTTCTTTAAAATTTGTCGTCATTGGTTGTTGATTTTTTTTTTTTTTTGAAGACTTACTGAAATCGAATTTATTTTTCCCCTTCCTTCCCCTCTCACTGTTTTCCTAGCTTTAATCCCTAAATGATGCACTTATCTAATGAAAGAGAAAATAAAATTGCCTGTTTTTCTTGCGCCCCCTCCCCCCATTGCCGTTCAATATTTTTTGCATTGAAGTAAATAATCCAAAATACGAAATGAGGTAGTGAGTCAGTCAGACCCACTTGTTTTCCATTTTTTATTGGAGCCTCACATGGCGTTTCCATAAACAGTCTGCAAAGCCATTATTTTTTACAACGACAACAAGTGAAAAATAAAAATAATCTTTGATTTGCTGTTGTTGTTTTCGTTTTATTTTTGCTTTTTCCTCAGATCCTTGCCATATAAAATGTCATAAAGTCATAAATGTTTTGGAAGGTTTTTTTTTCTTCTCTTGTCTGTAATGCCATTGTGGTCGCTGCTGCGTTTGGAAAAACATTTTCAAGGGCTGATACTCGCCAAAATTGCAAAAAAAAAAAAACTCATCGAAAATCTATGGCTAAAAAGAACGTAAATATTTTTGCTTGTGTTCGTATTTAACGGAGAGAGAGTGGAGAGGGGGGGAGGAGGGGACTTAACAACGTCAATGCAAGCACACGCGTCTCAATTGAACACATGAGACTCGTGTATTAGCCCCCGGGTTGTGAAAATTGGAATGTTGTGATATGGCAGGGGCGTTTAGGGGAGAGGTTGAGGGGAATGGGGAGAGGGCGGCAGAGAATGATAGACAAGCTTTTAATGCTTTAAGTTTGTTTTAAAGATCAAAATATTTGTTAATCGATTTGGCAGGTGGTTCGGAGGGGTAGGAATCAATATTTTCCCAGGATTTTGAAATATTGTAATGGGATATTTTGGAGTTTTTTTGTAACCCCCTGAAGAACCCTAAAACGTATTGAAGATATTCAAATCTCTCTCTCTCTCTCAATATAAAATGTAATTTCCATTTCCGATTCCCAAAAAATCCACAGGTATCCCGCCCATAAATAAATTCAATTCCATAAAAGGGGGAAAGGAAGGCAGACACAGCATATTCGATGATAATAATTCAGCAATTTTTCGCCCAAATCCCCAAATTGAAGATTTATTTCTCGGCCGTGAAAAGATGACAGGTTCCCTGCCTTGTCATACATGGAAGATCTGATTTCCACCTTAGCTCTGCATTATTTATGCTCCATTTGGGAGAATCGAAAGATAAGATAGACCTGAATGTTTTCGCTATTGTTATCACAACTTTATGGCCCATTCAATGGCTGTTCGAAATCATTATTTTTTAGCTACGAACGTAGCTGCCAGCTAAACGGGAAATAAAAGAGAGCACATACAGAGAGGGGGGAGGAAATGACAAAAATTTTCAATATCATTAACGGTATTTAGCGAGGACAGTGGGTATGGGAGATAAAAGAAAAAAAAAAAAACAATAGGAGGAGAAAAGAGAGGATTTCATTTCTGTAATGAATTGGTCCTGATGGGAGGGAGAGAGAGGCTTTCAAAAGTTCTACTTAGAAAAACACTCTCTCCAAATATAGAAAGCAGTAACATTGAAAATTACAAGGATAATTACAAAAAATACTTCAGGAAAAAATATCCTTCGTCCTCTACTTCCAGAAAAATATCCTTCATTTCAAAATAGCCTTCAGAAAATATATACATTATCCTAGAAAAAAATATCTCTTAGGGAATGCATCCTGGGATATCAGGTAGATTTTTTTTTAATATCAAAAATACTAATACTTTTTTTCTGGGGAAAAAATCTTTAATTTCAGAGGAATATTCCCACATGAAAAAATTCTGGATCCTGGAAAAAGGTTTAGATTTTTAAATAATTTTCCAAAAATGTTCTTCCTCCTACAACGAGATGTGAATTATTAAAGAAGAGTCCTTTAGGAAAAATATCCATAATTCCGGAAAAATATTTCTAATCCTGGAAAAAAAGGATTTTTTCCATAATTCCGGAAAAATATTTTTAATCCCGAAAAAAAGGATTTTTTTGATTTTTAAGGAAATCCACATAAGAAAAATATCCTTCAACTCGAAACAGGGATATTTTTAAGGATATTTATACAAGAAAAATGTCCTTGAATGTTTAGGCATAAAAACTATTTTTTATCCTTAAAACAGTGTTTATTTTAAAAAATATTTCACCCGGGGAAAATATTCTTGAACCTTTGACAGATATTTGATTTTTATAAAAAGATCCCTTCTAGGAAAAATTTTTTGTCCTGAAAAGTAGTGGATTTGAAAAAAAAACTATTTTTATAAATATATCCCAAATCCTGCAAGAAGTCTGGATTTTGAACGAAGACTCCCCCACAATGAAAGAATCCTTGATCCTGGAAAGCCGAGTTATATTCTCGATAACTGAAAAGATGGAATATTTCCACCAAGTGGAATATCGCAGGGCCCTAGAAAGGAGAAGAAAATATAGGAATATCCAACATCCTGTAAGAAGCCAGGACTTTTAAACGAAATCCTTGATCCTGGAAAACCGAATAATATTCTTGAACACTGAAAGAGAGGAAGATCATAACATTCCTCGAAATATACATTTTAGACCCCACAAAGTATATATATTCTTGATCAGCATAAAATTCCATGTCGATTTATCGATGTCCGTCCGTCTATCCATCTGTCCGTCTATCCGTCTGTCCGTCTATCCGTCTGTGGAACTCACTCTAGCCTCCGAACGAAATGAAGTAGATTGATAAAATTTGGCTCAAATGTATGTTATGTCTGCAGGACTTTTGGTATTGAAAATGGGCCATGTAGGTCCACGTTTTGGTATAGCCCCCATATAACAATACCTTCCGATATTCGGTATTTAAATGATTTTAGCGAGAATTGTTTCAAATTTGATATTTGAATTTCGTAATGGATACTACAGCCTAAGACTGAAAATGGGCCATGTAGGTCTACGTCTTCGTATGGCCCCCATATAACGGTACCCCCCGATATTCGGTATTTTGATAATTTTATCGACATTATTCACCGAAATTATTTCAAATTTCGCATTTGAAGTTCGTAACGGATACTACAGCCTAAGACTGAAAATGAGCCATGCAGGTCCACATCTTCGTATAGCCCCCAAATAACGGTACCCCCCGATATTCGGTATTTTAATGATTTTAGCGACATTATTCGCCGGAATTGTTTCAAATTTCGCATTTGAAGTTCGTAATGGATACTGCAGCCTATGGCAGAAAACTGCCTGTGCAGGTCCACGCCTTCGTATAGCCCCCACATAACAGTGGGGGTTATACGACATTATTTACCGGAATTCTTTCAAATTTGGTATTTGAAGTTCGTAATGGATACTACAGCATAAGACGGAAAATGGGCCGTGTAGGTCCACGTCTTCGTATATCCCCCATATAACTGTACCCCCCGATATTCGCTATTTTAATGATTTTAGCGACAGTATTTACCGGAATTGTTTCAAATTTCGCATTTGAAGTTCGTAATGGATACTACAGCCTGTGGCAGAAAATTGTCTGTGCAGGTCCACGCCTTCGTATAGACCCCATATAACGGTACCTCCCGATATTCGGTTTTTTGATGATTTTAGCGACATTATTTACCGGAATTGTTTCAAATTTCGCATTTGAAGTTCGTAATGGATAATACAGCCTATGGCAGAAAATTGTCTATGCAGGTCCACGTTTTAGAACCCCCACGGTACCTCACTCTATTCGGTATTTTGATGATTTTAGCTACATTATAAACAGATTGTTTTTAAATTTCGCATTTGAATATTGTAATAGCTTATGGCAAAAAGTTGCCTATTACCAGGTCCTCGTTGTCGCATAGACCCTAATATATGGCTACCTTCGGTATTTTTAAGATTTTAACAGAATTTTAAGGGATATTATATTTTTTTGGAAAATTGCCAAATTGGTACAAAATGGTGGAGGGTATTCAAAGTTTGGCCTGGCCGAACTTACAGCTTTTTTTACTTGTTTTTCATGTCACCCTGTACTATATATTTGGAAAACGAATATTGAAAGTTAGGTATATCTCATTTTGTGGCGATCACATGTCGTGAATTTTGATGGTGATTGCATTTGCTTTATTTATAAAGGACTATATCCTATTCGGAAAGCAATACTTACTTTGAACTTTTACTCCCTTGGAGTGTTCCCCTCACTTGGAGCTATTCCTCCATTAAAAACTTTCCTTTCCTTGGAACATTTCCGGCCTGTTTTCAAGAATTTCGTTTTGATGGAGAATTTGCAAATGTCTTTTTTGTCAATACTTTTCCGAACTTTTTCATCTGCCATTAAAAAAATGAATATTTTCTGAAGAGGTATTTCCCTGTATGAAACCACGGTGCAAGAACTGACAGCTTTGATAATAATAACAACAACAATGTCAGCGTTGCTGATGATGACTAAGCGTGTCTGCCATAACTTATTCGCCTCGTGTACCTTTCCAATGCTTTTTATTAGTGTAATGGGTGTGTGTGTGTGAGAGAGAGAGAGAGTGGGCATTTGTATTAGAGAATGTTGTTTTTTTTGGTTGGTATATTAATAATGACTGCGTAGTTGAAACGTACACACTCACTCACACAAATTCAACTTCTCTCAGGACGAGTCGGATGATGATAATGGCAACAAAAATCCCCATATGACATGGAATGCCATGGCTGGATGGCCACCCAAAGTGGGGGGTTTTATGAAAAGCTGCATGTGGTAGGTTTTTTTGTTGTTCTTGTTGTTATTATTTTTCTTCTTCTGCTGCTGTTGCTGCCAGGGTATTGTTGTCGTAGTAAAATATGCGTAATTTTATCTTCGTATGTTTTCACGGGATATTGATGTGGTTGTTGTTCGCACTGATGCTGTTGCCTTTTTGCGTGCTGTTGTTGTTTTTTTTTTTTTGTTGTTGTTGTGATATTAATGTAAAAACATCAAGAGTGAAAACGTGCACAGCGTATGATGTTGGCATTAGTGGGGCGTTGAGTAAATGGCATGGCTTTGGTGGTTATGGCCACAAACGTCAGTGACGAAGCAAAAGAGGAAAAAAACAAAAAAAAAAGCAAAACGAAAAAAATGAAC
The DNA here is from genome assembly GCF_030504385.1 of Musca domestica. Lineage (NCBI taxonomy): Eukaryota > Metazoa > Arthropoda > Insecta > Diptera > Muscidae > Musca > Musca domestica. Next base: position 3,418,555 of record NW_026712250.1, on the reverse strand, counting down.
ACCATGGGGTGCTATAAACAACAACAGTCTGCCCTGACATCGAACCAGCCAACCAGCCACTGGAAAAGGCGGCATTTGCAAATAACGCCAAATACCCGGCTATAATAGCAGCAGCAACAACAATATAGACATTTAAAGCCAAATACACACAACAATGGAAAAGAAAATATAAAAAAAAAAAAAACAAGATAAAAAGCAGTAAATTCGGCCGGGCCGAACTTTGAATACCCTCCACCATTTGGAACGAATTTGGAAATTTTTAAAAAAATAAAATCCTTAAAAAATTCTGTTAAAATTTAAAAAATACCGAATATAGCCGTTATATTAGGGTCTATACGAGGACATGGATCTGCACAGACAATTTTCTGTCACAGGCTGTAGCATCCATTACGAACTCTAAATACGTAATTTGAAACAATTCCGGTGAATAATGTCGCTAAAATCATTAAAATACCGAAATTAGGGAGGTAACGTTATATGGGGGCTATATGAAGACGTGGACCTGCACAGACAATTTTCTGTCTTAAGCTGAAGTATCCATTACGAACTGCAAATACCAAATTTGAAACAATTCCGGTAAATAATGACGCTAAAATCCCCAAACTACCGAATATAGGGAGGTACCATTATATGGGGGCTATACGAAGACCTGGGCCAGCATAGACAATTTAAATACGTAATTTAAAACAATTCCGGTTAATAATGTAGCTGAAATCATCAAAATACCGAATATAGGGAGGTACCGTTATATGGAAGCTATACGAAGGTGTGGGCCTGCACAGACAATTTTCTATCACAGGCTGTAGTATCCATTACGAACTTCAAATACCAAATTTGAAACACTTCCGGTGAAAAATGTGGCTAAAATCATCGAAATACCGAATATAGGGAGATACTGATATATGGGGCCTATACCAAGACCTGGACCTGCAGAGACAATTTTCTGTCACAGGCTATAGTATCCATTACCAATTTCAAATACCAAATTTGAAACAATTCCGGTGAATAATGACGCTAAAGTCATCAAAATACCGAATATTGGGAGGTACTGCTATATGGGGCCTATACGAAGACCTGGACCAGCATAGACAATTTTCTGTCATAGGTTGTAGTATCCATTACGAACTTTAAATACGAAATTTGAAACAATTCCGGTAAATAATGTCGCTAAAATCATCTAAGAACCGAATATCGGGAGGTACCGTTATATGGGGGCTATAAGAAGTCGTATACCTACATGGTCGGTTTTCAGTCTTAGGCTGTAGTATCCATTACGAACTTCAAATACCAAATTTGAAACAATTCCGTTAATAAATGTCGCTAAAATCATCAAAATACCGAATATTGGGAGTTAGCGTAATATGGGGGCTATACGAAGACGTGGGCCTGCACAGACAATTTCTGTCTTAGGCTGTAATATCCACTTCGAACTTCAAATACCAAATTTGAAACAATGTCGGTGAATAATGACTCTAAAGTCATCAAAATACCGAATACCGGGAGGTACTGATATATGGGGGCTATACGAAGACGAGGACCTGCCCGGACAATTTTCTGTCATAGGCTATAGTATCCATTACGAACTTCAAATTCTAAATTTGAAACATTTCCGGTTAATAATGTCGCTAAAATCATCAAAATAAAAAATATCGGGAGGTAACGTAATATGGGGGCTATTCGAAAACGTGGACCTACATGGTTCATTTTCAATACCAAAAGTCCTGCAGACATAATACACATTTGAGTAAAATTTTATCAATCTACATCAATTCGTTTGGAAGCTAGAGTGATTTCCACAGACGGACAGCCGGACGGACATCGCTAAATCGACATAGAATTTTATGCTGATCTGAAATATATATACTTTGTGGGGTCTAAAATGTATATTTCGAGGTGTTACAAACGGAATGACAAACCTAATTTACCCTCCATACTATGGTGGAGGGTATAAAAAAAAGAAAAAAACACCAACAAAACATTGCCATTTCATGGCAGTTGGAGGAAACAAGTCTGGCACGTAAATGTTGAGCGGGGTGGGGCGGGGAGTTTCCGTTTTTATTAATTTCAATAAAATAACTAAACATAAACATACACACATACACACATACCAACATATATACCCATATTATATTAAATGTTATACAGCACTCACGTGTTCTCCACATGGATACTTCTAAACATTCTCATACGGGTACTTCGTCTCAGAAAAAAAACCGACATAAAAAACTATGCTATGAAGTGCGTACTCACTCATATACTTAAGTTTTGACGTTCTCTACTTGAGATTTATGAGTATCGCTTTTTTTTGAATATCTTCTCATGGAGAAGCCATAATCATCTCTCTCAAGGATATAAACATTTACTGGGGTTTAACTTTGCGAGAGAATGTAACTTGCCTTTGGACTGGAAGAAATAAGGAAAAAGAACACGGGCTTTCAGAAAAATATCAAAAACTGGAAAATCTCTACAAAAAGACAGGATATGATAGGATTTTAAGAATATTTACCCAAAAAGAAGGCATATTCCCAGAATAAGGTATCTCGTGTGGAGAGGCAAAGGAGAAAAATTGGGCAAAAAAAAAAAAAAAAACAAAAAAATTAAAAAAAAATATCCTAAAGGGAAAATTTGAAAAATCTCCTTTGCGTAAGAGAAGGAAAGGATTTTGGGAAAATATACCTCTGGCGTGGGTTTTTGCGAAAAGTAGTCATCACAAAAATATCCAGGGCTCAGGATTCTTAAAAATATCCTTTGGACAGACAGAAATAAGGTAGATTTAATAATAGCGGTATTAGAAGAAACTAACCTGGCGAAAAATACGCAAAAAAGGTTGATTCAAAAATATTTAAAAAAAAAAAAAACCTTAAGTTCGGCCGGGACAAACTTTTAATACCCTCCACCTTAGGGTAAAGAAAACATTAGAAGAAATGTGGCAAAAACCATTAAAATGCCGAATATCGGGAGGTACCGTTATATGGGGGCTATACCAAATTGTGGACCTACACATGCAAGGTTTCGCCAACGGAGCTAGAACCCATTATGACCTACAAATACCAATTTTCAGACAAATCCGTGAAAAATGTGGCAAAAATCATCAAATTACCGAATATCGGGAGGTACCGTTATATGGGGTTATACCAAATCGTGGACCCATACATGCAATGTTTCGCCACCGGAGCTAGAATCCATTATGACCTACAAATACCAAGTTTCAGACAAATCCGTGAAAAAATGTGGCAAAAATCATCAAATTACCGAATATCGGGAGGTACCGTTATATGGGGGCTATACCAAATCGTGGACCCATACATGCAATGTTTCGCCACCAGAGCTGGAACCCATTATGACCAACAAATATCACTTTTTAGACAAATCCGTGAAAATATGTGGCAAAAAATAATAAAATACGGAATATCGGGAGGTACCTTTATATGGAGACTATACCAGAACGTGGACCGATATATCTCATTTTCAATACCAACCATCCTAGACGCAATAAAAATTGCTCTGCTAAATTTTGGCGCTCTACGTCAAATAATGTGGGCTGTATCGTGATTTCAACAGACAGACGGACAGACAGACAGACAGACAAACGGACAGACATCGTTAAATCGACTTAGAATTTTATGCTGATTATGAATATATATATACTTTATGGTGTCTACGACGAATATTTATGGTGGAGGGTATAAAAATATGGTTATTAAAAAGAATGTCCTGTGGGAGGAACAATATGAGTAAATTTTGGCAAGTCTGTCCTCCTTTTTTTGGATTTCTCCACAATTTCCTCACTAGGAATGATATTCTAAAGAAGGAATAAAAATAACACCCCCATAAAAAAATATCCTCCTCAAGAACAATGTCCTTCGGAAGGATTGGACTGTTACAAGTCAGTCCACCTTTCCATAATATCCTACAGAAAGAACACAATTTTGAGATTTTTTAGAATATATCCCCACTAAAGAAAAATATCCTTTAAAAGAGAACAAAACTGGAGTTCTGCAATTATATGCCCAAAAAATAAAAAAAAATCTCCAAATTTGAAGGAAAGAGCGTATTTTAAAAAAATATCCTCAGGAAGAACAATGTCCTGCGGAAGGAACAAAATGAGTGGATTTTTGCGAGTCTGTACATCTTTCCATATTTTCCTATGGAAAGGATAACATTTGGCGATTTTTCTTCACCAGAAAGTATAACCTCCGGAAAAGGCAATTTTTGTAAATTTTCATTAGATTAACCCTCTCCAAGAATAATACCATCCTTGAAAATATTCCCTCAGAGAATCATCTGCCTCTATTCAAAAGGATAACATTTAGGGATTTTTCTCCACCTGAAAGTATAACCTCCGGGAAAGACAATAATAGAAAATTTTTATTAGATCAACCCTCTTCAAGAATAATAACATCCTGGAAAATATTTCCACAGAGAACCATCTGCCTCTATTAAAACCTTTTCCGACATTCCCATTTATTTTCTCCAATATTTTCCAATGAAAGAAAGTATTAATTTTTTTCAATTCCAAACCGCCCACCAATCCATTATGGCCTCTCATTGTCTTCAAGAATTTAATTTCGAAGCTTAAAAGGGCCAATAAATGTCATTGACAATGACATTACCATGTAACACAATACAACATCAAAAAAAGTGGCTGGCTCAACTTTCGCCTTTCATTGAGGAGCGAGACGACATATTTTGTCGAGTCAGTCTAGCCAAGTTCTCTGCTGCTTCTCGTGGTATTGGCATGCACACGCACACACACAGAGAGACACATAAATACCCAACATGATAACAATGATGTTTAGCAAATTGTGAAGAAGGTATTGGATATCCATTGTTGCACTTCATTGTCATTACCTTATAAACACTGACAATGACATGTTGTTGTTGTTGCTGCCGTTGCTATTTCTAATATTGGCAACAATAAAAACTCATCCATTACAAGTTGGAATAATGGCAACGGCAACAATGAATGAGAGTGGCAGTGTGTGTGTGTGTGTGAGATATTTGTCTGGCTAAAGACATTTCCGTTGGACGAAATCAAATAAAGGCCTATAGGACTTGTTAATACCGAAATACGTACACACATACCCATGTGTATATGTGGTATTGATTATGGCATGCGAGAAGAGATATGTTTTATTTCGCACAAAGAGAGTGAGAGTCATGTTGGCTGGCCATTGTACAGTTGAAAAGTGACATATTATGGCCGTATTAGGTTTGTGTCAATGTATTGATGGGAAGGGGTGGGGGCTCTGGATTACAACAGCTGTGGTTGAAAAGTTCACGTACTCGATGAAAAGCATCTCTTGAGATGGAGGGGGGGGGGGGGTTTTGGAAGGGGATATATTATTTTGAAATTAAAAGGCAGTAGTATGTCTAGAGAGGACAGGGAAATGATGGATGTTAAAAGAGCTTCATACTTCTGCCCCTGCCCTGCAAAGAGTATTCTTGTGTCATGAGATCATGGGTCCTTAACTCATCTAAAAATTCAAGTTGGTTATTCAAATACTCCCATGAATTTCAAGCTGTTTTTAAGTGATCCCTGGTTTCATTGATAAAAACCTGCTGAACCTACAGCTCGCCTAAAAGACGTGCTGAGCCTACAGCTCGCCTAAAAGACGTGCTGAGCCTTCAGCTCGTCTAAAAGACGTTCTGAGCCTTCAGCTCGCCTAAAAAAACGTATAGAGCCTTCAACTCGTCTAAAAAACGTGCAGAGCCTTCAGCTGGTCTAAAAGACGTGCTGAACCTTCAGCTGGTCTAAAAGACTCGTGAAGCCTTCAGCTGGTCGAAAAGACACACTAAAAGATGTACT